>NC_086444.1:1190663379-1190982129 GCF_028390025.1 Pseudophryne corroboree | reverse complement strand
TTAAAAAAATAGTACCCAAACAGCACATGATGCAAAGAAAAATGAAAGAAAAAAGAGGTGCAAGATGGAATTGTCCTTGGGCCCTCCCACCCACCCTTATGTTGTATAAACAGGACATGCACACTTTAACAAACCCATCATTTCAGCCACAGGGTCTGCTACACGACTGTGACTGAAATGACTGGTTGGTTTGGGCCCCCACCAAAAAAGAAGCAATCAATCTCTCCTTGCACAAACTGGCTCTACAGAGGCAAGATGTCCACCTCCTCCTCATCCTCCGATTCCTCACCCCTTTCACTGTGTACATCCCCCTCCTCACAGATTATTAATTCGTCCCCACTGGAATCCACCATCTCAGGTCCCTGTGTACTTTCTGGAGGCTATTGCTGGTGAATGTCTCCACGGAGGAATTGATTATAATTGATTTTGATGAACATCATCTTCTCCACATTTTCTGGAAGTAACCTCGTACGCCGATTGCTGACAAGGTGACCGGCTGCACTAAACACTCTTTCGGAGTACACACTGGAGGGGGGGGCAACTTAGGTAAAATAAAGTCAGTTTCTGCAAGGGCCTCCAAATTGCCTTTTTTTCCTGCCAGTATACGTACAGTCCGTCTGACGTGCCTACTTGGATGCGGTCACTCATATTCTTTCAATGGTGACAGAATCATATGCAGTGACAGTAGACGACATGTCAGTAATCGTTGGCAGGTCCTTCAGTCCGGACCAGATGTCAGCACTCGCTCCAGACTGCCCTGCATCACCGCCAGCTGGTGGGCTCGGAATTCTTAGCCTTTTCCTCGCACCCCCAGTTGCGGGAGAATGTGAAGGAGGAGCTGTTGATGGGTCACGTTCCGCTTGACTTGACAATTTTCTCACCAGCAGGTCTTTGAACCTCTGCAGACTTGTGTCTGCCGGAAAGAGAGATACAACGTAGGTTTTAATTCTAGGATCGAGCACGGTGGCCAAAATGTAGTGCTCTGATTTCAACAGAGAAAAATAAAGAGTGGAGACTCCTATCACAAATGGCGCCTACAAGCTGCCCTGAACTGCGTCCCCCCTTAAAGTATCACCACACTCCCACACAAACGGTAAGTACAAGAAAGTAGAAGGGATGCAATCCTTAGCGCTATATTATAATACTTTAAATGTACATAGATCAACAAATGCACAATACGTCCCTTTTAGTAGATCCTCCAAATTTTTCTTCTTTTCTATTCTTCTTATAGTCATCCGATATTGTATTCCAGTGATGTGAATAATATATAAAAGACAAAAATGGTATATGTGTAGAACAGTCTATATTTCCATACACCACACTGTATAACAAGTCCTTTAAATGGATGATCAAAGACGTAGTCTAGGCGTACCCCAACTCACACTATGCAGCGTAAAATTGTATATATAAAGGTATCTTTATCTTTCATTCCTTCACCAGATCACCAATTTAACTGTGTTTCTGAATTAGCGTACCCCACTCACTAGGTTAATAGAATGAGGAAAGCACATAAAGGTATCTTTGTCTTCAGATGCGTACCCTACTTACAGGGTTTAAAGATGACCACAAGCGTATCAAGGTTTCTTTTCCCCTTTTGGTTTTCCACTGGTAGTAGCCTTATGCTTCTCCACAGTCTCTCTCGGTGTCAGGTATATGGGAGAAAAATTAAAAAGGACCAATGTGTAGACTGAACCAGTGAATTAGTGCAAAAAATATGTGCAAAAGGTTTTGATTAAAAGATACCTGTATATAAAGGTATCTATATATAAATATATGTGTCTTAAAATATGATGATCCTTATACAAAAAGTACTCATTCCAGTGTATTTAGTTTTTTTTATAAAATACACCCTGGTGATATAAAGTGATGTAAATTTATAGTGAACGTACCCCACTTACACAAAGTGGGGGAAGTGATATATATATAATGGTTTCTTTGTATAGAAGAAGAAAAGAGGTTCTAGCGGGCGTACCCCACTCACAGTCTAGCTGATTCTTGTCATACACATCAGGGTTTCTTTTATATCCTCTCTCATACAGCTCTTCTGGAAATCTTCCAGCCAAATGCATGCAATTCCATAAATTTAAGAATCCACGTGAAGATAAAAAAATTCTTATATTTTATTCCACACCACTCGCCACATGCGGGTAGGTAAAAACAACAATGTCCAGAACAATACAGTACATACAAAGGTATGGAGGCAGAAAAAAGGTGGAAATTTTCTTCTACATCGAAAACCATGAAAAAATGTCTTGATAAAGGTCCAAACACAGACCGAAACGCGTCGACAGGAGGAGTGTGGACAGCCATTTTTTCCAGTTTTACCTTTAAAGACTCAGTAAGGTAAAGAATTGTTTTTAATTTTTACATTTTTTCATGGTTTTCGATGTAGAAGAAAATTTCCACCTTTTTTCTGCCTCCATACCTTTGTATGTACTGTATTGTTCTTGACATTGTTGTTTTTACCTACCCGCATGTGGCGAGTGGTGTGGAATAAAATATAAGAATTTTTTTATCTTCACGTGGATTCTTAAATTTATGGAATTGCATGCATTTGGCTGGAAGATTTCCAGAAGAGCTGTATGAGAGAGGATATAAAAGAAACCCTGATGTGTATGACAAGAATCAGCTAGACTGTGAGTGGGGTACACCCGCTAGAACCTCTTTTCTTCTTCTATACAAAGAAACCGTTATATATATATCACTTCCCCCACTTTGTGTAAGTGGGGTACGTTCACTATAAATTTACATCACTTTATATCACCAGGGTGTATTTTATAAAAAAAACTAAATACACTGGAATGAGTACTTTTTGTATAAGGATCATCATATTTTAAGACACATATATTTATATATATATACCTTTATATACAAGTATCTTTTAATCAAAACCTTTTGCACATATTTTTTGCACTAATTCACTGGTTCAGTCTACACATTGGTCCTTTTTAATTTTTCTCCCATATACCTGACACCAAGAGAGACTGTGGAGAAGCATAAGGCTACTACCAGTGGAAAACCAAAAGGGGAAAAGAAACCTTGATACGCTTGTGGTCATCTTTAAACCCTGTAAGTAGGGTACGCATCTGAAGACAAAGATACCTTTATGTGCTTTCCTCATTCTATTAACCTAGTGAGTGGGGTACGCTAATTCAGAAACACAGTTAAATTGGTGATCTGGTGAAGGAATGAAAGATAAAGATACCTTTATATATACAATTTTACGCTGCATAGTGTGAGTTGGGGTACGCCTAGACTACGTCTTTGATCATCCATTTAAAGGACTTGTTATACAGTGTGGTGTATGGAAATATAGACTGTTCTACACATATACCATTTTTGTCTTTTATATATTATTCACATCACTGGAATACAATATCGGATGACTATAAGAAGAATAGAAAAGAAGAAAAATTTGGAGGATCTACTAAAAGGGACGTATTGTGCATTTGTTGATCTATGTACATTTAAAGTATTATAATATAGCGCTAAGGATTGCATCCCTTCTACTTTCTTGTACTTTCTGATTTCAACAGATTGACCACCCGTGAATCCCGGTTAAGCGAATTAAGAGGTCCATCCACAAGTCCCACATGCCTAGCGGAATCGCTCTGTTTTAGCTCCTCCTTCAATGTCTCCAGCTTCTTCTGCAAAAGCCTGATGAGGGGAATGACCTGACTCAGGCTGGCAGTGTCTGAACTGACTTCACGTGTGGCAAGTTCAAAGGGTTGCAGAACCTTGCACAACGTTGAAATCATTCTCCACTACGCTTGATTCAGGTGCATTCCCCCTCCTTTGCCTATATCGTGGGCAGATGTATAGGCTTGAATGGCCTTTTGCTGCTCCTCCATCCTCTGAAGCATATAGAGGGTTGAATTCCACCTCGTTACCAACTCTTGCTTCAGATGATGGCGGGGAAGGTTCAGGACTGTTTGCTGGTGCTCAAGTCTTTGGCATGCGGTGGCTGAATGCTGAAAGAGGCCCGCAATTCTTCGGGACACCGACGGTATCTCTTGCACGCCCCTGTCATTTTTTAAATAATTCTGCACCACCAAATTCAATGTATGTGCAAAACATGGGACGTGCTGGAATTTGCCCACATGTAATGCACGCACAATATTGGTGGCGTTGTCCGATGTCACAAATCCCCAGGAAAGTCCAATTGGGGTAAGCCATTTTGCGATGTTGTTCCTCAGTTTCCGTAAGAGGTTGTCAGCTGTGTGCCTCTTCTGGAAAACGGTGATACAAAGCGTAGCCTGCCTAGGAACGAGTTGGCGTTTGCGTGATGCTGCTACTGGTGCCGCAGCTGCTGTTCTTGCTGCGGGAGGCAATACATCTACCCAGTGGGCTGTCACAGTCATATAGTCCTGAGTCTGCCCTGCTCCACTTGTCCACATGTCCGTGGTTAAGTGGACATTGGGTACAACTGCATTTTTTAGGACACTGGTGACTCTTTTTCTGAGGTCTGTGTACATTTTCGGTATCGCCTGCCTAGAGAAATGGAACCTAGATGGTATTTGGTACCGGGGACACAGTACCTCAATCAAGTCTCTAGTGGCCTCTGAATTAACGATGGATACCAGAACCACGTTTCTCACCGCCCAGGCTGCCAAGGCCTGAGTTATCCGCTTTACAGCAGGATGACTGCTGTGATATTTCATTTTCCTCGCAAAGGACTGTTGGACAGTCAATTGCTTACTGGAAGTAGTACAAGTGGTCTTCCGACTTCCCCTCTGGTATGACGATCGACTCCCAGCAGCAACAACAGCAGCGCCAGCAGCAGTAGGCGTTACACTCAAGGATGCATAGGAGGAATCCCAGGCAGGAGAGGACTCATCAGACTTGCCAGTGACATGGCCTGCAGGACTATTGGCTTTCCTGTGTAAGGTGGAAATTAACACTGAGGGAGTTGGTGGTGTGGTTTGCAGGAGCTTGGTTACAAGAGGAAGGGATTTAGTGGTCAGTGGACTGCTTCCGCTGTCATCCAAAGTTTTTGAACTTGTCACTGACTTCTGATGAATGCGGTCCAGGTGACGTATAAGGGAGGATGTTCCTAGGTGGTTAACGTCCTTACCCCTACTTATTACAGCTTGACAAAGGCAACACACGGCTTGACACCTGTTGTCCGCACTTGTGTTGAAATAATTTCACACCAAAGAGGTGATTTTTTTTGTATTTTGACCAGGCATGTCAATGGCCATATTCGTCCCACGGACAACAGGTGTCTCCCCGGGTGCCTGACTTAAACAAACCACCTCACCATCAGAATCCTCCTTGTCAATTTCCTCCCCAGCGCCAGCAACACCCATATCCTCATCCTGGTGTACTTCAACAGTGACATCTTCAATTTGACTATCAGGAACTGGACTGCGGGTGCTTCTTCCAGCACTTGTAGGGGACGTGCAAATGGTGGAATGCGCAACCTCTTCCTGTCCAGTGTTGGGAAGGTCAGGCATCGCAACCGACACAATTGGACTCTCCTTGGGGATTTGTGATTTAGAAGAACGCACAGTTCTTTGCTGTGCTTTTGCCAGCTTAAGTCTTTTCATTTTTCTAGCAAGAGGATGAGTGCTTCCATCCTCATGTGAATCTGAACCACTAGCCATGAACATAGGCCAGGGCCTCAGCCGTTCCTTGCCACTCCGTGTCGTAAATGGCATATTGGCAAGTTTACGCTTCTCCTCCGATGCTTTCAATTTAGATTTTTGGGTCATTTTACTGAGCTTTTGTTTTTTGAATTTTACATGCTCTCTACTATGACATTGGGCATCGACCTTGGCAGACGACGTTGATGGCATTTCATCGTCTCGGCCATGACTAGTGGCAGCAGCTTCAGCACGAGGTGGAAGTGGATCTTGATCTTTCCCTATTTTAACCTCCACATTTTTGTTCTCCATTTTTTAATGTGTGGAATTATATGCCAGTATCAATAGCAATGGCCTACTACTATATATACTGCGCACAATTGAAATGCACCACAGGTATGGATGGATAGTATACTTGACGATACAGAGGTAGGTAGAGCAGTGGCCTTCCGTACCGTACTGCTATATATACTGGTGGTCACTGTCAGCAAAACTCTGCACTGTACTCCTCCTATATAATACAGCTGCTCCCCAGTCCCCACAATTAAGTAGTGTGAGCACAGATATATGCAGCACACTGAGCACAGATATGGAGTGTTTTTCAGGCAGACAACGTATACTGGTGGTCACTGTCAGTAAAACTCTGCACTGTACTCCTCCTATATAATACTGCTGGTACCCAGTCCCCACAATTAAGCAATAAGCACAAATATTTGCATCAAGATTAATAAACGGAGAGGACGCCAGCTACCTCCTCTCCCTAACATTTCCAATGCACGAGTGAAAATGGCGGCGACGCGCGGCTGCTTATATAGAATCCGAATCTCGCGAGTATCCGACAGCGGGATGATGACGTTCGGGCGCGCTCGGGTTAACCGAGCCATACGGGAGAATCCGAGTCTGCCTCGGACCCGTGTAAAATGGGTGAAGTTCGGGGGGGTTCGGTTTCCGAGGAACCGATCCCGCTCATCACTAGTTTGAGTAGACACATGCACATTTGTGACTTGCTGGAGGTCATTTTGCAGGGCTCTGGCAGTGCTCCTCCTGTTCCTCCTTGCACAAAGGTGGAGATAGCGGTCCTTCTGCTGGGTTGTTGCCCTCCTACGGCCTCCTCCACGTCTCCTGATGTACTGGCCTGTCTCCTGGTAGCGCCTCCATGTTCTGGACACTACGCTGACAGACACAGCTCGCATTGATGTGTCATCCTGGAGGAGCTGCACTACCTGAGCCACTTGTGTGGGTTGTAGGGAGGTCATACAGGCACGTGGAGGCCACACACACTACTGAGCCTCATTTTGACTTGTTTTAAGGACATTACATCAAAGTTGGATCAGCCTATAGTGTGTTTTTCCACTTTAATTTTGAAGGTGACTCCAAATCCAGACCTCCATGGGTTAATAAATTTGATTTCCATTGATCATTTTTGTGTGATTTTGTTGTCAGCACATTCAACTATGTAAAGAACAAAGTATTTAATAAGAATATTTCATTCATTCAGATCTAGGATGTGTTATTTTAGTGTTCCCTTTATTTTTTTGAGCAGTGTATATTGGAGGTCATTCTGAGTTGATTGCAGCAGGAACTTTGTTAGCAGTTGGGCAAAACCATGTGCACTGCAGGGGAGGCAGATTTAACATGTGCAGAGAGAGTTAGATTTGGGTGGGGTGTGTTCAATCTGCAATCTAATTTGCAGTGTAAAAATAAAGCAGCAACTATTTACCCTGCACAGAAACAAAATTACCCTCCCAAATCTAACTCTTTCTGCACATGTTATATCTGCCTCCCCTGCAGTGCACATGGTTTTGCCCATTTGCTAACAAAAATCCTGCTGCGATCAACTTGGAATTACCCCCATGTGCACTGCAGGGCAGGCAGATATAACATGTGCAGAGAGAGTTAGATTTGGGTGTGGTGTGTTCAATCTCCAATCTAAATTGCAGCGTAAAAATAAAGCAGCCAGTATTTATCCTGCACAGAAACAAAATAACCCCCCCAAATCTAACTCTCTCTGCACATGTTTAATCTGCCTCCCCTGCAGTGCACATGGTTTTGCCCAACTGCTAAAAAATTTCCTGCTGCGATCAACTCAGAATTACCCCCATAGCTGGAAGTAAGCATCCAGCAGGCACACAGTTGCTCCATCCACCTCAGCAGGGAAACATGCCTGTGCTGTCAGGGACCCAAATACTACCATGTGTCCCTAGAGAAGCCATGATGCTCCTGTATGTATCCCCTGTATGTTCCCCCTATATGTGAACTGTGATTTAGACAAAGCATGGCTCCGGTTCGATCTGTTAATGTTGTGCATAGAAGAGAGCAATGCTGCTCGGTCTCCTTGCCATTCCCACTCCTCCGGCTTACACCACTATAGCACCCCTGTTATACAGTAGGTGCCAGCTCTGTGGCTGCTTGAGCAGCCCCAGCAATTGAGCTGCCACTGTCCGTGCCCATGCATGCCATGTGTCAGTCATATGAATGGGCACCCCCAGTCATTCTGAGATCTTGGCTTCGAAGCCTCCTGTCACACTACAGCTGCTGCATCTCTCCCAGTGACTGGGGCAGGAGGAACGCCCACACAAACAACAGCAGCAGCTCAGGAGTACTTCCGCTGAACCAGGGCCGGATCTAGGGGGGGGGACGAAGGGGGCGACCACCCCCCCTAACACAGTCATAGCCACGCCCACTTTTGAGCAGAAGAGAGCTCTCCGGGGAGAGCCTGAGGCAGAACGATGTGCTGCAGCTTATACCACAGTAGCACAGAGGAGCCAGGAGAGCAAGGGTTACAGAGCATTTGCCCCTCACTTGCTGGTGTTTGGGTACTAGGGCTAATAAATACAATTACCCCATAGCACAGTCACATGTACATAGAACAATCACAAAGCTCTATCTCAGTCTCACTCAAAAAGTTCAGGTTTTCAGGAATTGAGAGAGGAGGAGTTAGGATTGCAGATGGGAGGAATTGGGACTGTAGAGGGAGGAGTCAAGATTAAACAGTAAACCGCCCCCCCTATAGAAAAGTCTAGATCCGTCCCTGCGCTGATCCACTGACAAAGTGGAGCGCCCTGATTGGTGCCGGCCGCGCTGCTGCAGCTCACACTCACCCTTTCACGAGCTCCCTCATAGCCGTGAGAAGCAGCAGTTATCTTTGTCACTTGGGCTCCCCATGTTTTTTTTTTTTTTTTTGCAACCTCTATGTATCCCCTGTGTTTGTGTTTTTTCTTACCTATATGGTGGTTTCTCTGCATCAGGGGACCTCTGAGAAAATAGAGCCTCCCTAGGCAGACAATGTATAAAGCCAGTATTCAGTATGCATATAGGGGTTTGTATGTTATAGAAGCCATCTGTTTGTGTAGAAATAATATGTCATCTTCATATAATAAAGGGTCAACAAGATAATACATAGTAATAGAAGTTTTGGGCAGTGTAAATGTGAACTTCTCTGATCAAACATCCTGGAAACACCATTCTCCTATGTCTTTTAAGTGTCACCACCCTACATCTCTCCAGTGCCATCCCTCAGTGTGTCTCTCCATTGCCATCCCTCAGTGTGTCTCTCCATTGCCATCCCTCAGTGTGTCTCTCCAGTGCCATCCCTCAGTGTGTCTCTCCATTGCCATCCCTCAGTGTGTCTCTCCATTGCCATCCCTCAGTGTGTCTCTCCATTGCCATCCCTCAGTGTGTCTCTCCAGTGCCATCCCTCAGTGTGTCTCTCCAGTGCCATCCCTCAGTGTGTCTCTCCAGTGCCATCCCTCAGTGTGTCTCTCCAGTGCCATCCCTCAGTGTGTCTCTCCAATGCCATCCCTCAGTGTGTCTCTCCAGCGCCATCCCTCCCTGTGTCTCTCCATTGCCATCCCTCAGTGTGTCTCTCCAGTGCCATCCCTCCCTGCATCTGTCCAGCATCATCACTCCCTCTGTCTCTCCAGCGCCTTCCCTCCCTGTGTCTCTCCAGTATCATCCCTCCCTGTGTCTCCCCAGCGCCTTCCCTCCCTGTGTCTCTCCAGCGCCGTCCCTCCCTGTGTCTCTCCAGCGCCGTCCCTCCCTGTATCTCTCCAGCGCCTTCCCTCCCTGTATCTCTCCAGCGCCTTCCCTACCTGTGTCTCTCCAGCGCCTTCCCTCCCTGTGTCTCTCCAGCGCCTTCCCTCCCTGTGTCTCTCCAGCGCCTTCCCTCCCTGTGTCTCTCCAGCGCCTTCCCTCCCTGTGTCTCCCCAGCGCCATCCCTCCCTGTGTCTCCCCAGCGCCATCCCTCCCAGAATCTCTCCAGCGCCTTCCCTCCCTGTGTCTCTCCAGCGCCGTCCCTCCCTGTGTCTCTCCAGCGCCGTCCCTCCCTGTATCTCTCCAGCGCCTTCCCTCCCTGTATCTCTCCAGCGCCTTCCCTACCTGTGTCTCTCCAGCGCCTTCCCTCCCTGTGTCTCTCCAGCGCCTTCCCTCCCTGTGTCTCTCCAGCGCCTTCCCTCCCTGTGTCTCTCCAGCGCCTTCCCTCCCTGTGTCTCCCCAGCGCCATCCCTCCCTGTGTCTCCCCAGCGCCATCCCTCCCTGAATCTCTCCAGCGCCTTCCCTCCCTGTGTCTCCCCAGCGCCTTCCCTCCCTGTGTCTCTCCAGCGCCTTCCCTCCCTGTGTCTCTCCAGCGCTATCCCTCCCTGTGTCTCTCCAGCACCATCCCTCCCTGTGTCTCTCCAGCGCTATCCCTCCCTGTGTCTCTCCAGCACCTTCCCTCCCTGTGTCTCTCCAGCACCTTCCCTACCTGTGTCTCTCCAGCGCCTTCCCTCCCTGTGTCTCTCCAGCGCCTTCCCTACCTGTGTCTCTCCAGCGCCTTCCCTCCCTGTGTCTCTCCAGCACCTTCCCTCCCTGTGTCTCTCCAGCGCCTTCCCTCCCTGTGTCTCTCCAGCGCCTTCCCTCCCTGTGTCTCCCCAGCGCCATCCCTCCCTGTGTCTCTCCAGCGCCTTCCCTCCCTGTGTCTCTCCAGCGCCTTCCCTCCCTGTGTCTCTCCAGCGCCTTCCCTCCCTGTGTCTCTCCAGCGCCTTCCCTCCCTGTGTCTCTCCAGCGCCTTCCCTCCCTGTGTCTCCCCAGCGCCTTCCCTCCCTGTGTCTCTCCAGCGCCTTCCCTCCCTGTGTCTCTCCAGCGCCATCCCTCCCTGTGTCTCTCCAGCGCCTTCCCTCCCTGTGTCTCTCCAGCGCCTTCCCTCCCTGTGTCTCTCCAGCGCCTTCCCTCCCTGTGTCTCCCCAGCGCCATCCCTCCCTGTGTCTCTCCAGCGCCTTCCCTCCCTGTGTCTCTCCAGCGCCTTCCCTCCCTGTGTCTCCCCAGCGCCATCCCTCCCTGTGTCTCTCCAGCGCCTTCCCTCCCTGTGTCTCTCCAGCGCCTTCCCTCCCTGTGTCTCTCCAGCGCCTTCCCTCCCTGTGTCTCTCCAGCGCCTTCCCTCCCTGTGTCTCTCCAGCACCTTCCCTCCCTGTGTCTCTCCAGCGCCTTCCCTCCCTGTGTCTCCCCAGCGCCATCCCTCCCTGTGTCTCTCCAGCGCCATCCCTCCCTGTGTCTCTCCAGCGCCTTCCCTCCCTGTGTCTCCCCAGCGCCATCCCTCCCTGTGTCTCTCCAGCGCCTTCCCTCCCTGTGTCTCTCCAGCGCCTTCCCTCCCTGTGTCTCTCCAGCACCTTCCCTCCCTGTGTCTCTCCAGCGCCTTCCCTCCCTGTGTCTCTCCAGCACCTTCCCTCCCTGTGTCTCTCCAGCGCCTTCCCTCCCTGTGTCTACCCAGCGCCATCCCTCCCTGTGTCTCTCCAGCGCCTTCCCTCCCTGTGTCTCTCCAGCGCCTTCCCTCCCTGTGTCTCCCCAGCGCCATCCCTCCCTGTGTCTCCCCAGCGCCTTCCCTCCCTGTGTCTCTCCAGCACCATCCCTCCCTGTGACTCCCCAGCACCATCCCTCCGTCTGTCTCTCCAGCGCCATCCCTCCATGTGTCTCTCCAGCGCCTTCCCTCCCTGTGTCTCTCCAGCGCCATCCCTCCATGTGTCTCTCCAGCGCCTTCCCTCCCTGTGTCTCTCCAGTATCATCCCTGCCTGTGCCTCTCCAGCGCCTTCCCTCCCTGTGTCTCTCCAGCACCATCCCTCCCTGTGTCTCTCCAGCGCCATCCCTCCCTGTATCTCTCCAGCGCCTTCCCTCCCTGTGTCTCTCCAGCACCATCCCTCCCTGTGTCTTTCCAGTGCCATCCCTCCCTGTGTCTCTCCAGCGCCCTCCCTGTGTCTCCCCAGCGCCATCTCTCCCTGTATCTCTCCAGCGCCATCCCTCTCTGCATCTGTCCAGTATCATCCCTGCCTGTGTCTGTCCAGCGCCTTCCCTCCCTGTGTCTCTCCAGCACCTTCCCTCCCTGTGTCTCTCCAGCGACTTCCCTCCCTGTGTCTCCCCAGCGCCATCCCTCCCTGTGTCTCTCCAGCGCCTTCCCTCCCTGTGTCTCCCCAGCGCCTTCCCTCCCTGTGTCTCTCCAGCGCCTTCCCTCCCTGTGTCTCCCCAGCGCCTTCCCTCCCTGTGTCTCTCCAGCGCCTTCCCTCCCTGTGTCTCTCCAGCGCTATCCCTCCCTGTGTCTATTCAGCACCTTCCCTCCCTGTGTCTCTCCAGCACCTTCCCTCCCTGTGTCTCTCCAGCGCTATCCCTCCCTGTGTCTCTCCAGCACCTTCCCTCCCTGTGTCTCTCCAGCACCTTCCCTACCTGTGTCTCTCCAGCGCCTTCCCTCCCTGTGTCTCTCCAGCGCCTTCCCTCCCTGTGTCTCCCCAGCGCCATCCCTCCCTGTGTCTCTCCAGCGCCTTCCCTCCCTGTGTCTCTCCAGCGCCTTCCCTCCCTGTGTCTCCCCAGCGCCATCCCTCCCTGTGTCTCTCCAGCGCCTTCCCTCCCTGTGTCTCTCCAGCGCCTTCCCTCCCTGTGTCTCTCCAGCGCCTTCCCTCCCTGTGTCTCTCCAGCGCCTTCCCTCCCTGTGTCTCTCCAGCGCCTTCCCTCCCTGTGTCTCTCCAGCGCCTTCCCTCCCTGTGTCTCCCCAGCGCCATCCCTCCCTGTGTCTCTCCAGCGCCTTCCCTCCCTGTGTCTCTCCAGCGCCTTCCCTCCCTGTGTCTCCCCAGCGCCATCCCTCCCTGTGTCTCCCCAGCGCCATCCCTCCCTGAGTCTCTCCAGCGCCATCCCTCCCTGTGTCTCTCCAGCGCCATCCCTCCCTGTGTCTCTCCAGCGCCTTCCCTCCCTGTGTCTCACCAGCGCCTTCCCTCCCTGTGTCTCTCCAGCGCCTTCCCTCCCTGTGTCTCTCCAGCGCTATCCCTCCCTGTGTCTCTCCAGCACCTTCCCTCCCTGTGTCTCTCCAGCGCTATCCCTCCCTGTGTCTCTCCAGCGCTATCCCTCCCTGTGTCTCTCCAGCGCCTTCCCTCCCTGTGTCTCTCCAGCGCCATCCCTCCCTGTGTCTCTCCAGCGCCTTCCCTCCCTGTGTCTCTCCAGCGCCATCTTTCCCTGTGTCTCTCCAGCGCCATCCCTCGCTGTATCTCTCCAGCGCCTTCCCTCCCTGTGTCTCTCCAGCACCATCCCTCCCTGTGTCTCTCCAGCGCCATCTCTCCAGCGCTATCCCTCCCTGTGTCTCTCCAGCACCTTCCCTCCCTGTGTCTCTCCAGCGCCATCCCTCCCTGTGTCTCTCCAGCGCCTTCCCTCCCTGTGTCTCTCCAGCGCCATCTTTCCCTGTGTCTCTCCAGCGCCATCCCTCGCTGTATCTCTCCAGCGCCTTCCCTCCCTGTGTCTCTCCAGCACCATCCCTCCCTGTGTCTCTCCAGCGCCATCTCTCCCTGTGTCTCTCCAGCGCCATCCCTCGCTGTATCTCTCCAGCGCCTTCCCTCCCTGTGTCTCTCCAGCGCCTTCCCTCCCTGTGTCTCTCCAGCACCATCCCTCCCTGTGTCTCTCCAGCGCCATCTCTCCCTGTGTCTCTCCAGCGCCATCCCTCACTGTGTCTCTCCAGCACCATCCCTCCATGTGTCTCTCCAGCGCCTTCCCTCCCTGTGTCTCTCCAGCACCATCCCTCCCTGTGTCTCCCCAGTGCCGTCCCTCCCTGTGTCTCTCCAGCACCTTCCCTCCCTGTGTCTCTCCAGCACTATCCCTCCCTGTGTCTCTCCAGCACCATCCCTCCCTGTGTCTCTCCAGCGCCATCCCTCCCTGTGTCTCTCCAGCGCCATCCCTCCATGTGTCTCTCCAGCGCCTTCCCTCCCTGTGTCTCCCCAGCGCCTTCCCTCCCTGTGTCTCTCCAGCACCATCCCTCCCTGTGACTCCCCAGCACCATCCCTCCGTCTGTCTCTCCAGCGCCATCCCTCCATGTGTCTCTCCAGCGCCTTCCCTCCCTGTGTCTCTCCAGCGCCATCCCTCCATGTGTCTCTCCAGCGCCTTCCCTCCCTGTGTCTCTCCAGTATCATCCCTGCCTGTGCCTCTCCAGCGCCTTCCCTCCCTGTGTCTCTCCAGCACCATCCCTCCCTGTGTCTCTCCAGCGCCATCCCTCCCTGTATCTCTCCAGCGCCTTCCCTCCCTGTGTCTCTCCAGCACCATCCCTCCCTGTGTCTTTCCAGTGCCATCCCTCCCTGTGTCTCTCCAGCGCCCTCCCTGTGTCTCCCCAGCGCCTTCTCTCCCTGTATCTCTCCAGCGCCATCCCTCTCTGCATCTGTCCAGTATCATCCCTGCCTGTGTCTGTCCAGCGCCTTCCCTCCCTGTGTCTCTCCAGCACCTTCCCTCCCTGTGTCTCTCCAGCGACTTCCCTCCCTGTGTCTCTCCAGCACCATCCCTCCATGTGTCTCTCCAGCGCCTTCCCTCCCTGTGTCTCCCCAGCGCCTTCCCTCCCTGTGTCTCTCCAGCGCCTTCCCTCCCTGTGTCTCCCCAGCGCCTTCCCTCCCTGTGTCTCTCCAGCGCCTTCCCTCCCTGTGTCTCTCCAGCGCTATCCCTCCCTGTGTCTCTTCAGCACCTTCCCTCCCTGTGTCTCTCCAGCACCTTCCCTCCCTGTGTCTCTCCAGCACTATCCCTCCCTGTGTCTCTCCAGCACCTTCCCTCCCTGTGTCTCTCCAGCGCCTTCCCTACCTGTGTCTCTCCAGCGCCTTCCCTCCCTGTGTCTCTCCAGCGCCTTCCCTACCTGTGTCTCTCCAGCGCCTTCCCTCCCTGTGTCTCTCCAGCACCTTCCCTCCCTGTGTCTCTCCAGCGCCTTCCCTCCCTGTGTCTCTCCAGCGCCTTCCCTCCCTGTGTCTCCCCAGCGCCATCCCTCCCTGTGTCTCTCCAGCGCCTTCCCTCCCTGTGTCTCTCCAGCGCCTTCCCTCCCTGTGTCTCTCCAGCGCCTTCCCTCCCTGTGTCTCTCCAGCGCCTTCCCTCCCTGTGTCTCCCCAGCGCCTTCCCTCCCTGTGTCTCTCCAGCGCCTTCCCTCCCTGTGTCTCTCCAGCGCCATCCCTCCCTGTGTCTCTCCAGCACCATCCCTCCATGTGTCTCTCCAGCGCCTTCCCTCCCTGTGTCTCTCCAGCGCCTTCCCTCCCTGTGTCTCTCCAGCGCCTTCCCTCCCTGTGTCTCTCCAGCGCCTTCCCTCCTTGTGTCTCCCCAGCGCCTTCCCTCCCTGTGTCTCTCCAGCGCCTTCCCTCCCTGTGTCTCTCCAGCGCCATCCCTCCCTGTGTCTCTCCAGCACCATCCCTCCATGTGTCTCTCCAGCGCCTTCCCTCCCTGTGTCTCTCCAGCGCCTTCCCTCCCTGTGTCTCTCCAGCGCCATCCCTCCCTGTGTCTCTCCAGCGCCTTCCCTCCCTGTGTCTCCCCAGCGCCTTCCCTCCCTGTGTCTCCCCAGCGCCATCCCTCCCTGTGTCTCTCCAGCGCCTTCCCTCCCTGTGTCTCTCCAGCGCCTTCCCTCCCTGTGTCTCTCCAGCGCCTTCCCTCCCTGTGTCTCTCCAGCGCCTTCCCTCCCTGTGTCTCTCCAGCGCCTTCCCTCCCTGTGTCTCTCCAGCGCCTTCCCTCCCTGTGTCTCCCCAGCGCCATCCCTCCCTGTGTCTCTCCAGCGCCTTCCCTCCCTGTGTCTCTCCAGCGCCTTCCCTCCCTGTGTCTCCCCAGCGCCATCCCTCCCTGTGTCTCCCCAGCGCCATCCCTCCCTGAGTCTCTCCAGCGCCATCCCTCCCTGTGTCTCTCCAGCGCCATCCCTCCCTGTGTCTCTCCAGCGCCTTCCCTCCCTGTGTCTCACCAGCACCTTCCCTCCCTGTGTCTCTCCAGCGCCTTCCCTCCCTGTGTCTCTCCAGCGCCTTCCCTCCCTGTGTCTCACCAGCGCCTTCCCTCCCTGTGTCTCTCCAGCGCCTTCCCTCCCTGTGTCTCTCCAGCGCTATCCCTCCCTGTGTCTCTCCAGCACCTTCCCTCCCTGTGTCTCTCCAGCGCTATCCCTCCCTGTGTCTCTCCAGCGCTATCCCTCCCTGTGTCTCTCCAGCACCTTCCCTCCCTGTGTCTCTCCAGCGCCATCCCTCCCTGTGTCTCTCCAGCGCCTTCCCTCCCTGTGTCTCTCCAGCGCCATCTTTCCCTGTGTCTCTCCAGCGCCATCCCTCGCTGTATCTCTCCAGCGCCTTCCCTCCCTGTGTCTCTCCAGCACCATCCCTCCCTGTGTCTCTCCAGCGCCATCTCTCCCTGTGTCTCTCCAGCGCCATCCCTCGCTGTATCTCTCCAGCGCCTTCCCTCCCTGTGTCTCTCCAGCGCCTTCCCTCCCTGTGTCTCTCCAGCACCATCCCTCCCTGTGTCTCTCCAGCGCCGTCCCTCCCTGTGTCTCTCCAGCGCCATCCCTCCATGTGTCTCTCCAGCGACTTCCCTCCCGGTGTCTCCCCAGCGCCGTCCCTCCCTGTATCTCTCCAGCGCCATCCCTCCCTGTGTCTCTCCAGCACTATCCCTCCCTGTGTCTCTCCAGCGCCGTCCCTCCCTGTATCTCTCCAGCGCCATCTCTCCCTGTATCTCTCCAGCGCCATCCCTCCCTGTGTCTCTCCAGCACCATCCCTCCATGTGTCTCTCCAGCGCCTTCCCTCCCTGTGTCTCCCCAGCGCCTTCCCTCCCTGTGTCTCTCGAGCACCATCCCTCCCTGTGTCTCTCCAGCGCCATCCCTCCATGTGTCTCTCCAGCGCCTTCCCTCCCTGTGTCTCTCCAGCACCATCCCTCCATGTGTCTCTCCAGCGCCTTCCCTCCCTGTGTCTCCCCAGCGCCTTCCCTCCCTGTGTCTCTCCAGCGACTTCCCTCCCTGTGTCTCTCCAGCGCCTTCCCTCCCTGTCTCTCTCCAGCACCATCCCTCCCTGTGACTCCCCAGCACCATCCCTCCGTCTGTCTCTCCAGCGCCATCCCTCCATGTGTCTCTCCAGCGCCTTCCCTCCCTGTGTCTCTCCAGCGCCATCCCTCCATGTGTCTCTCCAGCGCCATCCCTCCATGTGTCTCTCCAGCACCATCCCTCCCTGTGTCTCTCCAGTGCCATCCCTCCCTGTATCTCTCCAGCGCCTTCCCTCCCTGTGTCTCTCCAGCACCATCCCTCCCTGTGTCTTTCCAGTGCCATCCCTCCCTGTGTCTCTCCAGCGCCCTCCCTGTGTCTCTCCAGCACCTTCCCTCCCTGTGTCTCTCCAGCGCTATCCCTCCCTGTGTCTCTCCAGCACCTTCCCTCCCTGTGTCTCTCCAGCACCTTCCCTACCTGTGTCTATCCAGCGCCTTCCCTCCCTGTGTCTCTCCAGCGCCTTCCCTACCTGTGTCTCTCCAGCGCCTTCCCTCCCTGTGTCTCTCCAGCACCTTCCCTCCCTGTGTCTCTCCAGCGCCTTCCCTCCCTGTGTCTCTCCAGCGCCTTCCCTCCCTGTGTCTCCCCAGCGCCATCCCTCCCTGTGTCTCTCCAGCGCCTTCCCTCCCTGTGTCTCTCCAGCGCCTTCCCTCCCTGTGTCTCTCCAGCGCCTTCCCTCCCTGTGTCTCTCCAGCGCCTTCCCTCCCTGTGTCTCTCCAGCGCCTTCCCTCCCTGTGTCTCCCCAGCGCCTTCCCTCCCTGTGTCTCTCCAGCGCCTTCCCTCCCTGTGTCTCTCCAGCGCCTTCCCTCCCTGTGTCTCCCCAGCGCCATCCCTCCCTGTGTCTCTCCAGCGCCTTCCCTCCCTGTGTCTCTCCAGCGCCTTCCCTCCCTGTGTCTCCCCAGCGCCATCCCTCCCTGTGTCTCTCCAGCGCCTTCCCTCCCTGTGTCTCTCCAGCGCCTTCCCTCCCTGTGTCTCTCCAGCGCCTTCCCTCCCTGTGTCTCTCCAGCGCCTTCCCTCCCTGTGTCTCTCCAGCGCCTTCCCTCCCTGTGTCTCTCCAGCGCCTTCCCTCCCTGTGTCTCTCCAGCGCCTTCCCTCCCTGTGTCTCCCCAGCGCCATCCCTCCCTGTGTCTCTCCAGCGCCTTCCCTCCCTGTGTCTCTCCAGCGCCTTCCCTCCCTGTGTCTCCCCAGCGCCATCCCTCCCTGTGTCTCCCCAGCGCCATCCCTCCCTGAGTCTCTCCAGCGCCTTCCCTCCCTGTGTCTCACCAGCGCCTTCCCTCCCTGTGTCTCTCCAGCGCCTTCCCTCCCTGTGTCTCTCCAGCGCTATCCCTCCCTGTGTCTCTCCAGCACCTTCCCTCCCTGTGTCTCTCCAGCGCTATCCCTCCCTGTGTCTCTCCAGCGCTATCCCTCCCTGTGTCTCTCCAGCACCTTCCCTCCCTGTGTCTCTCCAGCGCCATCCCTCCCTGTGTCTCTCCAGCGCCTTCCCTCCCTGTGTCTCTCCAGCGCCATCTCTCCCTGTGTCTCTCCAGCGCCATCCCTCGCTGTATCTCTCCAGCGCCTTCCCTCCCTGTGTCTCTCCAGCACCATCCCTCCCTGTGTCTCTCCAGCGCCATCTCTCCCTGTGTCTCTCCAGCGCCATCCCTCGCTGTATCTCTCCAGCGCCTTCCCTCCCTGTGTCTCTCCAGCGCCTTCCCTCCCTGTGTCTCTCCAGCACCATCCCTCCCTGTGTCTCTCCAGCGCCATCTCTCCCTGTGTCTCTCCAGCGCCATCCCTCACTGTGTCTCTCCAGCACCATCCCTCCATGTGTCTCTCCAGCGCCTTCCCTCCCTGTGTCTCTCCAGCACCATCCCTCCCTGTGTCTCCCCAGCGCCGTCCCTCCCTGTGTCTCTCCAGCACCTTCCCTCCCTGTGTCTCTCGAGCACTATCCCTCCCTGTGTCTCTCCAGCACCATCCCTCCCTGTGTCTCTCCAGCGCCATCCCTCCCTGTGTCTCTCCAGCGCCATCCCTCCATGTGTCTCTCCAGCGCCTTCCCTCCCTGTGTCTCCCCAGTGCCTTCCCTCCCTGTGTCTCTCCAGCACCATCCCTCCCTGTGACTCCCCAGCACCATCCCTCCGTCTGTCTCTCCAGCGCCATCCCTCCATGTGTCTCTCCAGCGCCTTCCCTCCCTGTGTCTCTCCAGCGCCATCCCTCCATGTGTCTCTCCAGCGCCTTCCCTCCCTGTGTCTCTCCAGTATCATCCCTGCCTGTGCCTCTCCAGCGCCTTCCCTCCCTGTGTCTCTCCAGCACCATCCCTCCCTGTGTCTCTCCAGCGCCATCGCTCCCTGTATCTCTCCAGCGCCTTCCCTCCCTGTGTCTCTCCAGCACCATCCCTCCCTGTGTCTTTCCAGTGCCATCCCTCCCTGTGTCTCTCCAGCGCCCTCCCTGTGTCTCCCCAGCGCCATCTCTCCCTGTATCTCTCCAGCGCCATCCCTCTCTGCATCTGTCCAGTATCATCCCTGCCTGTGTCTGTCCAGCGCCTTCCCTCCCTGTGTCTCTCCAGCACCTTCCATCCCTGTGTCTCTCCAGCGACTTCCCTCCCGGTGTCTCCCCAGCGCCGTCCCTCCCTGTATCTCTCCAGCGCCATCCCTCCCTGTGTCTCTCCAGCACTATCCCTCCCTGTGTCTCTCCAGCGCCGTCCCTCCCTGTATCTCTCCAGCGCCATCTCTCCATGTATCTCTCCAGCGCCATCCCTCCCTGTGTCTCTCCAGCACCATCCCTCCCTGTATCTCTCCAGCGCCATCCCTCCCTGTGTCTCTCCAGCGCCGTCCCTCCCTGTATCTCTCCAGCGCCATCCCTCCCTGTGTCTCTCCAGCACTATCCCTCCCTGTGTCTCTCCAGCACCATCCCTCCATGTGTCTCTCCAGCGCCTTCCCTCCCTGTGTCTCCCCAGCGCCTTCCCTCCCTGTGTCTCTCGAGCACCATCCCTCCCTATGTCTCCCCAGCGCCGTCCCTCCCTGTGTCTCTCCAGCGCCATCCCTCCATGTGTCTCTCCAGCGCCTTCCCTCCCTGTGTCTCTCCAGCACCATACCTCCATGTGTCTCTCCAGCGCCTTCCCTCCCTGTGTCTCCCCTGCGCCGTCCCTCCCTGTGTCTCTCCAGCGCCTTCCCTCCCTGTGTCTCTCCAGCACCATCCCTCCCTGTGTCTCTCCAGCACCATCCCTCCCTGTGTCTCTCCAGCGCCATCCCTCCCTGTGTCTCTCCAACGCCTTCCCTCCCTGTGTCTCTCCAGCGCCTTCCCTCCCTGTGTCTCTCCAGCACCATCCCTCCCTGTGTCTCTCCAGCACCATCCCTCCCTGTGTCTCTCCAGCGCCATCCCTCCCTGTGTCTCTCCAGTGCCATCCCTCCCTGTGTCTCTCCAGCGCCTTCCCTCCCTGTGTCTCTCCAGCGCCTTCCCTCCCTGTGTCTCTCCAGCATCATCCCTCCCTGTGTCTCTCCAGCACCATCCCTCCCTGTGTCTCTCCAGCGCCATCCCTCCCTGTGTCTCTCCAGTGCCATCCATCCCTGTGTCTCTCCAGCGCCTTCCCTCCCTGTGTCTCTCCAGCGCCATCCCTCCCTGTGTCTCTCCAGTGCCATCCCTCCCTGTGTCTCCCCAGCGCCGTCCCTCCCTGTATCTCTCCAGCGCCTTCCCTCCCTGTGTCTCTCCAGCGCCATCCCTCCCTGTGTCTCTCCAGTGCCATCCCTCCATGTGTCTCTCCAGCGCCGTCCCTCCCTGTATCTCTCCAGCGCCTTCCCTCCATGTGTCTCTCCAGCGCCATCTCTCCCTGTGTCTCTCCAGCGCCATCTCTCCCTGTATCTCAGCGCCATCCCTCCATGTGTCTCTCCAGCGCCTTCCCTCCCTGTGTCTCTCCAGCACCATCCCTCCCTGTGTCTCTCCAGCGCCATCCCGCCCTGTGTCTCTCCAGTATCATCCCTCCCTGTGTCTCTCCAGCGCCCTCCCTGTGTCTCCCCAGCGCCATCTCTCCCTGTATCTCTCCAGTGCCATCCCTCCCTGTGTCTCTCCAGCGCCGTCCCTCCCTGTGTCTCTCCAGCACCTTCCCTCCCTGTGTCTCTCCAGCGCCGTCCCTCCCTGTGTCTCTCCAGCACCATCCCTCCCTGTGTCTCTCCAGCGCCTTCCCTCCCTGTGTCTCTCCAGCACCATCCCTCCCTATGTCTCTCCAGCGCCATCCCTCCCTGTGTCTCTCCAGTATCATCCCTCCCTGTGTCTCTCCAGCGCCCTCCCTGTGTCTCCCCAGCGCCATCTCTCCCTGTGTCTCTCCAGCACCATCCCTCCATGTGTCTCTCCAGCACCATCCCTCCCTGTGTCTCTCCAGCGCCATCCCTCCCTTTGTCTCTCCAGCACCATCCCTCCATGTGTCTCTCCAGCACCATCCCTCCCTGTGTCTCTCCAGCGCCTTCCCTCCCTGTGTCTCCCCAGCGCCATCCCTCCCTGTGTCTCTCCAGCGCCTTCCCTTCCTGTGTCTCTCCAGTATCATCCCTCCCTGTGTCTCTCAAGATCCATCCCTGCCTGTGTCTCTCCAGCTCCATCCCTCCCTGTGTCT
The DNA here is from genome assembly GCF_028390025.1 of Pseudophryne corroboree. NCBI lineage: Eukaryota > Metazoa > Chordata > Amphibia > Anura > Myobatrachidae > Pseudophryne > Pseudophryne corroboree. The sequence goes on along the minus strand of NC_086444.1, from coordinate 1,190,960,732 downwards.
CTCCAGCGCTATCCCTTTCTGTGTCTCTCCAGCGCCATCCCTACCTGTGTCTCTCCATTGCCTTCGCTCCCTGTGTCTCTCCAGCGCTATCCCTGCCTGTGTCTCTCAAGATCCATCCCTGCCTGTGTCTCTCCAGTGCCGTCCCTCCCTGTGTCTCTCCAGCGCCATCCCTCCCTGTGTCTCCAGCACTATCCCTCCCTGTGTCTCTCCATTGCCTTCGCTCCCTGTGTCTCTCCAGTGCCTTCCCTCCCTGTGTCTCTCCAGTGCCATCCCTCCCTGTGTCTCTCCAGCGCCTTCCCTCCCTGTGTCTCTCCAGTGCCATCCCTCCCTGTGTCTCTCCAGCGCCATCCCTGCCTGTGTCTCTCCAGCGCCATCCCTCCCTGTGTCTCTCCAGCGCCTTCCCTCCCTGTGTCTCCCCAGCGCCATCCCTCCCTGTGTCTCCCCAGCGCCATCCCTCCCTGAGTCTCTCCAGCGCCTTCCCTCCCTGTGTCTCACCAGCGCCTTCCCTCCCTGTGTCTCTCCAGCGCCTTCCCTCCCTGTGTCTCTCCAGCGCTATCCCTCCCTGTGTCTCTCCAGCACCTTCCCTCCCTGTGTCTCTCCAGCGCTATCCCTCCCTGTGTCTCTCCAGCGCTATCCCTCCCTGTGTCTCTCCAGCACCTTCCCTCCCTGTGTCTCTCCAGCGCCATCCCTCCCTGTGTCTCTCCAGCGCCTTCCCTCCCTGTGTCTCTCCAGCGCCATCTCTCCCTGTGTCTCTCCAGCGCCATCCCTCGCTGTATCTCTCCAGCGCCTTCCCTCCCTGTGTCTCTCCAGCACCATCCCTCCCTGTGTCTCTCCAGCGCCATCTCTCCCTGTGTCTCTCCAGCGCCATCCCTCGCTGTATCTCTCCAGCGCCTTCCCTCCCTGTGTCTCTCCAGCGCCTTCCCTCCCTGTGTCTCTCCAGCACCATCCCTCCCTGTGTCTCTCCAGCGCCATCTCTCCCTGTGTCTCTCCAGCGCCATCCCTCACTGTGTCTCTCCAGCACCATCCCTCCATGTGTCTCTCCAGCGCCTTCCCTCCCTGTGTCTCTCCAGCACCATCCCTCCCTGTGTCTCCCCAGCGCCGTCCCTCCCTGTGTCTCTCCAGCACCTTCCCTCCCTGTGTCTCTCGAGCACTATCCCTCCCTGTGTCTCTCCAGCACCATCCCTCCCTGTGTCTCTCCAGCGCCATCCCTCCCTGTGTCTCTCCAGCGCCATCCCTCCATGTGTCTCTCCAGCGCCTTCCCTCCCTGTGTCTCCCCAGCGCCTTCCCTCCCTGTGTCTCTCCAGCACCATCCCTCCCTGTGACTCCCCAGCACCATCCCTCCGTCTGTCTCTCCAGCGCCATCCCTCCTTGTGTCTCTCCAGCGCCTTCCCTCCCTGTGTCTCTCCAGCGCCATCCCTCCATGTGTCTCTCCAGCGCCTTCCCTCCCTGTGTCTCTCCAGTATCATCCCTGCCTGTGCCTCTCCAGCGCCTTCCCTCCCTGTGTCTCTCCAGCACCATCCCTCCCTGTGTCTCTCCAGCGCCATCGCTCCCTGTATCTCTCCAGCGCCTTCCCTCCCTGTGTCTCTCCAGCACCATCCCTCCCTGTGTCTTTCCAGTGCCATCCCTCCCTGTGTCTCTCCAGCGCCCTCCCTGTGTCTCCCCAGCGCCATCTCTCCCTGTATCTCTCCAGCGCCATCCCTCTCTGCATCTGTCCAGTATCATCCCTGCCTGTGTCTGTCCAGCGCCTTCCCTCCCTGTGTCTCTCCAGCACCTTCCATCCCTGTGTCTCTCCAGCGACTTCCCTCCCGGTGTCTCCCCAGCGCCGTCCCTCCCTGTATCTCTCCAGCGCCATCCCTCCCTGTGTCTCTCCAGCACTATCCCTCCCTGTGTCTCTCCAGCGCCGTCCCTCCCTGTATCTCTCCAGCGCCATCTCTCCCTGTATCTCTCCAGCGCCATCCCTCCCTGTGTCTCTCCAGCACCATCCCTCCCTGTATCTCTCCAGCGCCATCCCTCCCTGTGTCTCTCCAGCGCCGTCCCTCCCTGTATCTCTCCAGCGCCATCCCTCCCTGTGTCTCTCCAGCACTATCCCTCCCTGTGTCTCTCCAGCACCATCCCTCCATGTGTCTCTCCAGCGCCTTCCCTCCCTGTGTCTCCCCAGCGCCTTCCCTCCCTGTGTCTCTCGAGCACCATCCCTCCCTATGTCTCCCCAGCGCCGTCCCTCCCTGTGTCTCTCCAGCGCCATCCCTCCATGTGTCTCTCCAGCGCCTTCCCTCCCTGTGTCTCTCCAGCACCATACCTCCATGTGTCTCTCCAGCGCCTTCCCTCCCTGTGTCTCCCCAGCGCCGTCCCTCCCTGTGTCTCTCCAGCGCCTTCCCTCCCTGTGTCTCTCCAGCACCATCCCTCCCTGTGTCTCTCCAGCACCATCCCTCCCTGTGTCTCTCCAGCGCCATCCCTCCCTGTGTCTCTCCAACGCCTTCCCTCCCTGTGTCTCTCCAGCGCCTTCCCTCCCTGTGTCTCTCCAGCACCATCCCTCCCTGTGTCTCTCCAGCACCATCCCTCCCTGTGTCTCTCCAGCGCCATCCCTCCCTGTGTCTCTCCAGTGCCATCCCTCCCTGTGTCTCTCCAGCGCCTTCCCTCCCTGTGTCTCTCCAGCGCCTTCCCTCCCTGTGTCTCTCCAGCATCATCCCTCCCTGTGTCTCTCCAGCACCATCCCTCCCTGTGTCTCTCCAGCGCCATCCCTCCCTGTGTCTCTCCAGTGCCATCCATCCCTGTGTCTCTCCAGCGCCTTCCCTCCCTGTGTCTCTCCAGCGCCATCCCTCCCTGTGTCTCTCCAGTGCCATCCCTCCCTGTGTCTCCCCAGCGCCGTCCCTCCCTGTATCTCTCCAGCGCCTTCCCTCCCTGTGTCTCTCCAGCGCCATCCCTCCCTGTGTCTCTCCAGTGCCATCCCTCCATGTGTCTCTCCAGCGCCGTCCCTCCCTGTATCTCTCCAGCGCCTTCCCTCCATGTGTCTCTCCAGCGCCATCTCTCCCTGTGTCTCTCCAGCGCCATCTCTCCCTGTATCTCAGCGCCATCCCTCCATGTGTCTCTCCAGCGCCTTCCCTCCCTGTGTCTCTCCAGCACCATCCCTCCCTGTGTCTCTCCAGCGCCATCCCGCCCTGTGTCTCTCCAGTATCATCCCTCCCTGTGTCTCTCCAGCGCCCTCCCTGTGTCTCCCCAGCGCCATCTCTCCCTGTATCTCTCCAGTGCCATCCCTCCCTGTGTCTCTCCAGCGCCGTCCCTCCCTGTGTCTCTCCAGCACCTTCCCTCCCTGTGTCTCTCCAGCGCCGTCCCTCCCTGTGTCTCTCCAGCACCATCCCTCCCTGTGTCTCTCCAGCGCCTTCCCTCCCTGTGTCTCTCCAGCACCATCCCTCCCTGTGTCTCTCCAGCGCCATCCCTCCCTGTGTCTCTCCAGTATCATCCCTCCCTGTGTCTCTCCAGCGCCCTCCCTGTGTCTCCCCAGCGCCATCTCTCCCTGTGTCTCTCCAGCACCATCACTCCATGTGTCTCTCCAGCACCATCCCTCCCTGTGTCTCTCCAGCGCCATCCCTCCCTTTGTCTCTCCAGCACCATCCCTCCATGTGTCTCTCCAGCACCATCCCTCCCTGTGTCTCTCCAGCGCCTTCCCTCCCTGTGTCTCCCCAGCGCCATCCCTCCCTGTGTCTCTCCAGCGCCTTCCCTCCCTGTGTCTCTCCAGTATCATCCCTCCCTGTGTCTCTCAAGATCCATCCCTGCCTGTGTCTCTCCAGCTCCATCCCTCCCTGTGTCTCTCCAGCGCTATCCCTTTCTGTGTCTCTCCAGCGCCATCCCTACCTGTGTCTCTCCATTGCCTTCGCTCCCTGTGTCTCTCCAGCGCTATCCCTGCCTGTGTCTCTCAAGATCCATCCCTGCCTGTGTCTCTCCAGTGCCGTCCCTCCCTGTGTCTCTCCAGCGCCATCCCTCCCTGTGTCTCCAGCACTATCCCTCCCTGTGTCTCTCCATTGCCTTCGCTCCCTGTGTCTCTCCAGTGCCTTCCCTCCCTGTGTCTCTCCAGTGCCATCCCTCCCTGTGTCTCTCCAGCGCCTTCCCTCCCTGTGTCTCTCCAGTGCCATCCCTCCCTGTGTCTCTCCAGCGCCATCCCTGCCTGTGTCTCTCCAGCGCCATCCCTCCCTGTGTCTCTCCAGCACTATCCCTCCCTGTGTCTCTCCAGCGCCATCCCTCAGTGTGTCTCTCCAGCGCCATCCCTCCCTGTGTCTCTCCAGCGCCATCCCTGCCTGTGTCTCTCCAGCGCCATCCCTGCCTGTTTCTCTCCAGCCCCATCCCTGCCTGTGTCTCTCCAGCACCATCCCTGCCTGTGTCCCTCCAGCGCCATCCCTCCCTGTGTCTCTCCAGCACTATCCCTACCTGTGTCTCTCCAGTGCCATCCCTCCCTGTGTCTCTCCAGCGCCATCCCTGCCTGTGTCTCTCCAGCACCATCCCTGCCTGTGTCCCTCCAGCGCCATCCCTCCCTGTGTCTCTCCAGCACTATCCCTCCCTGTGTCTCTCCAGTGCCATCCCTCCCTGTGTCTCTCCAGCGCCATCCCTGCCTGTGTCTCTCCAGTGCCATCCCTCCCTGTGTCTCTCCAGTGCCATCCCTCCCTGTGTCTCTCCAGCGCCATCCCTGCCTGTGTCCCTCCAGCGCCATCCCTCCCTGTGTCTCTCCAGTGCCATCCCTCCCTGTGTCTCTCCAGCGCCATCCCTGCCTGTGTCTCTCCACCCCACCTTTCTGTATGTATTGATTTTATACCCTAGTCACTGCCCGATTTTTCATCTATTTTGCTTAATTTGTCAGCTGAGCATGCCCAGAGATTCCGGACCTGACCTAACACACCCCACCACATCCCACTCCACCATTATATATTTTTTTTTTACAAACTTGATAATAGTTCTTCTCTCATTGCTGCAGAAGTCCTACGTCGTGTACACCCCAGCAGCACCCCCTCCTCTAATTCACAAATAACACCCAGTAGCACCCCCATCCCAATCACCCAGCAGCACCCCAGTCCCTAATTCACTAATAACACCCAGTAGCACCCCTATCCCATTTACTCAGCAGCACACCAGCCCCTAATTTATTAATAGCAACCAGCACCACCCGCACTAATTCCAGAATAACCCTGCAGCATCCTCACTCCTATTTCACTAATAACACCCAGCAGCCAAACCTCAGAATGATACTCAGACATATGTAATACCCCCTTAATCCCCTACCCCGCCTCCCTCAAGCTGCTCCACTTACTGTTGCTGTGTGCACCTCCCACAGCCAGCAGAGAGAGCGGGTCCTTTGGCAGAAGAACTGAATGAGAAGGGTAGGGCCCGCTCCTAATGTATTTAGCAGGCAGCTTTACTGCAGCGGTGGCCTAGGGTTCCGCTAGTATGCTCTGCCCTCACTCCTCTGCAATCCACGGGAATGAGACCAGATGCTGCTCCATGACCACCATATCTCATTCCTGGCCTGGAACTGGGGGGAGGGAGGTGGGCCATGTCACTGTAGCACCGTCCGCCTCCCTTATTTGGGCCCAAATGTATAAAGCCTTAACAAGAGATAAAGTGGAGATGGATAAAGAGAGATAAAGTACCAGCCAATCAGCTTCCTAACTGCCATGTCACAGGATGTGTTTGAAAAATGACAGGAGCTGATTGGCTAGTCATTTATCTCTCTTTATCCGTCTCCACTCTACCTCTTGGTAAGGCTTAATACATTTGGGTCCTAGTTACATACTAGGCAGTGCACAGTGGGTCTAACTAAACCAGGCAGCAGCAGTTCCTTCACGGGCGCCCTTAGTAGCTTGGCGCCCAGCTCGGCCACTCCTGTCGAACGTGCAAAGACTGAAAAGTTGTAGGGTGAGAGTAAAACCCATATTTAGTCCAGTTACAGTGGGGAGCCAGAGCTGCATTATTTATGTAGATCTGGGGTGTCTTCACTTAAAACAATTTTCCAAATTTTTTTTTTCTTAATCTTTGTAATTGATTCTGATATGGGTTACCTAGTGGCACACAATTAGTGTCTTACCAACATATATAATGCAATTATCATGCTACTCTTCTGTATTTATGAAACCCTGTGCTACAGATGTGTCCTCACACTTCCTTACCTGCGATGCGAATGCGTATTCGTTTTTGCCACTTAATTGAATAGGGTTTGTCAGATCCATTCTATGGGTCTACAATAAGCTCTGAAGTATACAACATTTTATTTAACATGATAGGAAAAAATACCTATCCTCTCACTTCTTCACTCTTCTTCTCAGCTGTCCTTACTCCTCTCCTACTCAGATGTGTTCCTTCTCCTAGCTATCCTATCCTCATTAAGGGGTACATTTACTAAGCAGTGATAAGAGCAGAGAAGTGAGCCAGTGAAGATGTTGCCCATGGCAACCAATCAGCACTGAAGTAACATCTATAATTTGCATACTATAAAATGATACAGAGCTGCTGATTGGTTGATGGGGCCACTCTGCACTGGCTCACTTTTCCGCTCTTATCACTGCTTAGTAAATGTCCCCCCAAGTCTATGTTACTCTAACCCCCACACAGCTGTTCTCCATCTTGGGCTCCTTGGCCCTTTCACTAGACGCCGCAGCTCATTCACATGCTCTCCTCCTCATCTACTGAGAGGCACACAGGTGTTACTAGCTTCCAGCAAGGGATGCTGAGGGTTGTAGTTCATCCCTCAGCCAGCAGTGACTGATACCAGCAAAAAAGAAATAAAGTGGACTGTCAGGCTGGTGGATGAGCAGTGTGTCTGTGGTGGAAGGGGGGGGGCCTCTTTTACAAATCCCTTTGTCACAGGGGCCCCAGGATCACAGTTAAATGCTCATCAATGGGAGAAATGTAATGGAACGCAATGTGCTCATATCTCCAGTTGCCAGAAGTTTTCACTGAATTGCAAAAACTGGATGTATTAGTACTATCCAGACTGCAAAATCCCAATTTTCATGCTGCAATCACATCCCAATATTTTCAGTATTCCGAATACAAACCACCATACAAAAGAAGTTGTGTGTAGAGATGAGCATGTTCGGTTCATCGAGATCCGAACCCCCGTTCCCTCCGAACTTCACGTGGTTTACACGGGCCGAGGCAGTCTCGGTTCTTCCCGCCTTACATGCAAAACCCGAATGGGGGAAAACGTCATCATCCCGCTGTCGGATTCTCGCGAGATTCGGATTCCATATAAAGAGCCGCGCGTCGCCGCCATTTTCACTCATGCATTGTCGAGAAAGCGAGAGGACATGGCTACGTTCTCTGCCTGAATAGCCTAATATCAGCTAAATATCAGCTCAATATCTGTGCTCAGTATCAGTGCTGCATTGTGGTGACCAGTATATGGTATTACAGTACAGTAGTCCATTGCTGTATTTTGCTGCCCAGTGTCAGTTCTTTTATCCTGAACAGTGCTCAGTATCTGTGTTCATTATTATCATTGCTGCATTGTGGTGACCACTGACCAGTATATTGTAGTACAGTACAGTAGTCCAGTGCTGTTCTCGCTGCCCAGTGTCAGTTCTATTATCCTGAACAGTGCTCAGTATCTGTGCTCATTATTATCATTAGTGCATTGTGGTGACCACTGACCAGTATATAGTAGTACAGTCCAGTAGTCCAGTGCTGTTCTCGCTGCCCAGTGTCAGTTCTATTATCCTGAACAGTGCTCAGTATCTGTGCTCATTATTATCATTGCTGCATTGTGGTGACCACTGACCACTATATTGTAGTACAGTAGAGTAGTCCAGTGCTGTTCTCGCTGCCCAGTGTCAGTTCTATTATCCTGAACAGTGCTCAGTATCTGTGCTCATTATTATCATTGCTGCATTGTGGTGACCACTGAACACTATATTGTAGTACAGTACAGTAGTCCAGTGCTGTTCTCGCTGCTCAGTGTCAGTTCTATTATCCTGAACAGTGCTCAGTATCTGTGCTCATTATTATCATTGCTGCATTGTGATAACCACTGACCAGTATATAGTAGTACAGTACAGTAGTCTAGTGCTGTTCTCGCTGCCTAGTGTCAGTTCTATTATCCTGAACAGTGCTCAGTATCTGTGCTCCTTATTATCATTGCTGCATTGTGGTGACCACTGACCAGTATATAGTAGTACAGTAGAGTAGTACAGTGCTGTTCTCGTTGCCCAATGTCAGTTCTATTATCCTGAACAGTGCTCAGTATCTGTGCTCATTATTATCATTGCTGCATTGTGGTGACCACTGACCAGTATAGTAGTACAGTAGAGTAGTCCAGTGCTGTTCTCGTTGCCCAATGTCAGTTCTATTATCCTGAACAGTGCTCAGTATTTGTGCTCATTATTATCATTGCTGCATTGTGGTGACCACTGAACACTATATTGTAGTACAGTACAGTACAGTAGTCCAGTGCTGTTCTCGCTGCCCAGTGTCAGTTCTATTATCCTGAACAGTGCTCAGTATCTGTGCTCATTATTATCATTGCTGCATTGTGGTGACCACTGACCAGTATATAGTAGTACAGTAGAGTAGTCCAGTGCTGTTCTCGTTGCCCAATGTCAGTTCTTTTATCCTGAACAGTGCTCAATATCTGTGCTCATTATTATCATTGCTGCATTGTGATATCCACTGACCAGTATATAGTAGTACAGTACAGTAGTCCAGTGCTGTTCTCGCTGCCTAGTGTCAGTTCTATTATCCTGAACAGTGCTCAGTATCTGTGCTCCTTATTATCATTGCTGAATTGTGGTGACCACTGACCAGTATATAGTAATACAGTACAGTAGTCCAGTGCTGTTCTCGCTGCCCAATGTCAGTTCTATTATACTGAACAGTGCTCAATATCTGTGCTCAGTATCAGTGCTGCATTGTGTTGACTAAAAGTCCAGTGTCTTGTGCTGCATCTTGCTGCTGTAGGGTGCTGTGGGAGTGTCCTGTAACTGTGCATTGGTCATCATCATTCCAGTCACAGTGGTATCTGGTATCTATCTAGTGGTATCTAATTCCAGACATTACTGCCGTCTTATTCCAGATATATTACTGGCATATAATTCCACACATTAAAAAATGGAGAACAAAAATGTGGAGGGTAAAATAGGGAAAGATCAAGATCCACTTCCACCTAGTGCTGAAGCTGCTGTCACTAGTCATGGCAGAGATGACGAAATGCCATCAACTTCGTCTGCCAAGGCTGACGCCCAATGTCTTATTAGAGGGCATGTAAAATCCAAAAAACAAAAGTTCAGTAAAATGACCCAAAAATCTAAATTAAAAGGGTCTGAGGAGAAGCGTAAACTTGCCAATATGCCATTTACGACACGAAGTGGCAAGGATCGTCTGAGGCCCTGGCCTATGTTCATGGCTAGTGGTTCAGCTTCACATGAGGATGGAAGCTCTCATCCTCCCGCTAGAAAAATGAAAAGAGTTAAGCTGGCAAAAGCACAGCAAAGAACTGTGCGTTCTTCTAAATCACAAATCCCCAAGGAGAGTCCAATTGTGTCGGTTGCGATGCCCAACCTTCCCAACACTGGACGGGAAGAGGTGGCTCCTTCCACCATTTGCACGCCCCCTGCACGTTCTAGAAGGTGCACCCACAGTCCAGTTCCTGATAGTCAAATTGAAGATGTCACTGTTGAAGTACACCAGGATGAGGATATGGGTGTTGCTGGCTCTGAGGAGGAAATTGACAAGGAGGATTCTGATGGTGAGGTGGTTTGTTTAAGTCAAGCATCCTGGGAAGACACCTGTTGTCCGTGGGATGAATAAGGCCATTGACATACCTGGTCAAAAAAAATAAAAAAAAATCACCTCTTTGGTGTGGAATTATTTCAACAGAAATGCGGACAACTAGTGTCAAGCCGTGTGTTGCCTTTGTCAAGCTGTAATAAGTAGGGGTAAGGACGTTGACCACCTAGGAACATCCTCCCTTATTCGTCACCTGGAGCACATTCATCAGAAGTCATTGACAAGTTAAAAAACTTTGGGTAACAGCGGAAGCAGTCCACTGACAACTAAATCCCTTTTACCTCTTGTACCCAAGCTCCTGCAAACCACACCACCAACTCCTTCAGTGTCAATTTCCTCCTTAGACAGGAACGCCAATAGTCCTGCAGGCCATGTCACTGGCAAGTCTGACGAGTCCTCTCCTAACTGGGATTCCTCCGATGGATCTTTGAGTGTAATGCCTACAGCTGCTGGCGCTGCTGTTGTTGCTGCTGGGAGTTGATCGTCATCCCAGAGGGGAAGTCGGAAGACCACTTGTACTACTTCCAATAAGCAATTGACTGTCCAAGAGTCTTTTGCGAGGAAGATTAAATATCACAGCAGTCATCCTGCTGCAAAGCGGATAACTCAGGCCTTGACAACTATGTTTTTGCTAGACGTGCATCCGGTATCCGCCATTAGTTCACAGGGACTTAGAGAATTGCTTGAGGTAGTGTGTCCCTGGTACCAAATACCATCTAGGATCCACTTCTCTAGGCAGGCGATACTGAGAATGTACACAGACGTCAGAAAAAGAGTCACCAGTGTCCTAAAAAATGCAGTTGTACCCACTGTTCACTTAACCACGGACATGTGGACAAGTGGAGCAGGGCAGACTAAGGACTATATGACTGTGACAGCCCACTGGGTAGATGTATTGCCTCCTGCAGCAACAACAGCAGTGGCGGCACCAGTAGCAGCATCTCGCAAACGCCAACTCGTTCCTAGGCAGGCTGCACTTTGTATCACCGCTTTCCATAAGAGGCACACAGCTGACAACCTCTTACGGAAACTGAGGAACATCATCGCAGATTGGCTTACCCCAATTGGACTCTCTTGGGGATTTGTGACATCGGACAACGCCACCAATATTGTGCATGCATTACATGTGGGCAAATTCCAGCACGGCCCATGTTTTGCACATACAATGAATTCGGTGGTGCATAATTTAAAAAAAAATGACAGCGGCGTGCAAAAGATGCTGTCGGTGGCCCGAAGAACTGCGGGCCACTTTCGGCATTCAGCCACCGCGTGCCGAAGACTGGAGCACCAGCAAACACTCCTGAACATGCCCTGCCATCAGCTGAAGCAAGAGTTGGTAACGAGGTGGAATTCAACCCTCTATATGCTTCAGAGGATGGAGGAGCAGCAAAAGGCCATTCAAGCCTATACATAATGTTTATGGGATATTGGGAAGACCAACACATTTGGAATAATAACATCTATCTAAAGAACATAAAAATGTGGAGACGATATATCGATGATATCCTTTTTGTTTGGATTGGGGATGAGACAGAATTAAAGAATTTCTGTGAAACTTTAAACAATAATACCTATAATATCAACCTTACCTTTGAGATTAGTCCTAAGGAAGTTCATTTTCTGGATCTCTGCATATACATTGAAAACAACAAAATAGAAACGAGGAACTACATCAAACCGACTGATAACAACACGTATATACTGAGAGATAGTAATCACCATCCTAGTTGGTTAAAGGGGATTCCGAGAAGTCAGATACAGAGAATTAAAAGGAATTGCTCTAATAAGCAACTATTTGAAGAACAAGCGTCAGAGATGAAAATGAGGTTTGTAGAAAGAGGATATAAAGAAGAGGAAATACAGAAAACAGTTGAAGATTTCAAAGTTATGGATCGTTTACCTTTATTGGAATATAAAAATAAAACTGTCACTACAAATAAGATAGTTCCTTTTATCACACAATACAATAACCAACATAAGGAAATAGAAAAAGTGATCAGAAAACATTGGCACATACTCACCAGTGATCCATTATTAAAAGAACTAATCCCGGCCAGACCTCATTTTGTATATAGAAGGGCTAAAAACATCAAACCTCATCTGGTTAAAAGTGCACTCCCCGAGAAGAAAATGGGGAGAATAAAAACCCTTGGGTTCCACAGGTGTGGAAACTGCATTATGTGCAGAACACATAAAGGAACACCAAAAAAAGTCATTGAATTTACTTCAACAGTAACTGGTACTAAATATCCCATTAAGGAATTCATGACATGTGATACTAAAAACTGCATATATATGATCCAGTGCAGTTGTAATTTACAATATATAGGACGTACCTCCCGATCACTCAAGGAAAGATGGGGAGAGCATACACGAAACATAAAGAAAGGTTTGGATAAACATATTTATCCAACCACTTTAAAAATGACCATAACTGCTCTTTAGATTCTATATCCTTGGTGATAGGTATTAAGAAAGTAATTGGAAACTGGAGAAAAAAAGACACTCAAATTTTATTAGCACAATCAGAAATGAAAAACATACATACATATGATGAAATCACTCATCCCCACAGGTTTAAATGCAGAATTTGAATTAAAATGGTTTCTCTGATGTATTTACACACTATCAATCCCATTTCATTCACTTATGCACCTAATTGACCCGTTTTTTACATGTTGTCATTTTTGCTTTATTATTGATATAGGTCATGCATTCCCGTTCCTTGGAACGCTCATGACACTTCCTGTGACATGTGAACCGCATGTTACACGATAGTGGGCTATCGGCCGTTCACCCTGGTGATACTCGTCACTTCCGGGACGAGGTGGAACGCAAACTGCATGTTCTTTGTCAGCCGATGCAACGCACATAATTGGTGTGCTTTCCGCCGGCGTGACCAGCCCGGAAGTAGACGCACATCCGCTCAACTTCCGGGAATCAGTGGAACGCATAGTGAGGATGTATGTCACCATTCTCCGGAGGTAACATCCGGACCTTGGTACTAAAGGCTCACTCTGATTGGTATACCAACGGGCTGATACTATGCGATTGGCCAGATACGGGTTGCTACGACAACCATGCCGTTTATATCAAATGCATTAGTGTATCCATTATCACCATTTAGGTGTTATTTAATACTCCTACTCATTCATTTTAAATTGTAATTACCTCATATCATTAACAGCCAGACTCTGGGTCCCCCCATTACTGTAGAATTTACATAATACATCAATTATCTAATTAAATGGGCGGGCTCTCCCAAAGGTTAAACAGATCGCTCTGGGATCTGATATCCACCCTGAGGAAGACATAAGCAGTCGAAACGCATTGGTGGAGTTTTTTTCTTAGATACACCCAGACCATTCACCTACGGTATCCGGCAGGAACGGTGAGCACATGAGGGCCCTTATTGTGTGGTTTACCCATCCAGCTGAGTTTTAGATGACATCTTCCGAGGTTTCTTGGTCATAACATCGTGGTGTATCCCCCTTTTTATTATTTATATGTTTTTAACATTTTTTATCAATATATTTATCATTGTATCATTGTCATACGGTGAACATTTTTTGGGATTTTGGCTGTTTCGAGTGGAGAAGAAAAGAAAACACTATATGATTGTATCGACCTGTCTCAAGTAAGCTTGAGTGTAAGCTTAACAGAAATTGCTTCCATTTGGTTATTAGAGAATTATCTGGCACTATTGGGGGTCATTCCGAGTTGTTCGCTCGTTATTTTTTTCTCGCAACGGAGCGATTAGTCGCTAATGCGCATGCGCAAATGTCCGTAGTGCGACTGCGCCAAGTAAATTTGCTATGCAGTTAGGAATTTTACTCACGGCATTACGAGGTGTTTTCTTCGTTCTGGTGATCGTAATGTGATTGACAGGAAGTGGGTGTTTCTGGGCGGAAACAGGCCGTTTTATGGGAGTGTGTGAAAAAACGCTGCCGTTTCTGGGAAAAAGGCGGGAGTGGCTGGAGAAACGGAGGAGTGTCTGGGCGAACGCTGGGTGTGTTTGTGACGTCAAACCAGGAACGACAAGCACTGAACTGATCGCACTGGCAGAGTAAGTCTCGAGCTACCCAGAAACTGCACAGAGAAGTCTTTTCACAATATTGCGAATCTTTCGTTCGCTATTTTGATAAGCTAAGATCCACTCCCAGTAGGCGGTGGCTTAGCGTGTGCAAAGCTGCTAAAAGCAGCTTGCGAGCGAACAACTCGGAATGAGGGCCATTGTTTCTATCTCTATTTACCAGTGAGCATTTATCCATTCTAACACTTTTGTTGGTGATCCCTAAAGAAAGTAGTTTCCACCCTGCGGGAGAGGGTATAGATTATTTTACCCCCATGTAATAATCTAGAGATAAGGATCATCGACACATTGCTTTCCTATTTTTTTCATGTTTGTTTTAACATCCATGGACGGGAGCTTGTGAAAACGTCATCCCTTCTGTGTGAAAACGACCAAAGAAACCGTTATATGATTATATCTACTTGTCACAAGTAAGCTACGTGTAAGCTGAAATTCTTTCTGAACATTTGGGTAGTACTTGGGAACTAACTGTGAGAAGTAAATAATAGAGATGAGCGCCTGAAATTTTTCGGGTTTTGTGTTTTGGTTTTGGGTTCGGTTCCGCGGCCGTGTTTTGGGTTCGAACGCGTTTTGGCAAAACCTCACCGAATTTTTTTTGTCGGATTCGGGTGTGTTTTGGATTCGGGTGTTTTTTTCAAAAAACACTAAAAAACAGCTTAAATCATAGAATTTGGGGATCATTTTGATCCCAAAGTATTATTAACCTCAAAAACCATAATTTACACTCATTTTCAGTCTATTCTGAATACCTCACACCTCACAATATTATTTTTAGTCCTAAAATTTGCACCGAGGTCGCTGTGTGAGTAAGATAAGCGACCCTAGTGGCCGACACAAACACCGGGCCCATCTAGGAGTGGCACTGCAGTGTCACGCAGGATGTCCCTTCCAAAAAACCCTCCCCAAACAGCACATGACGCAAAGAAAAAAAGAGGCGCAATGAGGTAGCTGTGTGAGTAAGATTAGCGACCCTAGTGGCCGACACAAACACCGGGCCCATCTAGGAGTGGCACTGCAGTGTCACGCAGGATGGCCCTTCCAAAAAACCCTCCCCAAACAGCACATGACGCAAAGAAAAAAAGAGGCGCAATGAGGTAGCTGTGTGAGTAAGATTAGCGACCCTAGTGGCCGACACAAACACCGGGCCCATCTAGGAGTGGCACTGCAGTGTCACGCAGGATGTCCCTTCCAAAAAACCCTCCCCAAACAGCACATGACGCAAAGAAAAAAAGAGGCGCAATGAGGTAGCTGTGTGAGTAAGATTAGCGACCCTAGTGGCCGACACAAACACCGGGCCCATCTAGGAGTGGCACTGCAGTGTCACGCAGGATGTCCCTTCCAAAAAACCCTCCCCAAACAGCACATGACGCAAAGAAAAAAAGAGGCGCAATGAGGTAGCTGACTGTGTGAGTAAGATTAGCGACCCTAGTGGCCGACACAAACACCGGGCCCATCTAGGAGTGGCACTGCAGTGTCACGCAGGATGTCCCTTCCAAAAAACCCTCCCCAATCAGCACATGATGCAAAGAAAAAGAAAAGAAAAAAGAGGTGCAAGATGGAATTGTCCTTGGGCCCTCCCACCCACCCTTATGTTGTATAAACAAAACAGGACATGCACACTTTAACCAACCCATCATTTCAGTGACAGGGTCTGCCACACGACTGTGACTGATATGACGGGTTGGTTTGGACCCCCCCCAAAAAAGAAGCAATTAATCTCTCCTTGCACAAACTGGCTCTACAGAGGCAAGATGTCCACCTCATCTTCACCCTCCGATATATCACCGTGTACATCCCCCTCCTCACAGATTATCAATTCGTCCCCACTGGAATCCACCATCTCAGCTCCCTGTGTACTTTGTGGAGGCAATTGCTGCTGGTCAATGTCTCCGCGGAGGAATTGATTATAATTCATTTTAATGAACATCATCTTCTCCACATTTTCTGGATGTAACCTCGTACGCCGATTGCTGACAAGGTGAGCGGCGGCACTAAACACTCTTTCGGAGTACACACTTGTGGGAGGGTAACTTAGGTAGAATAAAGCCAGTTTGTGCAAGGGCCTCCAAATTGCCTCTTTTTCCTGCCAGTATAAGTACGGACTGTGTGACGTGCCTACTTGGATGCGGTCACTCATATAATCCTCCACCATTCTATCAATGTTGAGAGAATCATATGCAGTGACAGTAGACGACATGTCCGTAATCGTTGTCAGGTCCTTCAGTCCGGACCAGATGTCAGCATCAGCAGTCGCTCCAGACTGCCCTGCATCACCGCCAGCGGGTGGGCTCGGAATTCTGAGCCTTTTCCTCGCACCCCCAGTTGCGGGAGAATGTGAAGGAGGAGATGTTGACAGGTCGCGTTCCGCTTGACTTGACAATTTTGTCACCAGCAGGTCTTTCAACCCCAGCAGACCTGTGTCTGCCGGAAAGAGAGATCCAAGGTAGGCTTTAAATCTAGGATCGAGCACGGTGGCCAAAATTTAGTGCTCTGATTTCAACAGATTGACCACCCGTGAATCCTTGTTAAGCGAATTAAGGGCTGCATCCACAAGTCCCACATGCCTAGCGGAATCGCTCCCTTTTAGCTCCTTCTTCAATGCCTCCAGCTTCTTCTGCAAAAGCCTGATGAGGGGAATGACCTGACTCAGGCTGGCAGTGTCTGAACTGACTTCACGTGTGGCAAGTTCAAAGGGCATCAGAACCTTGCACAACGTTGAAATCATTCTCCACTGCACTTGAGACAGGTGCATTCCACCTCCTATATCGTGCTCAATTGTATAGGCTTGAATGGCCTTTTGCTGCTCCTCCAACCTCTGAAGCATATACAGGGTTGAATTCCACCTCGTTACCACTTCTTGCTTCAGATGATGGCAGGGCAGGTTCAGTAGTTTTTGGTGGTGCTCCAGTCTTCTGTACGTGGTGCCTGTATGCCGAAAGTGTCCCGCAATTTTTCTGGCCACCGACAGCATCTCTTGCACGCCCCTGTCGTTTTTTAAAAAATTCTGCACCACCAAATTCAAGGTATGTGCAAAACATGGGACGTGCTGGAATTTGCCCATATTTAATGCACACACAATATTGCTGGCGTTGTCCGATGCCACAAATCCACAGGAGAGTCCAATTGGGGTAAGCCATTCCGCGATGATCTTCCTCAGTTGCCGTAAGAGGTTTTCAGCTGTGTGCGTATTCTGGAAAGCGGTGATACAAAGCGTAGCCTGCCTAGGAAAGAGTTGGCGTTTGCGAGATGCTGCTACTGGTGCCGCCGCTGCTGTTCTTGCGGCGGGAGTCCATACATCTACCCAGTGGGCTGTCACAGTCATATAGTCCTGACCCTGCCCTGCTCCACTTGTCCACATGTCCGTGGTTAAGTGGACATTGGGTACAACTGCATTTTTTAGGACACTGGTGAGTCTTTTTCTGACGTCCGTGTACATTCTCGGTATCGCCTGCCTAGAGAAGTGGAACCTAGATGGTATTTGGTAACGGGGGCACACTGCCTCAATAAATTGTCTAGTTCCCTGTGAACTAACGGCGGATACCGGACGCACGTCTAACACCAACATAGTTGTCAAGGCCTCAGTTATCCGCTTTGCAGTAGGATGACTGCTGTGATATTTCATCTTCCTCACAAAGGACTGTTGAACAGTCAATTGCTTACTGGAAGTAGTACAAGTGGGCTTACGACTTCCCCTCTGGGATGACCATCGACTCCCAGCGGCAACAACAGCAGCGCCAGCAGCAGTAGGCGTTACACGCAAGGATGCATCGGAGGAATCCCAGGCAGGAGAGGACTCGTCAGAATTGCCAGTGACATGGCCTGCAGGACTATTGGCATTCCTGGGGAAGGAGGAAATTGACACTGAGGGAGTTGGTGGGGTGGTTTGCGTGAGCTTGGTTACAAGAGGAAGGGATTTACTGGTCAGTGGACTGCTTCCGCTGTCACCCAAAGTTTTTGAACTTGTCACTGACTTATTATGAATGCGCTGCAGGTGACGTATAAGGGAGGATGTTCCGAGGTGGTTAACGTCCTTACCCCTACTTATTACAGCTTGACAAAGGGAACACACGGCTTGACACCTGTTGTCCGCATTTCTGGTGAAATACCTCCACACCGAAGAGCTGATTTTTTTGGTATTTTCACCTGGCATGTCAACGGCCATATTCCTCCCACGGACAACAGGTGTCTCCCCGGGTGCCTGACTTAAACAAACCACCTCACCATCAGAATCCTCCTTGTCAATTTCCTCCCCAGCGCCAGCAACACCCATATCCTCCTCATCCTGGTGTACTTCAACACTGACATCTTCAATCTGACTATCAGGAACTGGACTGCGGGTGCTCCTTCCAGCACTTGCAGGGGGCGTGCAAATGGTGGAAGGCGCATGCTCTTCACGTCCAGTGTTGGGAAGGTCTGGCATCGCAACCGACACAATTGGACTCTCCTTGTGGATTTGGGATTTCGAAGAATGCACAGTTCTTTGCTGTGCTGCTTTTGCCAGCTTGAGTCTTTTCATTTTTCTAGCGAGAGGCTGAGTGCTTCCATCCTCATGTGAAGCTGAACCACTAGCCATGAACATAGGCCAGGGCCTCAGCCGTTCCTTGCCACTCCGTGTGGTAAATGGCATATTGGCAAGTTTACGCTTCTCCTCCGACAATTTTATTTTAGGTTTTGGAGTCCTTTTTTTTCTGATATTTGGTGTTTTGGATTTGACATGCTCTGTACTATGACATTGGGCATCGGCCTTGGCAGACGACGTTGCTGGCATTTCATCGTCTCGGCCATGACTAGTGGCAGCAGCTTCAGCACGAGGTGGAAGTGGATCTTGATCTTTCCCTAATTTTGGAACCTCAACATTTTTGTTCTCCATATTTTAATAGGCACAACTAAAAGGCACCTCAGGTAAACAATGGAGATGGATACTAGTATACAATTATGGACTGCCTGCCGACTGCAGACACAGAGGTAGCCACAGCCGTGAACTACCGTACTGTACTGTGTCTGCAGCTAATATAGACTGGTTGATAAAGAGAAGATGTCTATGTAACTATGTATGTATAAAGAAGACTGAAAAAAATCCACGGTTAGGTGGTATACAATTATGGACGGACTGCCTGCCGAGTGCAGACACAGAGGTAGCCACAGCCGTGAACTACCGTACTGTACTGTGTCTGCAGCTAATATAGACTGGTTGATAAAGAGAAGATGTCTATGTAACTATGTATGTATAAAGAAGAATGAAAAAAATCCACGGTTAGGTGGTATTACAATTATGGACGGACTGCCTGCCGAGTGCAGAGACACAGAGGTAGCCACAGCCGTGAACTACCGTACTGTGTCTGCTGCGACTGGATGATAAATGATATAAAAAATATATATATATCACTACTGCAGCCGGACAGGTATATATTATATATTATATAATGACGGACCTGCTGGACACTGTCTGTCAGCAGAATGAGTTTTATTTTTATAGAATTAAAAAAAAAAAAACACACAAGTGAAGTCACACGACGAGTGTTTAACTTTTTCAGGCAATCACAATATAAGTATACTACTAACTATACTGGTGGTCAGTGTGGTCAGGTCACTGGTCAGTCACACTGGCAGTGGCACTCCTGCAGCAAAAGTGTGCACTGTTTAATTTTAATATAATATGTACTCCTGGCTCCTGCTATAACCTATAACTGGCACTGCAGTAGTGCTCCCCAGTCTCCCCCACAATTATAAGCTGTGTGAGCTGAGCAGTCAGACAGATATATAATATATATAGATGATGCAGCACACTGGCCTGAGCCTGAGCAGTGCACACAGATATGGTATGTGACTGACTGAGTCACTGTGTGTATCGCTTTTTTCAGGCAGAGAACAGATATATTAAATAAACTGCACTGTGTGTCTGGTGGTCACTCACTATATAATATATTATGTACTCCTGGCTCCTGCTATAACCTATAACTGGCACTGCAGTAGTGCTCCCCAGTCTCCCCCACAATTATAAGCTGTGTGAGCTGAGCAGTCAGACAGATATATATAATATTATATATAGATAATAGATGATGCAGCACACTGGCCTGAGCCTGAGCAGTGCACACAGATATGGTATGTGACTGACTGAGTCACTGTGTGTATCGCTTTTTTCAGGCAGAGAACGGATATATTAAATAAACTGCACTGTGTGTCTGGTGGTCACTCACTATATAATATATTATGTACTCCTGGCTCCTGCTATAACCTATAACTGGCACTGCAGTAGTGCTCCCCAGTCTCCCCCACAATTATAAGCTGTGTGAGCTGAGCAGTCAGACAGATATATATAATATTATATATAGATAATAGATGATGCAGCACACTGGCCTGAGCCTGAGCAGTGCACACAGATATGGTATGTGACTGACTGAGTCACTGTGTGTATCGCTTTTTTCAGGCAGAGAACGGATATATTAAATAAACTGCACTGTGTGTCTGGTGGTCACTCACTATATAATATATTATGTACTCCTGGCTCCTGCTATAACCTATAACTGGCACTGCAGTAGTGCTCCCCAGTCTCCCCCACAATTATAAGCTGTGTGAGCTGAGCAGTCAGACAGATATATATAATATTATATATAGATAATAGATGATGCAGCACACTGGCCTGAGCCTGAGCAGTGCACACAGATATGGTATGTGACTGACTGAGTCACTGTGTGTATCGCTTTTTTCAGGCAGAGAACGGATATATTAAATAAACTGCACTGTGTGTCTGGTGGTCACTCACTATATAATATATTATGTACTCCTGGCTCCTGCTATAACCTATAACTGGCACTGCAGTAGTGCTCCCCAGTCTCCCCCACAATTATAAGCTGTGTGAGCTGAGCAGTCAGACAGATATATATAATATTATATATAGATAATAGATGATGCAGCACACTGGCCTGAGCCTGAGCAGTGCACACAGATATGGTATGTGACTGACTGAGTCACTGTGTGTATCGCTTTTTTCAGGCAGAGAACGGATATATTAAATAAACTGCACTGTGTGTCTGGTGGTCACTCACTATATAATATATTATGTACTCCTGGCTCCTGCTATAACCTATAACTGGCACTGCAGTAGTGCTCCCCAGTCTCCCCCACAATTATAAGCTGTGTGAGCTGAGCAGTCAGACAGATATATATAATATTATATATAGATAATAGATGATGCAGCACACTGGCCTGAGCCTGAGCAGTGCACACAGATATGGTATGTGACTGAGTCACTGTGTGCTGTGTATCGCTTTTTTCAGGCAGAGAACGGATTATAAAGTAAACTGCACTGTCCTCACTAGTAAACTCTCTCCACTCAGTCTCTACACTTCTACAGTAACAGTACTCCTCCTAGTCAGCTCCAGTAAATCTCTCTCAGTCTCTTATAATCTAAATGGAGAGGACGCCAGCCACGTCCTCTCCCTATCAATCTCAATGCACGTGTGAAAATGGCGGCGACGCGCGGCTCCTTATATAGAATCCGAGTCTCGCGATAGAATCCGAGCCTCGCGAGAATCCGACAGCGTCATGATGACGTTCGGGCGCGCTCGGGTTAACCGAGCAAGGCGGGAAGATCCGAGTCGCTCGGACCCGTGAAAAAAAACATGAAGTTCTGGCGGGTTCGGATTCAGAGAAACCGAACCCGCTCATCTCTAGTAAATAACAAGGAAAAAGATACCTTTATGTGCATGAGAATACGTGCTTTATGTACGCTTACAAAGTGAGCACTAATACACATCATCACGTTGATTTGGGTGGTCCCCTAATTTAGACCATACACGGAGTGGGAATTCACTTCTAAAGATCCCGGTCTTCCCGAATCGATTTATATTTTCTGAACTGTGGAAAAGACTACTACACATTGGACTTTTTCTGTATGTTTTTTGCCTTCCCCTGTTACCATCTACGGTATTCGTTTGGAGGAAGAAAAAAAATTGGGTCTTCTAACCTAAAGGAGGGAGAAAGGAGAACCTTTTGGAATTGTTACACGAGAACTTTCATAAGATTAAGTATCCATTTTATCCTATCAAATGTTGGGCGCATAAGATATCGAATCTTTGTCTTATTTATTGAAGCCTATACATTTGCCCACGATATAGGCAAAGGAGGGGGAATGCACCTGACTCAAGCACAGTGGAGAATGATTTCAACGTTGTGCAAGGTTCTTCAACCCTTTGAAATTGCCACACGTGAAGTCAGTTCAGACACTGCCAGCCTGAGTCAGGTCATTCCCCTCATCAGGCTTTTGCAGAAGCAGCTGGAGAGAGTGAATAAGGAGCTAAAACGGAGCGATTCCGCTAGGCATGTGGGACTTGTGGATGGAGCCCTTCATTCGCTTAACCAGGATTCATGGGTGGTCAATCTGTTGAAATCAGAGCACTACATTTTGGCCACCGTGCTCGATCCTAGGTTTAAAGCCTATGTTGTATCTCTCTTTCCGGCAGACACAAGTCTGCAGATGTTCAAAGACCTGCTGGTGAGACAAATGTCAAGTCAAGCGGAACGTGACACGACAACAGCTCCTCCTTCATTTTCTCACGCCACTGGAGCTGCCAGGAAAAGAATAACATTTCCAAAACCACCCGCTGGCGGTGATGCAGGGCAGTCAGGAGCGATAGCTGACATCTGGTCCAGACTGAAGGACCTGCCAACGATTACTGACATGTCGTCTACTGTCACTGCATATGATTATGTCACCATTGAAAGAATGGTGGAGGATTATATGAGTGACAGCATCGCTGTAGGCATGTCAGACAGTCCGTACGTATTCTGGCAGGAAAAAGAGGCAATTTGGAGGCCCTTGCACAAACTGGTTTTGTTTTACCTAAGTTGCCCCCCCTCCAGTGTGTACTCCGAAAGAGTGTTTAGTGCAGTTGGTAACCTTGTCAGCAATCGGCGTAGGAGGTTACTTCCAGAAAATGTGGAGAAGATGATGTTCATCAAAATGAATTATAATCAATTCCTCCGTTGAGACATTTACCAGCAATTGCCTCCAGAAAGTACACAGGGACCTGTGATGGTGGATCCAGTGGGGACGGATTAATACTCTGTGAGGAGGGGGATGTACACAGTGAAAGGGGTGAGTAATCGGAGGATGAGGAGGAGGTGGACATCTTGCCTCTGTAGAGCCAGTTTGTGCAAGGAGAGATTGATTGCTTCTTTTTTGGTGGGGGCCCAAACCAACCAGTCATTTCAGCCACAGTCGTGTGGCCGACCCTGTCGCTGAAATGATTGGTTTGTTAAAGTGTGCATGTCCTGTTTATACAACATAAGGGTGGGTGGGGGGGGCCAAGGACAATTCCATCTTGCACCTCTTTTTTTATCTCTGCATCATGTGATGTTTGGGGCCAATTTTTTTAAGTGCCATCCTGTCTGACACTGCAGTGCCACTCCTAGATGGGCCAGGTGTTTGTGCTGACCACTTGTGTCGCTTAGCTTAGTCATCCAGCGACCTCGGTGCAAATTCTAGGACTAAAAATAATATTGTGAGGTGTTCAGAATAGACTGAACTCATAGGCTGAAAGGACATGGCTGCGTTCTCTCCCTGAAAAGCTCCGTAATCTGTGCTCAGTGTGCTGCAAATATCTGTGCTCAGTGTGCTGAAAATATCTAAGTTCTCTGCCTGAAAACGCTCCATATCTGTGCTCATTGTGCTGAAAATATCTGTGCTCAGTGTGCTGCATTGTGGGGACTGGGGACCACCAGTATATAATTATAGTAGTACAGTACAGTAGGCCATTGCTGTATCTTGCAGCTCTGTGTCAAGTATACTATCTCTGTGCTGCATTATTGTGAGCAGTATATAGTAGGACAGTGCAGCATTTTGGTGACCAGCAGTATACATATAGTACAGTACTGTAGGCCATTGCTGTATCTTGCAGCTCTGTGTCACTTCTAGTATCCTGGTCAGTGCTCAATATCTGCTGCATTGTTGTGACCAGTATGTATACTGTACTGTGTGACGTGTGTTATACACCTGCTGATTTTATACATCCTGTAATTTGTACTGAGCGATGTGTGAGATACACCTTGGGATTATACACCCTGTATACTGTACTGTGCAATGTGTGTGATACACCTGGTGATTATACACCCTGTATACTGTACTGAGCGATGTGTGAGATACACCTGTGGATTATACACCCTATATACTGTACAGTGTGATGTGTGTTATACACCTGGTGATTATACATCCTGTAATCTATACTGAGCAATGTGTGAGATACACCTGGGGATTATACACCCTATATACAGTACTGTGTGATGTGTGAGATATACCTGGGGATTATACACCCTATATTATTATTATTATCCTTTATTTATATGGCGCCACAAGGGTTCCGCAGCGCCCAATCACAGAGTATATAAATAATCAAACAGGAAAACAGCAATTTACAGTTGATGACAGTATAGGACAAGTACAGGGTAAATAAACATAGTTACATTAGCAAATGACACTGGAATAAGTATCAGGTGGCAGAAGACTGCTGGATGTGGTACAGTTGAAGGTTATTAAAGTAAGACAAAGGATAAGCACATGAGGGAAGACGGCCCTGCTCGTGAGAGCTTACAATCTAAAGGGGAGGGGTAGACAGACATGGGTGACACAGATGGGGTACATAGAGAACGTGGAACAGAGGGTTAGGATGAGATTTGGCTGGGTTTGGTGAAGAAGTGGACCCCCAGAAGGCACAAGTCAATACTTTACATTGCAACATTTTACTGGGCTATGCAGGAGAAAATAAAAAATAGGGGAAAATAAAAAATAAAAAAAAGAATCGATAACTTCTACCGCTTTCAAAAAGGTCAATGGAAGCTGAAATAATGGACAACTACCTCATGGAAGTCAGATATAGTATACCAAACAGTACTTAGCAGAGTTAGGAATGAGTGCTTATAAAATTCAGTAACATTTTGTCATAATATTTCAGAAACTGCATGGCTGGTCTCTTGCACTCTTTTGCTCTAATACACCACCTGCTTTAGGATATATATTCAAAAACATTATGTCTCCATAATCCCAAAAATGACAGTCTTCTTGGAAAGTGGTTTGTTCCTTTGTAAGGGAAAGAGAACAAACGTTCTCAAACAACGGTTTCTCAATTTCATTTTCCTCTGGGAAGGGATAGTGGATTCGCAGGAATATCTGAGCATTTCTGTAATCAGAAAGCAGCGACTTTCTACAAATGTTTACGAATAATTCCAGTGATTTTGTAATTTTCTTCCAGTGATTTGGACCAATAATAATAATAATAATAATAATAATAATTTTATTTATATAGCGCTCTTTCTCCCATAGGACTCAAGGCGCTTAACAGATACATAGCATAATATAGTACAGAAAATAATGAAGTACATTTTCATAAAATACAGAAGCATGAAGATACTAAAAGGGACAATTATGGGAATGCTTAAGTAAACAGAAAAGTCTTGAGTCTACTTTTGAAGGATTCTATAGTTGGGGCCTCTCGCACTGTGCGGGGAAGTGAGTTCCATAGAGTCGGAGCCGCATGACTAAAAGCTCGACCCCCAGATGAATTACGGGAGATTCTAGGTACTGCTGAAAGTCCTTCATTTACAGATCGCAGTAATCGAGTGGGGCAGTATGGGGTCAGAAGCTGTTTGAGGTACCTTGGGCCTTGGTCATGTAATGCTTTGAAACTCAGTAAGCCAATCTTGAAGATGATTCGCCATCGTACAGGCAGCCAGTGAAGGGAGTAGAGGATGGGTGTTATGTGGCTAGAACGGGGCTGGTTGGTTAATAGCCTGGCAGCTGTGTTTTGCACCAGCTGTAAGCGCTGCAATTCTTTTGCTGGGAGACCAAGGTAGAGGGCATTACAGTAGTCTAAACGAGATGATACAAATGCATGTATGACTTTTGGCATATCATCTGAGGGAATTAAGTGCTTGATTCTGGCTATGTTCCTCAGGTGAAAGAATGAGGATTTGATTGTGGCTGATATCTGATGTTTAAGTGTCAAGCCACCATCCAGGACAACGCCAAGATTCCGCACACGATCACTGGTCTGTAATTCTGAATCCCCGAGTGTAAGTCCAGTTGGTTGGCTATGCTGCAGTCTTGTCCTTTGATGTTGCGGTCGTATCATAAGGACCTCTGTTTTATCCGGGTTCAGTCGCAGCCAGCTGGCGCTCATCCACTCCTGTAGTTCAGCTAGACAGCCATTAAGGGTTGCTATTGGGTTATCAGTGCCCGGAGCAAAGGACAAGTACAGTTGTGTATCATCTGCATAGCAGTGGTAGACCAGGCCATGGCGCCTGATTATTTCGCCCAATGGTAGCATGTATACTGCAAAAAGCATGGGGGATAGTATAGAACCTTGTGGGACACCACATGGCAATGACACTGGTGGTGATGAGTATAATCCAGATGATACTCTCTGTGACCTGCCTGTGAGAAATGATTTGAACCATCTTAGGACTGTGCCATCCAGACCACAGAAATGTATCAGTCGCTCAATCAGAAGCCCATGGTCCACGGTATCAAATGCTGCCGAGAGATCCAGAAGGATTAATATTGAACAGTCACCTCTGTCTTTTGCCATCAGAAGATCATTTAACACACACACCAGGGCTGTTTCAGTGCTATGTCTTCTCCTGAATCCTGATTGAAATGGATCATAAATATCATGGGTTGTCAGGCGGGTTTCCAGTTGATTTGCAACAACTTTCTCAATAACCTTTCCTAGGAAAGGAAGGTTTGATACCGGTCTGTAGTTGGTCATGCAGTCGGGATCTAAATTAGGTTTTTTAAGAAGCGGTCTAACAATTGCTTCCTTTAGGGGTCCAGGAAAAATGCCTGTCTTCAAAGAGCATTGAACAATTTTTGTAAAGAATTGATTAGAACGAATAATTCCAGTGATTTTGTCATTTTCTTCCAGTGATTTGGACCAATAATACCATTGATTAGAACAAATAATTCCAGTGATTTTGGCATTTTCTTCCAGTGATTTGGACCAATAATACCATTGATTAGAACAAATAATTCCTGTGATATTGAGGTGTTTGTGTCGCTTAGCTTAGCCGTCCAGCGACCACAGTGCACCTCGTTTTCTCTTTTCTTTGCATCATGTGCTGTTTGGGGCCAATTTTTTTAAGTGCCATCCTGTCTGACTCTGCAGTGCCACTCCTAGATGGGCCAGGTGTTTGTGCCGCCCTCTTTGGTCGCTTTGCTTAGTCATCCAGCGACCTCGATGCAAATTTTAGGACTAAAAATAGTATTGTGAGGTGTTCAGAATAGACTGGAAATGAGTGGAAATTGTGGTTATTAATACTATAGGATCAAAATTACCCCCAAATTCTATGATTTAAGCTGTTTTTGAGGGGGGTTTTGAAAAAAAACACCAGAATCCAAAACACACCCGAATCCGACAAAAAAATTTCAGGGAGGTTTTGCCAAAACTGAACCGGAAATTTTTCGGGTTTTGTGTTTTGGTTTTGGATTTGGTTCCGCGGTTGTGTTTTGGATTCGGACGCGGAACCAAATCCAAAACCAAAACACAAAACCCGAAAAATTTCCGGTGCACATCTCTAATTTACATCTGGTTGAAATACGTTATGACAGCTATAATATTCACAGTCTGCTGTGACAAAAGCTTGCACCGATGACACGGAATATATAAAACACATGTAATATGCATATCATGTCTGATCACTTATGTAATATTCTACCATGCTGTATTGTAGATGCCGGTGTATGGCAAAGATTTGGCAATCATAAGACAACACTATTAAATTTAAATATTCCCATTCAGTCCTGTGTCATTTAGTGGGAAAAACCCACAAGGAGCAATGACCTTAGTTTATTATGTTTTTTTT
Source organism: Pseudophryne corroboree (assembly GCF_028390025.1). Classification (NCBI taxonomy): domain Eukaryota; kingdom Metazoa; phylum Chordata; class Amphibia; order Anura; family Myobatrachidae; genus Pseudophryne; species Pseudophryne corroboree. Next base: position 1,190,933,023 of record NC_086444.1, on the reverse strand, counting down.
TTTTTTTTAATTGACCTTTGGAATAAATCTTAGCTTAAGATTTCATATGAATGAGTTCATGATTCTTTGGATTTAGATATTTTGGAAAATTAACAAGGGCTTTGAGGGGAGTCATTCTTAATTAAATTGCTTTTAAAGTTGGTATTTGTTCTCTTCTTCTATTAACTAGACGTACTGTATGGAAAAACATGTCCCAGTTGAGGCTGGCAGCCTGCACATATAGGTGGTCATTCCGAGTTGTTCGCTCGCTGCCGTTTTTAGCAGAATTGTGATCAGGCTAAAAACCGGCAATTCTGCGCACGCGTATGGGCCTCAGGACACACACTCAAAGTACTTTCACATAAAACTATGCAATTTTACACAGGGCTGTGTGACGCTTTTCAGTCGCTCTGCTGATCGGTGAGTGATTGACAGGAAGTGGGTGCTTCTGGGTGGCAACTGAGCGTTTTCTGGGAGTGTGCTAAAAAACGCAGGCGTGCCAGACGAAAACGCAGGAGTGGCTGGGGAAACGGGGGAGTGGCTGGCTGAACGCAGGGCATGTTTGTGACGACAAACCAGGAACCAAACAGTCTGCAGTGATCGCAATCTGAGTAGGAGTAGGTCTGAAGCTACTCAGAAACTGCAGGGAAATATTTAATAGCGGAACTGCTAACCTTTCGTTAGCAATTCTGCTAAGCTAAGATACACTCCCAGAGGGCGGCGGCCTAGCGTTTGCAATGCTGCTAAAAGCAGCAAGCGAGTGATCAACTCAGAATGAGGGCCATTGCAAACGCTAGGCCACGCACAGTGCAGCACCCGGCTCTCTGTGTTGTCACATGCTGCTTCCGCGAAAATCACATCATTTGAGCCAATTTTTGTTCCTAAAGGATGTGTTGAGTAGGAAATGCCGATGGTTGGGATGCCAGTGGTCAGAAGACCGACCGCAGCATCCCGATGCTTAGAATCCCAACATGGGGAATGTAAGTATACTTGCTTTAACCAAATGCCCCCTAACCCTCCCTCCCTGCAGCCTAAACATAAGCCTCCTCTCCCTCATACCAGCAACCTAACCCTCCCCTGTAGTGCCCAAACCAAGCCCCTCTTCCTTCAGCCGAAAACCTAACCCCCCCCTCCCCTGCTGCCTAACCCTAACCCTCCCTGGGGGTGCCCAAACCTAAACACCTCTCCCCGCCGCCTAACCCTACATTCCCCACAGCCAAATTCTAACCCTCCCACCACAGGGTAAACCTAATCCCCTACCCCACAGCTTTTCTGCCTGGTGGCCTGGTCCATGCTTGTTTAGGATCCCAGCAGTCAGTATTCCGGCGCTGGGATGGTGCTCATTGTCGGTATGCTGGCTTGTTACTAAGTGAGAGAGCAGGGTCAAAAACACACAGCGATTTATAGCACATCTATGAAACATTGTGGCAAAAAATAAAAGTGGTGTATGGTGGAATTCTCCTTGGCACCCACTTTCCCTTTATTATGGATATTAAAAAGGACATGCACATTTTAACAAACCAAGCACTTCAGCGACAGGGATTTGCACTTTTGTGGCTGAAGTGCTTGCTTTGTTTGGGCAGCTAAAAGACAAATTTTTGGAAGTACTACCTCCGATCACTAATGAGTTGATGATGTAGATGTTAACTACATTATAATCTTGTAAAATAAATTTAATAAACTCACCGCAAATAAGATAACATGGAGGAGGTGCCTAGATGGCTAATGTCCCTATCTCTACTAACTTTGGCCTCACAAATTTGAAAGATGCCTTCACAAACATTGTCGGGATGTGGGTAAAAATGATTTCACACCCAAGAGGTGTTTTTTTTTGGTCTTATGCCCCGGCATCATAATGGCTTTCTTTTTATCATGGGCAACAATTGCAGCCACTGGTGGCTGACTTACACAAACAACATCATCAACATCCTCAGTGTCAGATGACAGTAGTAGTACACAAATCCCCCTCAACCTGTTCCACTTCCACACATGAATCCTCAATTTCTGTTATGAGCTCATCGCTGTCTTTACATGTACTGCTCCCGGCACGTGCAGATGGTGCAGAAATGGTGGTAGGAGGTGAAAGAGGCTTCTCTATGAAGACAATGTGAGAAATGTCTGACTCACACTTAGCTAACGTGGACACCCCTAAATGTTCCTCAGGAACGTGTGACGGTTCTGAACACACTTTTTTCTACTGCCTTAGTGGATTTCATTTTTTGACAGCTCTTTTAGAGTCTGAGTGAAAAGTTTGTCATGAGAGGCAGAAGATGCCTCACAGACAGTTGCAGACTCACCACTCATAAATAAAGACCAAGGTCTGAGTCTATCCTCGCCACTGTGTGTGCTGAATGGCATGTTGCCAATTTTATGTTTCTCTGCAGCTAACTTTCCTTTTTATGTTTTTTCTTTACAACTGTAAAATTATATTGCTTCTTTGATTTTACATGCACTGACTTAAGCCCTCAATGCCCTTAGTAGATGATGTTGATGGACTCCGTGTGGGTGTTTCCACACAGAAATGTGTTGAGCCACATTATTGGACCTAAATCCCTCTATTAGACCCAATTGCTTACACTTCTTTATCCTGACCAGCGTCACTCACTGAGAAAATCCACCAATCCCAGGACCTACCGTGCATTGGCTACATGCAATTTGGAAATCCTGCTTTAAGACCCACACAGATTGCCTACACCAACTGGGTAATGTTCTCACAAATTGCTTGCTATTATACCAGATTTTGGGGCATTTGCCTTTAAGTGATTATGCTTCCATAAGACATTTTTTTCCCCAAACACTCTTCACCAACAGAGAGAAACAGATATGATTTTATCTAAATCATAATATAGATCAGTCTATGGACAATACTGAGCATGTTATGGATTTTACATTTTGTGACATTTTACTGTATATACCTGTACTGTTTTTTAATATGTATCTTTTTACGAAAAGATTTCAAAAATTCTTGCTACAACATTAACCGCAGTCCATATATTAATTCATTACATCCTATAACCCTAAGCGATATTCGTCTCTGTATATTTTTGATGTTGACAGACTTGTATAGTCATGACTGGTGGCAACACCTGTAGCACTAGTATGTGGTTCCTACTCTCCTCTGAATTGATCATCCTCCATATCAACAAACACTGCAGAGTCACACGGTTTATGTGAATGCTCTGGGGCACGACCTGCAGCATAACAATGCATGTATTAAAATTAAGCTGCAGCACAACTTGCAGTGTCACAATACTTCTATGAAATTGGGGTACAGCTTGCAGCTTCACAATATTTGTATGAAAGGTGGGTCTGGCCTACAGCATCACAATACATGTGTGGATATTAAGCTGTGGTATGACCTGCAGCATCACAATACTTGTATGAATATTACACTGCGGTCTGGCCTGAAACGTCACAATATGTGTATGAATATTAAGCTGTGGTATGGCCTGCAGCGTAACAATACTTGTATGATATTGGCGTATGGCCTGCAGTGTCACAATACTTATATGAATATTAAGCTGCGGTGTGACCTACAATGTTATAATACGTGTATGAATATTACACTGTGGTACAACCTTACTGCGTCACAATACTTGTATGAAAATAATACTGCAGTATGACCTACAGTCTTACAATATCAACTACAGTGTCACAATACGTGTATGATTATGATGGTATCCAGTATCTAGGTAGACCACACTTAGGTTGACAGTCATTAGGTCAACCACTCTTGGTCGACATGCATTAGGTCGACATGGTCTTTAGGTCAACATGGTCACTAGGTCGACATGTACTAGGATGACATGGAAAAAGGACGACATGAGTTTTAAAAAAAAAATTTAAATTTTTTGAACTTTTTCATACTTTACGATCCACGTGGACTACAATTGGGAATAGTAACCTGTGCCAAGCGCAGCGAAAGTGGAGCGAGGCACCTTACCCGAAGCATGGCGAGTGAAACGAGCCATGCGAAGGGACACTGTGCACTAATTGGGGTTCCCAGTCAATTTACGAAGAAAATGACACCAACATTTTTTTTAAAAAGCTCATGTCGACCTTTTTCCAAGTTCATGTCAACCTAATGACTGTGTCAACCTATTTCATGTGTCAACCTAGTCACTGTTGACCAACAGTGGTCGTCCTAATGACTTTCGACCTAAGTGTGGTCGACCCTATGATCTACACTTTATTATTACAATGTGGTCTGCAGTGTCAAAGAAAAATAATAGTATAGTACACTGCGGTATAGCACAAAAAAAATATTATTTTTTAAATTATATTTTTAGCTTTTATTTTTTTTACACTGGGCCAGAGTCCCTGGGTGGAGGGACAGAGCACCCCTGGAGGCCTCAGCAGCCCCTTCTCAGACACAACAGCCCCTTGATGGACATATGAGCCCCTTGATGTTTGGACAGAACACCCCTGGACGGATGCATCAGCCCCTTGATGGACAACACTGCACAGCACCCCTTGATGGACAACACAGCACCCCTGGAAGGACACAGCATCTGCTCATTACAAGCTCCACAGCCAAAGTGTAGATGACGTGATCACCGGGTCCCTTTCTAGAATCCAAAACCCACAAGAATCCAACAGCGGGAGGATTACATTTTGCCCTGATTTGGGATCTGAGTCAGACAGGAAATCCAGAGCTGCACTTGGATCCCGCCTCATATCTAGCTGTTTTTATTGAAATAGCTGATTTCATTTTTCAGTAAAGGAAAAAGAAAAAAAAGATTGATCTATACATGTTAAAGGGATGTAAATGAGTTATATAGGAAGTCTATGATAATTACTGTACAGAGGAAATGTTGAATTAAAGACGGCATCGCAGTATGTAAAACTGACAATTCATCCTACTGTTCATCAGCCAAAAACAATCAAAAACTTTTGTTGTTTTGAAAACTGTATTCAAGTTTGCAGAAGCAACGGAGGCTATACTTTTACAATAAATCAAATGTACAAAAAGGAATAGATTAATGATGCAGGCACAGCGGAGTGAGTGTTTCTTCATAATAGGCTTTCCACTATGTATAAATTGATAGTTCACTTAATGTTAGATGCAGTGACTTTGAATACCATTCTACTTAAATTGTTATTTCAGAATAAAAGGTAGAATGGAGGGAAATTGCATTTATTATACCTAGAAATGCATTTATCATAAGAATGAAACAAGCAGAAACTAAAATGAAATGACATTATATTCAAGCTAGTCTATTTCAGGATTTTACATTTTCTTAAAATATGTATTATTAAAGAATAGAGAATCATTTGAAAAACATTTGGTGCAAAAATGTGGCACACTTAAAGAATATTTTATATAAAAACAAAGCAATATGTATGCGTGTCAGTGCAAAAATAATGTCTTTTCATTGCTACTAGGGGGTAGATTTACCAAAGATTCTAAAAGTGAGAAGTGGCAGGGTTGCATATAGCCAGGGCTGGATTAAGCCTTGGGGGAAAGGGGGGGGGGGGGGGGGGGCAGGTATATTAGATTGTGCGTACCTTCCAACATAACCCACTCCAGGAGAGACACAATGCTCTCTGCCTGGACTTCCCTCTTAATATATGATTGGCGTCACCTGTGTTGAACTATTTCATTGATAAGAAAGGGTTATTAACACAGGTGATTGCAATTATAATTTAAGGGTAAAGTCCAGGTAGATGGCATTTTGTCCCTCCTGGAATGGGTCATGTTGGGAGGTATCCATACCTCCCAACATGACCCTCTCCAGGAGGGACAGAATGCTCTGCTCCTGGACTTCCCTCTTACTGCATGATTGCCATCACCTGTGCTGAAACGCCTTTCTTATCTATTAACCTGTTCAGCACAGGTATCGGCAATCATACATTAAGAGGAAAGTTCAGAAGCAGAGCATTGTGTCCCTCCTGAAGAGGGTCATGTTGGGAGATATGCAGACCTCCCAACATGACCCTCTCCAGAAGGGACAGAATGCTCTGCTCCTGGACTTCCCTCGTACTGCATGATTGCCATCACCTGTGCTGAAACGCCTTTCTTATCCATTAACCTGTTCAGCACAGGTGCCGGCAATCATACATTAAGAGGAAAGTCCAGAAGCAGAGCAGTGTGTCCCTCCTGGATAGGGTCATGTTGGGAGGTATGGATTGTGTATATTAAATTAAACCAATGATATACAGTATATTAGATTTAAACTAATAGCATACTTGCCTACCTGACCCTCTCCATGAGGGAGAAAATACTCTGTTCCTGGACTTTCCTGGTAATGTATGATTGCCATCACCTGTGGTGAGCTAGTTAATTGATAAGAAAGGTGTTTCACCACAGGTGATGGCAATCATACATTACCAGGAAAGTCCAGGAACAGAGCATTTTCTCCCTCATGGAGAGGGTCAGGTAGGCAAGTATGACTAATAGTTTAATAATGCCTTAGTACTGGTTATAGTTCACCCTAACTGAGAGACAACTATTTTATAAAATATTCTTGTAGTGGAACGAAGACAACTTAAACAGCCTTAAAATATACAAAATAAAATGTAGACTTATCTCGTCACATGCAAGAATAGCAGGAGACGGGACTCAGGAGGCAGGGTTGGAATGGCCCACAGGGGTACAGGTGAAACCCCTGGTGATTATTTCTCTAGGGATCAGGTTGCCAACTGTGCACTTGAATTATACATTATACATACAGTATGTTACCTTATACTCATGGCCAGATTAACAATGGGGCTGATGGAGCTGCAGCTCCAGGCCTCCACATAAAAATAGGCCCATCACAATGGCAGCATGGCCACACAGTCAGCCATAAATCATAAGTATTAAAATAGTTTTTATAGGTTTCTCAGAAATGTATGCAATTTTTGTATTTTTATGTACTTAGGGAAACAGTGGAGCTGAGTTTAGGGGTTTACACACCCATGTGACTCTGGCCCCACCAGCAGCCACACTGATGAAAGCTCCTCCACATCTCACAGTAGGCCCTTGAACATTTTCAGCTCCAGGTCCATGTGGCCCTTAATCAGGTCCTGCTTATACTGCAGAGGTCTATGGTGTTTTCTCTACAGTACATTGCTGTTATTGATCTGTTAAGGGCCCAATACACTAGAGCGATAATGCCCGATTTCAGCCCAATTCGGGCATTCGGCCCGATATATTGGGTGAAATCGGGCATTTTTGAGGTGTCTCCGGGCCGATCCGATCCGATGCGCTTTCCAGTGAGCATCGGATCGGATCCTCCAGATTGAATGTGCTGCACATTCAATCTGGTCCAACCTGGGGGCATGGCTGAGATCGCCCAGGATACATCGGAAGCAAAAGGACAGCATCCGATGTATCCTGGGTGATCCTGCCCCCCCGGGAGGCTGCCGGGGTGATCGCCTGCGATCGCCTCCGACATGAGGTCGGACAAGTGTATGGGGCCCTCAACTTTCTCAGGTATGCACTAGCAGTATTTGTACTAAATATATTTATCAAGGGGCCCAGATCATGTGCTCTCTAATGGTTAGTTACTGTAAGTGGTTCCCCAACTTTTTGGAATCACGGCGCCCAAAAGTCTGAATTGTTTTCACACCACCTCTAGGCCAAAAGTTTCTTATTTCGAAATTTAGAAAAAAATATTAAATGAAGTAAATTGTGGTTATATGTCATCCTTAGGGTCAGTCACGTGGTGGGGGCAGGATTCACTTCTGTTTGTCCACATATTTTATCATTGACAGCCACCAGCGCTGGTTTTGTCTATTACATTGACCATAAATCATTTCAATTAGTTCTGGACCATGGCGTCTCTATTAAACCTGTAATTGTAACTCTACTTATTTGGCTCCAGATGAGTCCTCATACACTGTGGCTTCAGCCATGCCAAACAGACCATTTCCATGCTCCAGGTGTTTGGCAACTTACCCGCTCTGGGGGTAAATTTACTAAGATGGGAGTTCTATTTAAGATGGGATGTTGCTCATAGCAACCAATCCGATTATACTTCTCATTTATCTAGCACCTTCTAGAAGAGAATACCTGAAATCTGATTGGTTGCTATGGGCAACAACCCATCTTAAATAGAACTCCCATCTTAGTAAATTTACACCCTGGGATCTTTTTTTTGCTCAAAAGGTGTATCTACAGGTATGTTCACTTAAATAAACTGCTTTGCTAGATCAGACTAATCAGTGTGATGTGTTGTTAGAAACTATGGGAGGGTCCGCGTGATGGGTTCTGGTATGAATGGTAGACCATGTTAGGGTTAACATTCATTAGGTCGACCACTATTGGTCGACATAGACATGGTCGACATGGACTAAATGTCAACACGGAAAATGTTGACGCATGAAAAGGTCGACACGTTTTTTTGTTTGTTTTTTTACTGTTTTTGGTGTCATTTTTTCCGTAACATGACCAGGAACCCCAATTAGTGTACCGCGTACCCTTGCATGGCTCACTTCACTCGCCATGCTGCGGGCAAGGTGCCTCGCTCCGCTACCGCTGCGCTCGGCACAGGTTACCATTCCCAATCTTAGTCCACATGGATGGTAAAGTATGAAAAAGTAAAAAATATATTTCTAAAAAAAAGCCACGTCGACCTTTTCATGTGTCGACCTGTCCTGTGTCGACCATTTTCATGTGTCGGCCATATGTCCATGTCAACCATGTCAATATCGATTAATAGTGGTCAACCTAATGACTATCGACCTTAACATGGTCGACCATCCAAACGGATACCCGCGTGATTTGGGACACTGAGGCCCAGAAATAATAATCAGGTTCGTTTTGCTGTACAGCCCCTTTGTGCTGTGTATTTTAAATGCCATGGTTAACAGGAACTGTTGGGCGCAGCCATTGGTGAACACTCAGTGATCAGCTGTTTGTGTGAATTATGAGAGTTAGCCAGGTGCCGCAATAAATAGCCCCTTATAGCCTGGTTTCACTCACCCTTCTGTACTGGTCATAGGGGGTAATTCCAAGTTGATCGCAGCAGGAATTTAGTTAGCAACTGGGCAAAACCATGTGCACTGCAGGGGGGGCAGATATAACATGTGCAGAGAGAGTTAGATTTCGGTGGGTTATTTTATTTCTGTGCAGGGTAAATAGTGGCTGCTTTATTTTTACACTGCAAATTAGATTGCAGATTGAACACACCACACCCAAATCTAACTCTCTCTGCACATGTTATATCTGCCTCCCCTGCAGTGCACATGGTTTTGCCCAGTTGCTAACTAAATTCCTGCTGCGATCAACTTGGAATTACCCCCATAGTCAATTGTACCCTTGTCTGGAAGCATTTGCTAAAAGACTTCAAGGGCCAAGGGGGTCATTCCGAGTTGATCGCTAGCTGCCGTTGTTCACTGTGCAGCGATCATTGAAAAAAATGGCTAATCTGTGCATGCGTATGCTCCGCAATGCGCACGCGCGTCGTACGGGTACAAAGTCCATTGTGGTTTTGCACTGGTTCTAGCGACGATTCCAATCGCACAGACGGCCACAAGGAGATTGACAGAAAGAGGGCGTTTCTGGGTGTCAACTGACCATTTTCAGGGAGTGCTTAGAAAAACGCAGGCGTGGCAGAAAAAACGCAGGCGTGGCTGGGCATTCGCTGGGCGGGTGTGTGACGTCAAAAGCCGTCCCTCCGTCGTTAGAATCAACGCACGCGAAGAGTAACTACAGGGCTGGTCTTGTTTTGCACAAAAAGATTTTGCAGGCGCTCTGCTGCACAAGCGTTCACACTTCTGCAAAGCAAAAATACACTCCCCAGTGGGCGGCGACAATGCGTTTGCACGGCTGCTAAAAAGTGCTAGCGAGCGATCAACTCGGAATGACCCCCCAAATGTAATAGAGTGAAAGTTTCAGAAAGTGAGAGATTTGGTAAGGTTTTTCAGTTTTTTTAAAGTGGCAATCATTTACACTGCAAAACCAGGTTGATCTAGCTGTGTAAATGATTGCCACTTTAAAAAAAAACTGCAAAACCTTACCAAATCTCTCACTTTTTGAAACTCTCACTCTATTACATTTGGCCCCTATTCTGCCCACAGTTTCATGTTTGGAGCCAGACTTTGATACATCTTGTGTGCCACAGACCTCTGAACCTGCTTTGGATCATTACATCATCTCTGCATGCTAACTCTGGAATTCAAGTGTCCAGTAATTTACATCTAGAAAGGAGACAACACTTCCTGCATTTATTTTCTTTATTTACTAACAGATTCTTATATAGCGCAGCAAATTCTCCTGCGCTTTACAAAATGTAACAGTGATGATAACATAAAACAAAACAATTGCAAACAACAGTAAAAAAAAACAAGACTGGGTAATAACTAGTGATGAGCGGGTTCGGTTCCTCGGGATCCGAACCCGCCCGAACTTCACCCTTTTTTGCACGGTTCCGAGCAGACTCGGATCCTCCCGCCTTGCTCGGTTAACCCGAGCGCGCCCGAACGTCATCATCCCGCTGTCGGATTCTCGCGAGATTCGTATTCTATATAAAAAGCAGCGCGTCGCCGCCATTTTTCACTCGTGCATTGGAGATGATCATGAGAGGACGTGGCTGGCGTCCTCTCAGTTTCTATGTTCAGTGTGCTGCAAATATCTGTGCTCAGTGTGCTGTAAATATCTGTACTCAGTGTGCTGCAAATATCTACGTTCTCTGCCTGAAAAACGCTCCAAGGTGGTCATTCCGAGTTGTTCGCTCGCAAGCGGATTTTAGCAGATTTGCTCATGCTAAGCCGCCGCCTACTGGGAGTGAATCTTAGCATCTTAAAATTGCGAACGATGTATTCGCAATATTGCGATTACACACCTCGTAGCAGTTTCTGAGTAGCTCCAGACTTACTCGGCATCTGCGATAATTTCACTGCTTGTCGTTCCTGGTTTGACGTCACAAACACACCCAGCGTTCGGCCAGACACTCCTCCGTTTCTCCGGCCACTCCTGCGTTTTTTCCGGAAACGGTAGCGTTTTTTCCCACACGCCCATAAAACGGCCTGTTTCCGCCCAGTAACACCCATTTCCTGTCAATCACATTACGATCGCCAGAACGATGAAAAAGTCGTGAGTAAAATTCCTAACTGCATAGCAAATTTACTTGGCGCAGTCGCAGTGCGGACATTGCGCATGCGCATTAAGCGGAAAATCGCTGCGATGCGAAGATTTTTACCGAGCGAACAACTCGGAATGACCACCCATATCTGTGCTCAGTGTGCTGCAAATATCTGTGCTCAGTGTGCTAATTGCTTTTTTGTGGGGACTGGGGACCAGCAGTATTATATAGTAGGAGGACAGTGCAGAGTTTTGTTGACCAGTGACCACCAGTATTATACGTTCTCTGCCTGAAAAACGCTCAATATCTGTGCTCAGTGTGCTGCAAATATCTGTGCTCACACTGCTTTATTGTGGGGACTGGGGACCACCAGTATTATATAGGAGGAGTACAGTGCAGAGTTTTGCTGACCAGTGACCACCAGTATACGTTGTCTGCCTGAAAAACACTCCATATCTGTGCTCAGTGTGCTGCAAATATCTGTGCTCACACTGCTTTATTGTGGGGACTGGGGACCACCAATATTATATAGGAGGAGTACAGTGCATAGTTTTGCTGACCAATGACCAGTGACCACCAGTATTATACGTTCTCTGCCTGAAAAACGCTCCATATCTGTGCTCAGTGTGCTGCAAATATCTGTGCTCATACTACTTTATTGTGGGGACTGGGGACCACCAGTATTATATAGGAGGAGTACAGTGCATAGTTTTGCTGACCAGTGACCACCAGTATTATACGTTCTCTGCCTGAAAAACGCTCCATATCTGTGCTGCATTGTAGTATATAGTAGGAGTACAGTGCATAATTTTGCTGACCACCAGTATATATATAGCAGTACGGTACAGTAGGCCACTGCTCTACCTACCTCTGTGTCGTCAAGTATACTATCCATCCATACCTGTGGTGCATTTAAGTTTTTGTGCACAGTATATATATAGTAGTAGGACAGTGCATAATTTTTCTGACCACCAGTATATAATATATAGCAGTACGGTACAGTAGGCCACTGCTCTACCTACCTCTGTGTCGTCAAGTATACTATCCATCCATACCTGTGGTGCATTTAAGTTTTTGTGCGCAGTATATATTTAGTAGTAGGACAGTGCATAATTTTGCTGACCACCAGTATATAATATATAGCAGTATGGTACAGTAGGCCACTGCTCTACCTACCTCTGTGTCGTCAAGTATACTATCCATCCATACCTGTGCTGCATTTAAGTTGTGCGCAGTATATATAGTAGGAGTACAGTGCATATTTTTGCTGACCACCAGTATATAATATATAGCAGAACGGTACAGTAGGCCACTGCTCTACCTACCTCTGTGTCGTCAAGTATACTATCCATCCATACCTGTGGTGCATTTAAGTTGTGCGCAGTATATATAGTAGGAGTACAGTGCATAATTTTGCTGACCACCAGTATATAATATATAGCAGTACGGTACAGTAGGCCACTGCTCTACCTACCTCTGTGTCGTCAAGTATACTATCCATCCATACCTGTGGTGCATTTAAGTTTTTGTGCGCAGTATATATATAGTAGTAGGACAGTACATAATTTTGCTGACCACCAGTATATAATATATAGCAGTACGGTACAGTAGGCCACTGCTCTACCTACCTCTGTGTCGTCAAGTATACTATCCATCCATACCTGTGGTGCATTTAAGTTTTTGTGCGCAGTATATATAGTAGTAGGCCATTGCTATTGATATATTACTGGCATATAATTCCACACATTAAAAAATGGAGAACAAAAATGTGGAGGGTAAAATAGGGAAAGATCAAGATCCACTTCCACCTCGTGCTGAAGCTGCTGCCACTAGTCATGGCCGAGACGATGAAATGCCATCAACGTCATCTGCCAAGGCCGATAACCAATGTCATAGTAGAGAGATTGTAAAATCCAAAAAAATAAAGTTCAGTAAAATGACCCAAAAATCTAAATCAAAATCGTCTGAGGAGAAGCGTAAACTTGCCAATGTGCCATTTATGACACGGAGTGGCAAGGAACGGCTGAGGGCCTGGCCTATGTTCATGGCTAGTGGTTCAGCTTCACATGAGGATGGAAGCACTCATCCTCTCGCTAGAAAACTGCAGTGCCACTCCTAGATGGGCCAGGTGTTTGTGTCGGCCACTTGGGTCGCTTAGCTTAGTCATCCAGCAACCTTGGTGCACCTCTTTTTTTCTTTGCATCATGTGCTGTTTGGGGACTATATTTTGAAGTGCCATCCTGTCTGACACTGCAGTGCCACTCCTAGATGGGCCAGGTGTTTGTGTCGGCCACTTGGGTCGCTTAGCTTAGTCACACAGCTACCTCATTGCGCCTCTTTTTTTCTTTGCATCATGTGCTGTTTGGGGACTATTTTTTGAAGTGCCATCCTGTCTGACACTGCAGTGCCATTCCTAGATGGGCCAGGTGTTTGTGTCGGCTACTTGGGTCGCTTAGCTTAGTCACACAGCTACCTCATTGCGCCTTTTTTTTTCTTTGCATCATGTGCTGTTTGGGGAAAAAAATGTTAATCTGCCATCCTGTCTGACCCTGCAGTGCCACTCCTAGATGGGCCAGGTGTTTGTGTCGGCCACTTGGGTCACTTAGCTTAGTCACACAGCTACCTCATTGCACCTCTTTTTTTCTTTGCATCATGTGCTGTTTGGGGACTATTTTTTGAAGTGCCATCCTGTCTGACACTGCAGTGCCGCTCCTAGATGGGCCAGGTGTTTGTGTCGGCCACTTGGGTCGCTTAGCTTAGTCACACAGCTACCTCATTGCACCTCTTTTTTTCTTTGCATCATGTGCTGTTTGGGGCCAATTTTTTTTCAATCTGCCATCCTGTCTGACACTGCGGTGCAACTCCTAGATGGGCCAGGTGTTTGTGTCGGCCACTTGGGTCGCTTAGCTTAGTCACACAGCTACCTCATTGCGCCTCTTTTTTTCTTTGCATCATGTGCTGTTTGGGGACTATTTTTTGAAGTGCCATCCTGTCTGACACTGCAGTGCCGCTCCTAGATGGGCCAGGTGTTTGTGTTTGCCACTTGGGTCGCTTAGCTTAGTCACACAGCTACCTCATTGCACCTCTTTTTTTCTTTGCATCATGTGCTGTTTGGGGCCAATTTTTTTTAAATCTGCCATCCTCTCTGACACTGCAGTGCCACTCCTAGATGGGCCAGGTGTTTGTGTCGGCCATTTGGGTCGCTTAGCTTAGTCATCCAGCGACCTCGGTGCAAAGTTTAGGACTAAAAATAATATTGTGAGGTGTGAGGTGTTCAGAATAGACTGGAAATGAGTGGAAATTATGGTTATTGAGGTTAATAATACTATGGGATCAAAATGACCCCCAAATTCTATTATTTAAGCTGTTTTTGAGGGGTTTTTGTAAAAAAACACCCGAATCCAAAACACACCCGAATCCGACAAAAAATTTTCAGGGAGGTTTTGCCAAAACGCGTCCGAATCCAAAACACGGCCGCGGAACCGAATCCAAAACCAAAACACAAAACCCGAAAAATGTCCGGTGCACATCACTAGACTAATAACAGACAGCCATAGAGGTAGGAAGGCCCTGCTCACAAGCTTACAATCTATAGGGAAGTAGGCATTGATACACAAGGACAGGTGTTATGTATTGCTTAATGATCTGCCAGATTGCTAGGTTCTTGGTGGGCTGTATGATATGGTCACAAAGCAATGTTGACCTGGGGTCATGAGGAAGGGAAAGTAAAGAAAGAGAAAATATGTGAGGATATGAGTGGACTGTACAGGAGCAGACTGAAAATGTAAGGATCCGGTCTTTAGGTCGACACTGTCTAGGTTGACCACTATTGGTCGCCAGTAAGTAGGTCGACATGGTTTCTAGGTCAACATGGTCACTAGGTCGACATGTAATAGGACGACATGGAAAAAGGTTGACATGAGTTTTTTTTTTTTTTATTAATTTTTTTACATTTTTCATACTTTACGATCCACGTTGACTACAATTGGGAATGGTAACCTGTGCCGAGCGCAACGGTAGCGGACCGAGGCACCTTGCCCGAAGTATGGCGAGCGAAGACGGAGCACTAATTGAGGTTCCCGGTCACTGTATGGAGAAAACGACACCAAAAAGAGTAAAAAAAACTCATGTCAACCTTTTCTCATGTCTACCTAGTACATGTTGACCTAGAGTCCCTGTCGACCTAGAAACCATGTCGACCTACTTACTGTCGACAAATAGTGGTCAACCTAGATACTGTCGACCTAAGTCTAATCTACCTAACATACCACACCCAAAAATGTTCTAGGAATTCTTATCAACCACATCACAGCACAGTAAATACTGTACTTCTGTTGCCTTACTTTCAAATACTAACTTTTTCAAGTTAACTGGATTCAATTCGCTATACAGTATCTCCACGAGATTGAAATGCCGGAGGTTGGGCTGCCGGCGGTCAGAATACTGACTGCAGCATCCCAATGATCAGAATCCCAACATGAGAAGGTAAGTATACTTACCTTCCCCCACTGGCCCACTAACCCTAACCCTCCCTTCTAGAAGCCTAAACCTATCCCACCCATCCCTGCAGCCTTACTCTAACCCTTCCTGGTGGTACCTAAATCTAACTCCCCATACCGCAGCTTAAAGCTAACTCCCCCTCCTCCCCCCCCCCCCGGCCTCAGCCTAACCCCGCCCCACCACCCCCCTGCAGCCTAAACCTAACCTCCTCCCCCCACCTCTGCAGCTTACCTCTCCCGCTTTCCAGCAGATGCTCATTCGGAATTCCGGTGGTTGGAATTCCGGCGCTGGCCTGGTGACCCTATTTGGGATGCCGTCCCAGGGAATGCCAGTATATAAATCTATGAGGTATATTTACTATGGTGTGCGTTTTTTAGAAGTGGAGATGTTTCCCGTAGCAATCAGATTCTAGATATTATCTACTAGAAGCAGCTAGATAAATATTAAGTGGAATCTGATTAGTTACGCCATTTCTAAAAAAAAACTCACACTTTAGTAAATATACCTCTATGTATGAAACTGCCATTCCCACAGATCTATTCTGCCTTGTGGCAGTGTCGTGACAGTGTAATAGGAGTGCAATGGGAGTGCTGTAGAAGTGTCATGGGAGTGTTACGGGGGTGTCATAGGAGTGCCATGACAGTGTTGTGAGAGGGATGTTGAGGTTTCAGAGTGGGTGGTCACAATGCAATCCAACCTAACTATTCTGTCTTGTGGCAGTGCCAAGGGAGTGTCATGGAATGTCGATGGAGTGTTGTGGGAGTGTCATGGGAGCGCCATGGTAGTGTTGTGGGAGAGTTATGAGAGTGTGAGAGAGTGCTGTGGGAGTGCTATGTGAGTGTTGTGGGAGTGTCATGGGAGTGTGTGTGAAGATTATGGGAGTGTCACAGGAGCAGAAGTAGATTGCCCATAGATCCCACTAGGAAGATTCCCGGTAGGCCGACGTGTCTGTGGGACCTTGTTCTCATTCTTTCTGTTATTCCATCTCTGCAGTACAGTAACTCTGCCATCCAGTAATGCTGCCATGGCTACACGGTATGTTACACCTCTTGTGCTGCCCATGTCAGGCCACTTCTGCAAAATATTCCAGGGCCACTTTTAGTTCCCAATACCCTCTTGCACAGGAGTGGTCATGGCAGGGCAGTAGGAGTGTCATGGGAGTGTTGTGGAAGTTTATTTGCAGTGTTGTGGAAGTGTCATGGGAGTGCTATGGGATTGTTGTGGGAGAATAATTGAAGTGTCATGGGAGTGTCATGGGAGTATCACGGGAGTGCAGTGGAAGTGTCTTGGCAGTGTTTTGGGATTGTTGTGGGAGAATCATTGGAGTCTCCTGGAAGTGTTGTGGGAGTGCAGTAGTAGTGCTGTGGAAGTGTCATGGCAGTGTTGTGGGATTGTTGTGGAAATGTCATGGGAGTGCCGAGGGAGTGCCGTGGAAGTGTCATGGGAGTGTTGTGGAAGTGTCATCGGCATGTCATGGGAGTGCAGTGGGAGTGTCATGGGAATGCTGTGTGAGTATCACGGGAGTGCAGTGGAAGTGCCATGGCAGTGTCGTGGAAGTGTCATAGGAGTGCTGTGGGATTGTTGTGGGAGTGTCATAGGAGTGCTGTGGGATTGTTGTGGGGGTGTCATAGGAGTGCTGTGGGATTGTTGTGGGAGTGTCATAGGAGTGCTGTGGGATTGTTGTGGGAGTGTCATAGGAGTGCTGTGGGAGTGTTGTGGGAGTGTCATAGGAGTGCTGTGGGATTGTTGTGGGAGTGTCATAGGAGTGCTGTGGGATTGTTGTGGGAGTGTCATAGGAGTGCTGTGGGAGTGTTGTGGGAGTGCTGTGGGCATGTTGCTAGAGTTCCATGCTAATCTCATGCATACAGAGAAGAGAAGCCTGTCAGATGGATCTCATGCACCCAGCATGGTGCTGAAACAAATGCCATCTGTAGTGCTGATGGTTGTTGCTGTGAATGGAATATCAGTGGTCAGGGCAGCTCTCCCATGAAGCCACGCGGATCCTTGCATTAGCCCTATGGAAACTTGCATTACAGCAGCGTAAGGGTGTAAATATGGCTGCCTCACCAACACACAAACACAGCCACTTTGTATCTGACTCAGAATCACCCCAAATGCATCTACCTAATGGTCCATCTACGGCATCCCATATACCTTTATTCACTAGTGATGTGCACCGGACATTTTTCGGGTTTTGTGTTTTGGTTTTGGGTTCGGTTCCGCCGCCGTGTTTTGGGTTCGAACGCGATTTGCCAAAACCTCACCAAATTTTTTTTGTCGGATTCGGGTGTGTTTTGGATTCGGGTGTTTTTTTTAAAAAACCCTAAAAAACAGCTTAAATCATTGAATTTGGGGGTCATTTTGATCCCATAGTATTATTAACCTCAATAACCATAATTTACACTCATATTCAGTCTATTCTGAACACCTCACACCTCACAATATTATTTTTAGTCCTAAAATTTGCACCGAGGTCGCTGGATGGCTAAGCTAAGCGACCCTAGTGGCCGACACAAACACCTGGCCCATCTAGGAGTGGCACTGCAGTGTCAGGCAGGATGGCCCTTCCAAAAAATACTCCCCAAACAGCACATGACGCAAAGAAGAAAAAAAAGAGGCGCAATGAGGTAGCTGTGTGAGTAAGCTAAGCGACCCTAGTGGCCGACACAAACACCTGGCCCATCTAGGAGTGGCACTGCAGTGTCAGGCAGGATGGCCCTTCCAAAAAATACTCCCCAAACAGCACATGACGCAAAGAAGAAAAAAAAGAGGCGCAATGAGGTAGCTGTGTGAGTAAGCTAAGAGACCCTAGTGGCCGACACAAACACCTGGCCCATCTAGGAGTGGCACTGCAGTGTCAGGCAGGATGGCCCTTCCAAAAAATACTCCCCAAACAGCACATGACGCAAAGAAGAAAAAAAAGAGGCGCAATGAGGTAGCTGTGTGAGTAAGCTAAGCGACCCTAGTGGCCGACACAAACACCTGGCCCATCTAGGAGTGGCACTGCTGTGTCAGGCAGGATGGCCCTTCCAAAAAATACTCACCAAACAGCACATGACGCAAAGAAGAAAAAAAAGAGGCGCAATGAGGTAGCTGTGTGAGTAAGCTAAGAGACCCTAGTGGCCGACACAAACACCTGGCCCATCTAGGAGTGGCACTGCAGTGTCACGCAGGATGGCCCTTCCAAAAAATACTCCCCAAACAGCACATGATGCAAAGAAGAAAAAAAAGAGGCGCAATGAGGTAGCTGTGTGAGTAAGCTAAGCGACCCTAGTGGCCGACACAAACACCTGGCCCATCTAGGAGTGGCACTGCAGTGTCACGCAGGATGGCCCTTCCAAAAAATACTCCCCAAACAGCACATGACGCAAAGAAAAATGAAAGAAAAAAGAGGTGCAAGATGGAATTGTCCTTGGGCCCTCCCACCCACCCTTATGTTGTATAAACAGGACATGCACACTTTAACCAACCCATCATTTCAGCGACAGGGTCTGCCACACGACTGTGACTGAAATGACTGGTTGGTTTGGGCCCCCACCAAAAAAGAAGCAATCAATCTCTCGTTGCACAAACTGGCTCTACAGAGGCAAGATGTCCACCTCATCATCATCGTCCGATTCATCACCCCTTTCACTGTGTACATCCCCCTCCTCACAGATTATTAATTCGTCCCCACTGGAATCCACCATCTCAGATCCCCGTGTACTTTCTGGAGGCAATTGCTGCTGGTGAATGTCTCCATGGAGGAACTGATTATAATTCATTTTAATGAACATCTTCTCCACATTTTCTGGAAGTAACCTCGTACGCCGATTGCTGACAAGGTGAGCGGTGGCACTAAACACTCTTTCGGAGTACACACTGGAGGGAGGGCAACTTAGGTAGAATAAAGCCAGTTTGTGCAAGGGCCTCCAAATTGCCTCTTTTCCCTGCCAGTATACGTACGGACTGTCTGACGTGCCTACTTGGATGCGGTCACTCATATAATCCTCCACCATTCTTTCAATGGTGAGAGAATCATATGCAGTGACAGTAGACGACATGTCAGTAATCGTTGGCAGGTTCTTCAGTCCGGACCAGATGTCAGCATCAGCAGTCGCTCCAGACTGCCCTGCATCACCGCCAGCGGGTGGGCTCGGAATTCGTAGCCTTTTCCTCGCACCCCCAGTTGCGGGAGAATGTGAAGGAGGAGATGTTGACAGGTCGCGTTCCGCTTGACTTGACAATTTTCTCACCAGCAGTTCTTTGAACCCCTGCAGACTTGTGTCTGCCGGAAAGAGAGATCCAACGTAGGTTTTAAATCTAGGATCGAGCACGGTGGCCAAAATGTAGTGCTCTGATTTCAACAGATTGACCACACGTGAATCCTGTTTAAGCGAATGAAGGGCTCCATCCACAAGTCCCACATGCCTAGGGGAATCGCTCTGTTTTAGCTCCTCCTTCAATGCCTCCAGCTTCTTCTGCAAAAGCCTGATGAGGGGAATGACCTGACTCAGGCTGGCAGTGTCTGAACTGACTTCACGTGTGGCAAGTTTAAAGGGCAGCAGAACCTTGCACAACGTTGAAATCATTCTCCACTGCGCTTGAGACGGGTGCATTCCACCTCCTTTGCCTATATCGTGGCCAGATGTATAGGCTTGAATGGCCTTTTGCTGCTCCTCCATCCTCTGAAGCATATAGAGGGTTGAATTCCACCTCGTTACCACCTCTTGCTTCAGATGATGGCAGGGCAGGTTCAGGTTTTTTTGGTGGTGCTCCAGTCTTCTGTACGCGGTGCCTGTACGCCGAAAGTGGCCCGCAATTCGTCTGGCCACCGACAGCATCTCTTGCACGCCCCTGACGTTTTTTAAATAATTCTGCACCACCAAATTCAAGGTATGTGCAAAACATGGGACGTGCTGGAATTTGCCCAGATGTAATGCACGCACACTATTGCTGGCGTTGTCCGATGCCACAAATCCCCAGGAGAGTCCAATTGGGGTAAGCCATTCTGCGATGATCTTCCTCAGTTGCCGTAAGAGGTTTTCAGCTGTGTGCGTATTCTGGAAAGCGGTGATACAAAGCGTAGCCTGCCTAGGAACGAGTTGGCGTTTGCGAGATGCTGCTACTGGTGCCGCCGCTGCTGTTCTTGCAGCGGGAGGCAATACATCTACCCAGTGGGCTGTCACAGTCATGTAGTCCTGAGTCTGCCCTGCTCCACTTGTCCACATGTCCGTGGTTAAGTGGACATTGGGTACAACTGCATTTTTTAGGACACTGGTGAGTCTTTTTCTGACGTCCGTATACATTCTCGGTATCGCCTGCCTAGAGAAGTGGAACCTAGATGGTATTTGGTAACGGGGGCACACTACCTCAAGAAATTGTCTAGTTCCCTGTGAACTAACGGCGGATACCGGACGCACGTCTAACACCAACATAGTTGTCAAGGCCTCAGTTATCCGCTTTGCAACAGGATGACTGCTGTGATATTTCATCTTCCTCGCAAAGGACTGTTGGACAGTCAATTGCTTACTGGAAGTAGTACAAAGTGGTCTTCCGACTTCCCCTCTGGGATGACGATCGACTCCCAGCAGCAACAACAGCAGTGCCAGCAGCAGTAGGCATTACACTCAAGGATGCATCGGAGGAATCCCAGGCAGGAGAGGACTCGTCAGACTTGCCAGTGACATGGCCTGCAGGACTATTGGCTTTCCTGGGTAAGGAGGAAATTGACACTGAGGGAGTTGGTGGTGTGGTTTGCGTGAGCTTGGTTACAAGAGGAAGGTATTTACTGGTCAGTGGACTGCTTCCGCTGTCGCCCAAAGTTTTTGAACTTGTCACTGACTTATTATGAATGTGCTGCAGGTGACGTATAAGGGAGGATGTTCCGAGGTGGTTAACGTCCTTACTCCTACTTATTACAGCTTGACAAAGGCAACACACGGCTTGACACCTGTTGTCCGCATTTCTGTTGAAATACTTCCACACTGAAGAGCTGATTTTTTTGGTATTTTCACCAGGCATGTCAATGGCCATATTCCTCCCACGGACAACAGGTGTCTCCCCGGGTGCCTGACTTAAACAAACCACCTCACCATCAGAATCCTCCTTGTCAATTTCCTCCCCAGCGCCAGCAACACCCATATCCTCATCCTGGTGTACTTCAACACTGACATCTTCAATTTCACTATCAGGAACTGGACTGCGGGTGCTCCTTTCAACACTTGCAGAGGGCGTGCAAATGGTGGAAGGCGCAAGCTCTTCCCGTCCAGTGTTGGGAAGGTCAGGCATCGCAACCAACACAATTGGACTCTCCTTTGGGATTTGTGATTTCGAAGAACGCACAGTTCTTTGCTGTGCTTTTGCCGCAAGTCTTTTCTTTTTTCTAGCGAGAGGCTGAGTGCTTCCATCCTCATGTGAAGCTGAACCACTAGCCATGAACATAGGCCAGGGCCTCAGCCGTTCCTTGCCACTCCGTGTCGTAAATGGCATATTGGCAAGTTTACGTTTCTCCTCAGACGCTTTTAATTTTGATTTTTGGGTAATTTTTTTACTGATCTTTTGTGTTTTGGATTTTACATGCTCTGTACTATGACATTGGGCATCGGCCTTGGCAGACGACGTTGATGGCATTTCATCATCTCGGCCATGACTAGTGGCAGCAGCTTCAGCACGAGGTGGAAGTGGATCTTGATCTTTCCCTATTTTTTTAACCTCCACATTTTTGTTCTCCATATTTTGCGCACAACTAAAAGCCACCACAGGTATACAATGTAGATGGATGGATAGTATACTATTATTACTTATACTTATGGATGACGAGTGACGACACAGAGGTAGGTACAGCCGTGGCCTACCGTACTGCTGCTTATATATATATATAATATACTGTATAACGGACCTGGTGGACACTGTCAGCAGACTGCTAAACTAGTATGAAGAAAGAAAAAAAAAACACCACAGGTATACAATGTAGATGGATAGTATAGTATTACTTATACTTATGGACGACGAGTGACGACACAGAGGTAGGTACAGCCGTGGCCTACCGTACTGCTGCTTATATATATATAATATACTGTATAACGGACCTGGTGGACACTGTCAGCAGACTGCTAAATTAGTATGAAGAAAGAAAAAAAAACACCAAAGGTATACAATGTAGATGGATAGTATAGTATTACTTATACTTATGGACGACGAGTGACGACACAGAGGTAGGTACAGCCGTGGCCTACCGTACTGCTGCTTATATATATATATAATATACTGTATAACGGACCTGGTGGACACTGCCAGCAGACTGCTAAACTAGTATGAAGAAAGGAAAAAAAAAACACCACAGGTATACAATGTAGATGGATGGATAGTATAGTATTACTTATACTTATGGACGACGAGTGACGACACAGAGGTTAGTACAGCCGTGGCCTACCGTACTGCTGCTTATATATATATAATATACTGTATAATGGACCTGATGGACACTGTCAGCAGACTGCTAAACTAGTATGAAGAAAGAAAAAAAAAACACCACAGGTATACAATGTAGATGGATGGATAGTATAGTATTACTTATAGTTATGGACGACGAGTGACGACACAGAGGTAGGTACAGCCGTGGCCTACCGTACTGCTGCTTATATATATATAATATACTGTATAACGGACCTGGTGGACACTGTCAGCAGACTGCTAAACTAGTATGAAGAAAGAAAAACAAAACACCACAGGTATACAATGTAGATGGATGGATAGTATAGTATTACTTATACTTATGGACGACGAGTGCACTGACGACACAGAGGTAGGTACAGCCGTGGCCTACCGTACTGCTGCTTATATATATATATAATATACTGTATAACGGACCTGGTGGACACTGTCAGCAGACTGCTAAACTAGTATGAAGAAAGAAAAAAAAAAACACCACAGGTATACAATGTAGATGGATGGATAGTAAAGTATTACTTATACTTATGGACGACGAGTGACGACACAGAGGTAGGTACAGCCGTGGCCTACCGTACTGCTGCTTATATATATATAATATACTGTATAACGGACCTGGTGGACACTGTCAGCAGACTGCTAAACAAGTATGAAGAAAGAAAGAAAAAAAAAACACCACAGGTATACAATGTAGATGGATGGATAGTATAGTATTACTTATACTTATGGACGATGAGTGCACTGACGACACAGAGGTAGGTACAGCCGAGGCCTACCGTACTGCTGCTTATATATATATATAATATACTGTATAACGGACCTGGTGGACACTGTCAGCAGACTGCTAAACAAACTAGCATGAAGAAAGAAAAAAAAACACCACAGTGTTTTTCAGGCAGACAAGCGTATACTGGACTGGTGGTCACTGTCAGCAAAACTGTGCACTGTACTCCTGCTATAACTGCTCCCCAGTCCCCACAATTAGGCAGTGTGAGCAGAGCAGTGCACTCAGCACAGATATATCATGCAGCAGTGCAGCACACTGAGTGAGCACAGCCACAGATATGGTGGAGCGTTTTTTTCAGGCAGAGAAACAAAGGTATAATCAAAACCCTGCACTGTACTCCCTAACAGCTGCTCCCCGTCCCCAATCCTCCCCACAATTATAACAATGTCACTCTTAGACTTAGTCTTTTCTATTACGGAGAGGACGCCAGCCACGTCCTCTCCCTATCAGTCTCAATGCACGTGTGAAAATGGCGGCGACGCGCGGCTCCTTATATAGAATCCGAGTCTCGCGAGAATCCGACAGCGGGATGATGACGTTCGGGCGCGCTCGGGTTAACCGAGCAAGGCGGGAGGATCAGAGTCGCTCGGACCCGTGAAAAAAAGGTGAAGTTCGGGCGGGTTCGGATTCCGAGGAACCGAACCCGCTCATCACTACTATTCACATACATTAAGATGATACTACACCACCAGGGGCAAATTGGGATGGAAAATCAGCCCCGGAAATTTCCAAAATGGGGAGGAGTCTATTGAGAGGGGCGGGATACCTCCTCATAGAGCCTGATTCTGAGTTGGATGCAGCTGTGGCTTCCCTGTGTTTTTTGCTGTAGCTGCAAGGACTGAGATGCCCACTTTTACTGTCCACAGATGTTGCAATTATGCTTTGTGCTGCGGTGCGTTCAGGTCGGAACTGCGGCTGCGCGGCGCCTGCATTGCACATGTGCGTTGTTACCCAGCGACGGCAGTCGCCGGGCATCGACATCAGGACCAAAGAAAGCGATCGCAGGTCCGTTCACAAGAAGATTGACAGCGGGAAGGAGGATCGAGGCATTTACTCACCGCTTCCCAGGCGTGGTAAGGCGAACGCGAACGTGAACGTGTCCAGGCGTTTGCAGGGCGGATGTCTGACGTCACAGCCGGGACCTTCATCGCTGGATCCGTCGCACAGGCTAAGTAGGTGCAGGGCTGGTCTTGTTCTGCACAAAACATTTTTAGCATAGCAGGGCTGCACAAGCGATCGCAGCCCTGCTATGCTAAAATACACTCCCCCATAGCTAAAATACACTCCCCCATACACTCCCCCATACTCCGTCAAGTTGATCGCACGGGCAGCAAAAAGTTGCTACGTGCGATCAACTGCAACATGAGATGAACAGTGTCTCGTACAGTGACAGTCACTGCTTTGTCTATGTGACATGTGCCCATTGGTGCAGGGGCCTCTGGAGGCAGAGGCAGTGGCATAAGTTCGCCAGCAGTCGCCCTGAGGCAGTATAAAATGTTGGTGCCCCCCTTCACCCCTATACATATAGGGATATATATATATATATATGACCTGATGACGATGCAGCATTAAATGCATTGAAACGTTGCTTACACAGCATGTGTATATAGAATCGTCTTTTAAGCCGCCAGGAGTGCCACATTCCCCAGGTAAGTATACTATTATGTTGATGGGGGCACCCGGTGCAGCAGCAGTTTTATAGTGGGAGAGCCGGGCATTTTGGACTATTATATATATATATATATATATATATATATATATATAATTTCTTTGAAAGTCCGCACTCACATCAGAAAAATCCATATATAGGGGTGCTCCTCAAAAATCCCCAAGGAGAGTTTCACATATACCAGGTATCCGAGACCAAAGAGATCTCAAAAGAGGGCACTCACCAGTCCAATAAATTAAAAGGCTTTTATTAGTTCATCGCAGTCATCAATAAATAGTCGACGTTTCGACCTATAAGGTCTTTTTCAAGACAGTCACCGCAGACATCCAGTCAGCATGCCAGCTAAAAGCATACTGACTATGCCTACCGGGTCCCCTTATAAAGCAACACAGCAAACATTAATTAGACAATCATCGGTAATCAATGACCACACCTGACAATGCTGGCGCCCCAACACTGCATAAAGTATATCACAAGATAACACTAACACAAAGGTCTGTTACACCATACATATCAGCAGGTTCAATTATACACACCTGTTCCTAACCACCATCAGCCGGGGAGGCACAGTGCACACCCGGAAATACCGGAAGTGCATCATATGCGTTCCACCGGCTCACTACAAATAACAACAACGTAGGACACAAGCTAAACGTTCACAGATGCATATAATACATACCCATCAACTCACCAGATGCACTATACAGTGCATCTACAAATAATGCTGCAGTATATTTCACCCAATGTTGAAGACGCAAAAGCACAGTATATACACCCGGAAGCACCCGGAAGTGCTTCTATTACACTTCACCAGCTAATGAGACACATCCTGTCATCCTCGTGGAACGCAAACCCGGAAGTGCCGGACGCGCATCACATGCGCTCCACACGTACAACGGGCTGCGTTCCACTATATAGTTGATGGGGGCACCTGGTGCAGCAGCAGTTTTATAGTGGGAGAGCCGGGCATTTTGGACTATTATATATATATATATATATATATATATATATATATACATACGCCATATGTAGATATCTGGTACACAGGGTGGACAGTAGCAGCGTACTCAGGTGCCTTTCACAATAGTATAGATACACACACACCTCTTTCACTTACACACACATGCCTCTTTTCCTTGCACACACACATGCCTTTTTCACTTAAAACACACACACCTCTTTCACTTACACACACACACACGCGTCTTTTTCACTAACTCACACGCCTCTTTCACTTACACACATACCTCTTTCACTTATACACACGCCTTTTTCACTTACACACACACACCTCTTTCACTAACTCACACGCTTCCTTCACTTACACACACACACCTTTTTCACTTACACACACACACATGCCTTTTTCACTTACACGTGCCTTGTTCACTTACACACAATTACACAAACACGTCACTTTCACTTACACACAATTACACACACACACCACTTTCACACAATTACACACACACACACACACACACACATCACTTTCACTTACACACACACACAATTACACACACACACATGCCTCTTTCACTTACACACACACACAATTACACACACACACATGCCACTTTTACTTACACACAATTATACACACACACACACATGCCTCTTTCACTTAAACACACAACTTTCCTTTAAAAAACACAGACATACACACCTCACTTATAAACATTCACACACATAAACATAGTGCTGCCAACATTTATTAAAGATACCCCCGGTAATCACCCCCCCCCCCACACACACACACACATACCCCCCACACACACACACACACACACACACACACACACACACACACACACAATGCAGCAGCTTGAGGCAGGTGGTGCCAGTGCCTACCTGTTGCTATTCTCATGACGGAGGAAGAGAGAGCTTCAGCCGGCCAGCTCTATTGGAAGTCCTGTGAGCAGCTGTGCGCTGGAGCTCCCCCTAGCTGCAGCCAGCTGTCAGCTTAGCTCTTTCTCTGTGCATACGAGGAGGCAGCTGCTGCTGCCGTGTCATGACAGTGACACAGCTCCTCCGTCCACTCCAGTCAGATGCGGCGATGGATTGTCGGGTGGGAGGCAATGGAGAAGTGCCTCCTGCAGGTCAGGAGCCCGGCGGCAGCCGACTCCATTGCCTCCCACAGTTCCGCCACTGGGCAGAGGGGCAGTATTTTGCCCACCCCAGCTAACACTGACTATACAGTGAGCTTCTGAGCTGATCTCCGTTCACGGCTGCAATAAAGCAGCCGCATTGATGGATACTCATGATATTTATTCCCCAGTCACATGCTAGAGCATATTTACATAGAAACATAGAGTTTGATGGCATATAAGAACCACTTGGCCCATCTAGTCAGACCTAAACACATGTACATGCACACACTAACACACTAGGGTTAATTTTGTTAGGAGCCAATTAACCTACCAGTATATTTTTGGATTGTGGGAGGAAACCCACGCAAGCATGTGGAAAATATACAAACTCCACACAGGGCCGTGGTGGGAATCAGACCCATGACCTCAGTGGTATGAGGCAGTAATGCTAACCATTACACCATCTGCACTGTTGTATTTGTTTGGATAGATGAAAAGCAGTTTGTTGGGCACACAGTGGAAACAGCAATTTTGTGGTATATCAATGAGAATGCAAACCTATCGTATCACTAGTAGCTGATGACATCACAGGGGGACTTCCTGCACAGATTCTCCTAGTGTGCAAGCTGCATTCCTATGAGCATTAGTGCAGCCTCTATGGAGGTGACAATTGCATTATAAAGTATTCAATTCCAATTGCATGGGCCCAATACTTACTGCACAATAAAGCATGATATATGTAGTATTTTGTTGGAAGAGCGTATAGTACAGGGGCTCAGTTACTCTCAACCAAAAACACATTTTAATTTTATGAATAAGCATTGAACTCACTATTGTCAAATTCAAGTTGTTTATGATATTTGGTTTTAATGCTCCATTTCCTTTCTCCCTTCTTTAAAACAATATTATCTATCTTTGCATCGCCTCCTACCACTGCTGATGTACTAATCCTTCTCCATCTGAGTCTCCTGCTGTTCCGAACAGATTGCTTGTATTTCTTTCCATATAATCTCCATCTGTTTTAGAGATTACATGAAAATATTTCAGTACTTTAGGATTTTAGTGGCCATATTGGTCCTATACAAATATTGAATTATAAATTTTTTTTGTGATGTTTCTTTCCCATAATTTATTCAAGAATGTATCTTTACAAACAATGTGTGCATTGTAATCAAAGATTTCTCCAGGCGATGCAGAAGGCCAATATTTATTGGGGGGTTGGGGTGAGGGGGTGAGCATAAATAAATGGGATCAATATTTTATGAAGCTGTTACAGACATTTACTTGTGCGCAATGGTGTAATCCTGAATAACAAAAAGGACCAGACTATTACAGGGGCCGAAGTGCCAGTTGGAGATGCACATGTGTTTAGCAGAGGTGGGAGGTTCTACAATCTACATACAGTACAACAAATACAGAAATAATAATACTTATCTTTTCTAGGACAATCTTTATTCCACAAACGGCCTGACTCTGAGTTGAACGTTTCTGCAGTCACTTTTCCCTATGACAGTGGCACTGTACTTAATAGCAAACACTACAATGTTAGGTGGCTGCGGATGCAATGGAGGTAAGTCCACACGGCAGATCAACAAGCAGGGGTTCTGCTCATTGTCAGGGGGTTCTGCTCGTTGTCAGGGGGTTCTGCTTGTTGTCAGGGGATACCGTCCCCACTGCCGCTGGAGACTATTTATATGTCAAACCATTGACATTGAAAACGTCCCTCCCAAAATGGCCACCGCCTCAGAGGAGACAGTTATTAAAGATACTAGAGTCTCACCTAGTATCATTAATAACTGTCTCCTCTGAGATGGCGGCCATTTTGAGATGGACATTTTCAGTAGAGCGCTGCAGGTGGACAGCGGATTGATGGGGACGCATGGCGGATGGCGGCAAGAGCGGCCCGGGCTATCCCTCTCTCTGAGAGGTCGGGCCTGGAACAGTACCCCTCTGATGGGGTGCCTGCCTGGGTTTAGTCATGAATGTGACATCTGAATATAAAACAGAGAGGCCTTAGATTATTAATTAGTTATACTACTATTAATAGTTAAGATTAGATAGATAGATAGATAGATAGATAGATAGATAGATAGATAGATACATAGATAGATAGATAGATAGATAGATAGATAGATAGATAGATAGATAGATAGATAGATGATAAATATTAGATAGATAGATAGAAGATAAATATTAGATAGATAGATAGATAGAAGATAAATATTAGATAGATAGATAGATAGATAGATAGATAGATAGATAGGTAGAAGATAAATATGAGATAGATAGATAGATAGATAGATAGATAGATAGATAGATAGATAGATAGAGAGATACCGAAATGTATGGATTATCAGAGTTTGCTGAATTGGTAAATGAGGAGGTCCTGGGGGTGACCAGAAAGCAGGAGATCATGAATGGGTCCAGCACTTCAGTTTTCCAAATGTGGGTGAAACCTATATATTGTAACCTACTGTGAAGGATACTGAATAGGCCTCTTTGTGTTTAGCAGAGGGAGCTGCATTCTGTTTATATGTGCCTTTATTTGTATGCTCGTCAAGTTCCGGAATTCCATCAACTGTAATGTAAATGTTGAAGAATACCTGTAATTTTCTCCTTGGCAATTTCATTACAGTAATAAGATATTCTGGGTACATTTCTGAGGATTATTGCATCTGTTGGCCTTAGCTTTAAGGTATGCAATAATAAGGAATAAATGCACAGCCTGTTTTGTGTTATTGCTTAATTAAAAAAGTGTATTGTATTTCCTGACTGTGTACCTTGAAGCTGTTTAAACTATTACGGTACATTCTGCAGATGTATAAACTGGTATATCATAGTAATAAAACTCCAGAGAAGTTAGCTGGAGAAGAATTTATACATTTTATATGGAACTTATTCCCTGAACAGTCATTTTTTTATCCCTGAGAAATGTTTTCTATTAAGACTGACATTATAAAGGAACTAATCAAACTGTTTATCCAGAGCAGAGCAATGATAAATGGTGAGTACGGAGAGGAAAAACCAGTGTCAAAGTTTATAAGGTTTATTTCTTTTGGTGCATTAAATTGTTTTCAAAACAAGACTCGGAGTACGTACAGTGCCGGGGTGGGTATGAAGCTCATTTTAATATTTTGTTTTGTTGTTAATTTTTTAAGTGTGCATAAGTAGCGCAATACCATTATAAACAGAAGACGAGAATCACATACAACACAATAGTCATTGTATTGTAGTTTCGGCAATATGAACTGGGTAAGAGTAGGCAGAATAGGGTTAAAAAAAGAAAAACTGAAATAGAATTTCTAAAAGGATAAGGGGCCTATTTATCACCATCCGCATCCAGGATGCGGGTGACAGTTGATAAAATCGCCCCAACTCGCACTGCGATAATTGATTACATTGCAGGGATATATCAATTATCGCGTGCAGGGACAGAGCTTGCGGTCAAGCTCTGTCCCTGTGATGATACTCCGCAAAATCATCGGGGTATTTTTCAGAAAAAATTCCCCAATGTCTTGCTGCGCATGCGCCGCCCCCGCCGACATCGCCACTACCGCCGCCACCCGGTTTACCCCTCCGTCGCGACTACCCCCGCGCGCCGCGGACCACCCCAAGAAGATCAATATACTCACTAGTCCAGGGAGCCGGTCTGCGCTGCTTCTGTTGGGCTTCCCGGCGCCGACCCTGTACGCTGCGGTTACCCCCCGGTGCTGTAAGGTATGCTGTTGCTTTGCAGTGTCACTTTACTGCACCGGGGACACATTGCAGCACATGGGGGATCCGGCGCCCGGCAGCGCTCACCGGAGCAGCGGACACCGGCTCCCTGGACAGGTGAGTATAGTGTTTAGTTTTTTTTTCTTTTTTCTTTTTTCTTTTTACACTGTGATCAGCTTGTGTGTCCATCGGACATACATAGCTGATCACTCTGCCGGGTCCTGTTAAGTTTGTTTATAACTTACAGGAAGAAAAAGCAATACCTTAAATACAGAAATGTTCAGGCTGCTGCAGCCTCTAAGCGTGTTTGTGTTACACCTCTATGAAATGCGTGGACGTTGCGTAAGCACACCGTCACGCTGTAAGCACAAAATAGCTACACGTGCGGCCTATACACTTTAACCCCTAACAGGAAAGGAATGCTACACCAATTGTATATGTTATGTTGTGGTCCAACGCAGCAACAAATATTTACTTAAAAGGGGGTTCACAGAGAAATACAATAATACAAGAGAAAAAGGCTACAACCAATGGATACATACATTTGTTCGCCTGTGTCACCCGGTTCCGGTCCTCAGTCAATCTGGATAGATGACCTTCAGAGAATAGATTCAGCCCAGCCAGGAGGCTTGGTTTTTATACAATGGTCCAAAGCATGAAACAAAGGAAACTGTATTCTCTTAATCCATAGGTTAAAGGGCTGGTCATTTACAGTACATGAGGGGTCATAGGTCGATTTGAATAGGTGGGCGATGCCTGGTCCAGGTGCACTTGCAGATATCCTCCACTGGGTTCCCGCCAAATATCAGGAGTACAGTACATACAGTGTAATATTAATATTGTACTCCTGCGCATATCTATGCGCAGGAGCGTGCTACTTTCTGCAAACTGCCATCGGAATATTGCCCTTGAAATACTGTACAACTGGATACCAAACACCACCTCCCAACCTAATTCTGTCCCCTCATATCCTGTAAAGTTGAATATCTCTATTGTTCCATTTCTAAAGTAAATGTAACTTGCTGGTGTGGTGTGTGTGGGCTATGTGTAAATTATGCACTATGTGGATGAAATGTCAGTTATGTATTTGTTGCTTTTCCATGCGAATGCGTATGCTGCCGTATTTACTCATACCACGTGCTAATACCCAGGACTTCGTGAGCCAATGTATGCAGCGTGCGGGCATGTGCAGTACCAGATTAACAATGGGGCGGATAGAGCTACAGCTCCAGGCCCCAGATAAAAATAGGCCCATCACTATGACAGCATGAGATGAATAACTGTCCAGTTGGTCACATGGATGCCATGAATAATAAGAATTTAAATTATATTTCTGATTTCCTCACAAGTGATGATGATGTTATTCTACTTTTACATATTTTGGGAGACATTAGGACTTATAGTATAGGGAGTGTACATGCCCATATGTCACTGGCCACACCCACACAGCATTAGCCACACCTCCTCAACTTCTCACAATAGGCCCATGATCATTTTTTTGGGGCATGTGCACACACGGCAGAACAAGCACACGCATGGAGGCCACTCTGTGTGGTGTTTGTACTTGATGCATGTGGGTATAATATTTTCGACTTCGACAGTCCCCACTCCGCTTTCTCTGCCAGGTGCAGAGAAAACTGGGCAAATGCCACATTATCGCAGTGCTGCCCTGTGAACTCGCCAGTCTGACCTGGCGAGATTATCATAGGGCACACTGCAGTATTTTTTTTCATTTTTTTTTTTAGTAAATCTGGTCAGATCGCATTTCCCATTGTAAGTATGGGGAATGCGATGTGGGTTACTAAAAAAAAGCGAATTAAAGGGTTTGGAGCAGTTTTTCACGAAAACTGCTCCGAATGCCCTTTAATACATTCAGGTGATAAGAAAATAATGTAAAAAGGGTGTGAAAACAGAAAACATCCTTTTTCACATTATTTTTGTAAAAATAATGTTAATAAATAGACCCCTTAGAGTTTTAAAATGAGCAAATAATAGTTTTGATAACTGGCGCTGTTTTAGCATTTTTACCAGGTACAACTTTCCAGATGATCTAATTTGACAGTTAATAGGTTGAGTCTATATGGTCGACGGGCATTGACATGGTCAAATGATCGACATGTTCAGTAAGTCAGCATGTAAAATGTTGACAGTGCTTATGGTTGACAGGTACAAATGGTTGACTGGTTCAAATGGTTGACATGACAATGGTTGACATACATACAGTATGGCCGACACAAGTTTTTCTTGGATTCTTTTATATTTAAAAAACTTTTTCCAACTTTGCTATCCATGTGGACTACGATTGGGGATAGTAACCTGGCCAGCGAAGCGAGCTGTGAGAGGGGAGGTGGTACACTAATTGGGGATCCATGTGCTATGATTGAGAAAACAACACCAAAAAAACTAAAAAAAATGCCTTTTTATTTTGTCGACCATTTTTCATGTCAACCTTTTCATGTTTTGATCTTTTGGACCTAATGATCTTTTTTAGTTTCTACCTTTTGCAAGTCGACTTTTGACCAGGGCCGGACTGCCCATCTGGCAGTTCCTGCAAATACCAAAAGGGCCGCTGGTCTGGTATTTGCAGGAACACCTAGAGTACTCACTAACATCCATTGTAAGTCAGAACATGCCTTTTTACTATAATGCAAATGCATTAATGTCACCTGTCATCAAAGATGATGATTCAAAGAAAATATTGATAAGATATTCATATTGTAACAATTCCTTCAGAAGCTATCTGCATCTCCAGTCAGTCCAGCAGGATCCATAGCCCTTGCCAGTTGTTCAATGAAGCTCAGGAAAACCCAAGGATCAGAAACGTAAATGTTTGGCTAAAGACGTGCTGCAATGAGGAGAGATTTGGATTTATAGGCCATAGTCACTCCATCTGGCAAGTTAGGAGCTTATAAAACAGAGATGGCCTGCACCCATCTTCAAGGGGAACGAGAATACTAACTGAACAGTTTGGATGCTTCATCAAGCACTATTTAAACTAGCAGAGGGGGGCAGTGAACCAAACAGGAATAAAGCAATCTGCTCCCCCAACCCAGAGGTATTGTTTCTGCAGGCAAAGGGAATAGGAAGAATATCCACAGCAGCAGAAGATCACTCAGATCAAAACCAAATAAACATAGGCAGAGAGAAGAACATAGCTAGGAACAGGAAATGCACAAATAAAACTATAAAAGCTATGTGTAAAAATGCTAGGAGCTTAAGAAATAAAACCCTAGAACTAACTGCAATAATGAGGGGTGATCTAGATATTGTGGTTATAACAGAGTCATGGTGAATTAAAAATCATGACTGGGACACAGCTATACCGGGATATACTTTATTTAGGAAGGACAGAATGGGAAGAATCGGAGGAGAGGTAGCAATGTACGTAAAAAAAAAAAAAGCATAAATGCTACCTTAATACAAAGTATTGAAGAAAAAACTGAGACTCTTTTGGTGACCATAGAAATGGATGGAGTTGATTCTTCATATAGGGGTGATATATAGGCCACTCGGTCTGGAAGAGGAACTGGACAAGAACCTATTGCAGGACATAACTAAAATGGCATTAAAAGGAGAGGTAATAATCATGGGAGACTTTAATCTTCCTGATGTAAACTGGGAAGTGTCTGTTGCTAGTTCCACTAGAATTAGGGACATTTTGAATTCCTTGCAGGGAGTATCACTCCACCAATTGGTGAGGGAGCCCACTCAGAAAGATACAATGTTAGACTTAATACTTACAAATGGAGACAGAATATTGGATGTGAAAGTTGGTGAAAACATTGGATCCAGTGATCATCAAGCAGTATGGTTCAGCATAAAGACAGAGACTGACTCATCTCATACACAAACAAAGGTGTTAAATTTTAGGAAGGCTGATTTTGTAGGGATGGGAAAATGTGTAAGTTATTCTTTGGCAGAGTGGAGGAACTTGGAAGCAGTGCAAGAGATTTGGGAAACATTAAAAAATGCAATATTAAAGGCTATGAAGTATAAACCTTTGCATCAAAAGTGTTGTGAAAGAAGTAGCAAGTATTGTGAAAGCAAAAAAAGATGTATTTTAGGAAATGTAACCAGACACAAAATAATGAAGACGAAGAGATAATAAGAATTTACTCACCGGTAATTCTATTTCTCGTAGTCAGTAGTGGATGCTGGGAACTCCGTAAGGACCATGGGGAATAGCGGGCTCCGAAGGAGGCTGGGCACTCTAGAAAGATTTCAGACTACCTGGTGTGCACTGGCTCCTCCCACTATGACCCTCCTCCAAGCCTCAGTTAGGATACTGTGCCCGGACGAGCGTACACAATAAGGAAGGATTTTGAATCCCGGGTAAGACTCATACCAGCCACACCAATCACACCGTACAACTCGTGATATGAAACCCAGTTAACAGTATGAAACAACTGTGCCTCTCAACAGATGGCTCAACAATAACCCGATTTAGTTAACCATAACTATGTACAAGTATTGCAGATAAACCGCACTTGGGATGGACGCCCAGCATCCACTACGGACTACGAGAAATAGAATTACCGGTGAGTAAATTCTTATTTTCTCTGACGTCCTAGTGGATGCTGGGAACTCCGTAAGGACCATGGGGATTATACCAAAGCTCCCAAACGGGCGGGAGAGTGCGGATGACTCTGCAACACCGAATGAGAGAACTCCAGGTCCTCCTCAGCCAGGGTATCAAATTTATAGAATTTTGCAAACGTGTTTGCCCCTGACCAAGTAGCAGCTCGGCAAAGTTGTAAAGCCAAGACCCCTCGGGCAGCCGCCCAAGATGAGCCCACCTTCCTTGTGGAATGGGCATTGACAGATTTTGGCTGTGGCAGGCCTGCCACAGAATGTGCAAGTTGAATTGTACTACAAATCCAACGAGCAATAGTCTGCTTAGAAGCAGGAGCACCCAGCTTGTTGGGTGCATATAGGATAAACAGCGAGTCAGATTTTCTGACTCCAGCCGTCCTGGAAACATATATTTTCAGGGCCCTGACCACGTCTAACAACTTGGAGTCCTCCATGTCCCTAGTGGCCGCAGGCACCACAATAGGCTGGTTCAAATGAAACGCTGACACCACCTTAGGGAGAAACTGGGGACGAGTCCTCAATTCTGCCCTATCCATATGGAAAATCAGATAAGGGCTTTTATAAGACAAAGCCGCCAATTCTGATACTCGCCTGGCAGAAGCCAAGGCCAATAACAGGACCACCTTCCACGTGAGATATTTCAGATCCACGGTTTTTAGTGGTTCAAACCAATGTGATTTTAAGAAACTCAACACCACGTTGAGATCCCAAGGTGCCACAGGAGGCACATATGGGGGCTGAATTGCAGCACTCCCTTTACAAATGTCTGAACTTCAGGTACTGAAGCTAGTTCTTTCTGAAAGAAAATCGATAGAGCCGAGATCTGTACCTTAATGGAACCCAGTTTTAGGCCCATATTCACTCCTGCTTGCAGGAAATGCAGAAATCGACCTAGTTGAAATTCCTCAGTT
Organism: Pseudophryne corroboree; assembly: GCF_028390025.1. Taxonomy (NCBI): domain Eukaryota; kingdom Metazoa; phylum Chordata; class Amphibia; order Anura; family Myobatrachidae; genus Pseudophryne; species Pseudophryne corroboree. The sequence continues at coordinate 1,190,896,340 of NC_086444.1, read as the reverse complement.
GGGGCCTTTTCGGCCACACACCATGCAACATATTTCCGCCATATGCGGTGATAATGATTTGCTGTAACCTCTTTCCTGGCTTTAATAAGCGTAGGAATGACTTCCTCCGGAATGCCCTTTTCTTTCAGGATCCGGCGTTCAACCGCCATGCCGTCAAACGCAGCCGCGGTAAGTCTTTGAACAGACAGGGCCCCTGCTGTAGCAGGTCTTGTCTTAGCGGCAGAGGCCACGGGTCCTCTGAGATCATCTCTTGAAGTTCCGGGTACCATGTTCTTCTTGGCCAATCCGGAACCACGAGAATTGTGTTTACTCCTCGCTTTCTTATTATTCTCAATACCTTTGGTATGAGAGGCAGCGGAGGGAACACATAAACTGACTGGTACACCCACGGTGTCACCAGAGCGTCCACAGCTATCGCTTGAGGGTCTCTTGACCTGGCGCAATACCTCTCTAGTTTTTTGTTTAGGCGGGACGCCATCATGTCCACCTGTGGACGATCCCACTGATGTACAATCATTTGGAAGACTTCTGGATGAAGTCCCCACTCTCCCGGGTGGAGGTCGTGTCTGCTGAGGAAGTCTGCTTCCCAGTTGTCCACTCCCGGAATGAACACTGCTGACAGTGCTAGTACATGATTTTCCGCCCATCGGAGAATTCTTGTGGCTTCTGTCATTGCCATCCTGCTTCTTGTGCCGCCCTGTCGATTCACATGGGCGACTGCCGTGATGTTGTCTGACTGGATCAGCACCGGCTGGTGTTAGGAGCAGGGATTTTGCTTGACTTAGGGCATTGTAGATGGCCCTTAGTTCCAGAATATTTATGTGAAGGGAAGTCTCCTGACTTGTCCATAGTCCTTGGAAGTTTCTTCCCTTTGTGACTGCCCCCCAGCCTCGCAGGCTGGCATCCGTGGTCACCAGGACCCAGTCCTGAATGCCGAATCTGCGACCCTCCAGAAGATGAGCACTCTGCAGCCACCACAGAAGAGACACCCTGGTTCTTGCAGACAGGGTTATCAAGCGATGCATCTGAAGATGCGATCCGGACCACTTGTCCAACAGGTCCCACTGAAAGATTCTGGCATGGAACCTGCCGAATGGAATTGCTTCGTAAGAAGCTACCATCTTTCCCAAGACCCGCGTGCAGTGATGCACCGATACCTGTTTTGGTTTCAGGAGGTCTCTGACTAGAGAAGACAACTCCCTGGCTTTCTCCTCCGGGAGAAACACTTTTTTCTGGACTGTGTCCAGAATCATCCCCAGGAACAGTAGACGTGTCGTCGGGACCAGCTGTGACTTTGGGATATTCAGAATCCAGCCATGCTGGTTCAGCACTTCCTGAGATAGTGCTACTCCCACCAACAACTGTTCTTTGGACCGTGCCTTTATTAGGAGATCGTCCAAGTACGGGATAATTAAAACTCCCTTTCTTCGAAGGAGTATCATTATTTCCGCCATAACCTTGGTAAATACCCTTGGTGCCGTGGAGAGTCCAAACGGCAGCGTCTGGAATTGGTAATGGCAATCCTGTACCACAAATCTGAGGTACTCCTGGTGAGGATGGTAAATGGGGACATGCAGGTAAGCATCCTTGATGTCCAGGGAAACCATGTAATCCCCCTCGTCCAGGCTTGCAATAACCGCCCTGAGCGATTCCATCTTGAACTTGAATTTTTTTTATGTACATGTTCAAGGATTTCAAATTTAAAATGGGTCTCACCGAACCGTCCGGCTTCGGTACCACAAATAGTGTGGAATAGTAACCCCGGCCTTGTTGAAGTAGGGGTACCTTGATTATCACCTGCTGGGAATACAGCTTGTGAATTGCCGCTAGCACCGCCTCCCTGTCTGAGGGAGCAATCGGCAAGGCAGATTTTAGGAACCGGTGGGGTGGAGCCGCCTCGAATTCCAGCATGTATCCCTGAGATACTACTTGAAGGATCCAGGGATCCACCTGTGAGCGAGCCCACTGATCGCTGAAATTTCTGAGGCGGGCCCCCACCGTACCTGGCTCCACCTGTGGAGCCCCACCGTCATGCGGCGGACTTGGAAGAGGAAGCGGGGGAGGACATTTGTTCCTGGGAACCTGCTGTCTGTTGCAGCCTTTTTCCCCTACCTCTGCCTCTAGACAGAAATACCCTCCTTTTCCACGCTTGCTTTTCTGGGTCCGAAAGGACTGAACCTGATAAAATGGCGCCTTCTTAGGCTGTGAGGGAACATGGGGTAAAAATGCTGACTTCCCAGACGTTGCTGTGGAAACTAGGTCGGAGAGACCATCCCCAAATAATTCCTCCCCTTTATAAGGCAAAACTTGCATGTGCCTCTTGGAATCTGCATCTCCCGTCCACTGACGAGTCCATAAGCATCTCCTAGCAGAGATAGACAATGCACTTACTTTAGATGCCAGCCGGCAAATTTCCCTCTGTGCATCTCTCATATATAAGACTGAATCTTTTATATGGTCAATCGTTAGCAGAATAGTGTCTCTGTCTAGTGTGTCAATATTTTCTGACAGTTTTTCTGACCATGCAGCGGCAGCACTGCACATCCAAGCTGACGCAATAGCTGGTCTAAGTATAATGCCTGAGTGTGTGTATACAGACTTCAGGATTGCCTCCTGCTTTCTATCAGCAGGCTCCTTAAGGGCGGCCGTATCCTGAGAGGGTAGTGCCACCTTTTTTGACAAACGTGTGAGCGCTTTATCCACCCTAGGTGGTGTTTCCCAACGTGACCTATCCTCTGGCGGGAAAGGGAACGCCATTAGTACCTTCTTAGGAATTACAAATTTTTTATCAGGGAAAAGCCACGCTTCTTCACACACTTCATTTAGTTCATCTGATGGGGGAAAAACTACGGGTAGTTTTTTCTCCCCAAACATAATACCCTTTTCTGTGGTACCTGGATGTAAATCAGAAATGTTTAACACCTCTTTCATTGCCTCAATCATGCAGTGAATGGCCCTGACAGGCATTAGGTTTGACTCATCGTCGTCGACACTGTTATCAATATCCGTGTCGACATCCGGGTCTGCAAACTGAGGTAGCGGGCGTTTTAGAGCCCCTGACAACCCCTGAGGCACCTGGACAGGCACGAGCTGAGATCCCGGCTGTCCCACATTTGGCATGTCGTCAAATTTCTTATGTAAAGAATCTATACGTGCACTCATTTCTTTCCATAAGTTCATCCACTCGGGTGTCTGCCCCGCAGGGGGTGACGTCCCTTCAAAATGCATCTGCTCCGCCTCCACCTCATTATCCTCATCAAACATGTCGACACAGCCGTACCGACACACCCCACACACACAGGGAATGCTCAACAGAGGACAGGACCCACAAAAAGCCCTTTGGGGGGACAGAGTGAGAGTATGCCAGCACACACCAGAGCGCTATATATATACAGGGACTAACTGAGTTATGTCCCTAATAGCTGCTTTTCATATAATATATGTATATATACTGCCAAATTTAATGCCCCCCCCCTCTCTTTTCCCTCTTACTGTTACTGTATATTGCAGGGAAGAGCCAGGGAGCTTCCTTCCTGCCGAGCTGTGAGGGAAAAATGGCGCCAGTGTGCTGAGGAGATAGGCTCCGCCTCTTTTTCGCGGCCTATTCTCCCGCTTTTTATGGAATTCTGGCAGGGGTATTTACCTCATATATAGCCTCTGGGGTTATATATTGAGGTATTTTAGCCAGCCAAGGTGTTATTATTGCTGCCTCAGGGCGCCCCCCCCCCAGCGCCCTGCACCCTCAGTGACCGGAGTGTGAAGTGTGAGAGGAGCAATGGCGCACAGCTGCAGTGCTGTGCGCTACCTTGGTGAAGTCAGAGTCTTCATGCCGCCGATTTTCCGGACCATCTTCTTGCTTCTGGCTCTGTAAGGGGGACGGCGGAGCGGCTCCGGGACCGAACACCAAGGACTGGGCCTGCGGTCGATCCCTCTGGAGCTAATGGTGTCCAGTAGCCTAAGAAGCCCAATCCGGCTGCAAGCAGGCGAGTTCGCTTCTTCTCCCCTTAGTCCCTCGCTGCAGTGAGCCTGTTGCCAGCAGGTCTCACTGAAAATAAAAAACCTAAGTCTATTCTTTCTAAGAGCTCAGGAGAGCCCCTAGTGTGCATCCAACCTCGGCCGGGCACGAATTCTAACTGAGGCTTGGAGGAGGGTCATAGTGGGAGGAGCCAGTGCACACTAGGTAGTCTGAAATCTTTCTAGAGTGCCAAGCCTCCTTCGGAGCCCGCTATTCCCCATGGTCCTTACGGAGTTCCCAGCATCCACTAGGACGTCAGAGAAATATCTTGTTAGACAAAAGAAGGCTAAGCAGGTACTCAGATGTGCAAAGGCACAAGCTGAGGAGAAAATGGTCCAGTCAGTGGGTAAATGTGGCAAAATTTTAGTTATATAAGTAAAAAGAGAAACCCAAAAGGCAGAATAATAAGACTAAAGAAAGAGACTGCGATTCTTGTTGAGGGAGACAATGTAGTAGCAGATCATATTAATAATTATTTTTGGTCAGTATTCACTACTGAAAGAGAGGGGAAGGGGCCACAGTTGCAGAGATATTCAGAAAAATGAAACAGGTACATTTACAGAGGAGAAGGTCCTAACAGAACTCTCAAAGCTGAAAGTGGATAAATCAATGGGTCCAGATGGGATACATCCAAGGATAGTTAAAGATCTTAAAGGGGTGCTGGTAGCACCATTAACAGAATTATTCAACCAGTCATAAGCTATTAAAGGAGTTATTCCAGAGGACTGGAAAAGAACAAATTAATTCCCACTGCACAAAAGTGGAAGCAAGGAAGAGGCAAACAACTACGGACTAGTGAGCCTTACATCAGTAGTAGGGAAATTGATGGAAAGACTCTTAAAAGAGTTTTAGATTATCTTAAATCCAGCAATTTACAGGATCCCAAACAGCGTGGATTCACTGGGGGGGACATCATGTCAAACAATTCACTTTTTTGACTGTGTGACTAAAGTAATAAAGGTGGAACCGTAGATATTGATTATCTAGTCTTTAGTAAGGCTTTTGACACTGTCCCACATCGCAGGCTGCTAAATGAACTCGAAAACTTGGTATTGGATACTAAAATGGTTGAATGGATAAGATCTTGGTTGCAGGATAGAAATAGAGAGTTGTAGTAAATGAAGTTACCAGTGCCCTAGGCATCTATACTTGGACCAGTGCTTTTTAATATCTTTATTGGTGACATTGAAAATGGCATAAAAGGGAAAGTATGCCTTTTTGCAGATGACATAAAGGTATGCAACAGGGTAGACACAACAGGAGGGGTAAAACAAATGATTGTGGATCTAGGTAGACTAGAGGAATGGTCAAGAGTGTGGCGATTACAGTTTAATGCCAAAAAATGCTAAATCATGCACTTGGGTCTCAAAAATTCAAAGGGTAAATATAGTATTAATGGCACTATACTGGAAACTACTGAGGAGGAAAGGGATCTAGGAGTCACTATTTCAGGTGACTTAAAGGCATGTAAGCAGGAAGGCTAGTCAGATGCTTGGCTGCATTGGGAGAGGAATCAGCAGCAGAAAGAAAGAAGTAATAATGCCACTGTACAGGTCATTGGTACGGCCTCATCTAGAATACTGTGTTCAGATCTGGAGGCCATATCCTCAGAAGGATATGAATACATTAGCGCCTGTACAAAGAAGGGCAACTAAAATGGTACATGACCTACATCACAAAACTTACCCAAAAAGACTAAAAAAAAATTAATATTTAAAGTCTTGAGCAGAGAAGGGAAAGGGGGACATGATAGAGACTTTTAAATATATCAGAGGGTTTTAACAAAGTCCAGGAGGGAAACATTCTTCACTAGAAGAGATATACTAGAACACGAGGACCTGCACTGAAACTGGAGGGAGGAAGGTTCAGGGGAAATTTGAGGAAAGATTACTTCACAGAAAGGGTAGTGGATAAGTGGAATAGCCTCCCATCAGAGGTGGTAGAGGCTAAGACAGTAGAGCAATTTAAACATGCATGTGATAGACATAAGGATAGCCTTACAAAGAAATAAGGATCAAATAAGGTTTGAGGTAAAAATTAGAGATGAGCGCCGGAAATTTTTCGGGTTTTGTGTTTTGGTTTTGGGTTCGGTTCCGCGGCCGTGTTTTGGGTTCGACCGCGTTTTGGCAAAACCTAACCGAATTTTTTTTGTCGGATTCGGGTGTGTTTTGGATTCGGGTGTTTTTTTCCAAAAAACCTAAAAAACAGCTTAAATCATAGAATTTGGGGGTCATTTTGATCCCAAAGTATTATTAACCTCAAAAACCATCATTTCCACTCATTTTCAGTCTATTCTGAATACCTCACACCTCACAATATTATTTTTAGTCCTAAAATTTGCACCGAGGTCGCTGGATGACTAAGCTAAGCGACCCTAGTGGCCGACACAAACACCTGGCCCATCTAGGAGTGGCACTGCAGTGTCACGCAGGATGTCCCTTCCAAAAAACCCTCCCCAAACAGCACATGACGCAAAGAAAAAAAGAGGCGCAATGAGGTAGCTGTGTGAGTAAGATAAGCGACCCTAGTGGCCGACACAAACACCGGGCCCATCTAGGAGTGTCACTGCAGTGTCACGCAGGATGTCCCTTCCAAAAAACCCTCCCCAAACAGCACATGACGCAAAGAAAAAAAGAGGCGCAATGAGGTAGCTGTGTGAGTAAGATAAGCGACCCTAGTGGCCGACACAAACACCGGGCCCATCTAGGAGTGTCACTGCAGTGTCACGCAGGATGTCCCTTCCAAAAAACCCTCCCCAAACAGCACATGACGCAAAGAAAAAAGAGGTGCAATGAGGTAGCTGTGTGAGTAAGATAAGCGACCCTAGTGGCCGACACAAACACCGGGCCCATCTAGGAGTGTCACTGCAGTGTCACGCAGGATGTCCCTTCCAAAAAACCCTCCCCAAACAGCACATGACGCAAAGAAAAAAAGAGGCGCAATGAGGTAGCTGTGTGAGTAAGATAAGCGACCCTAGTGGCCGACACAAACACCGGGCCCATCTAGGAGTGTCACTGCAGTGTCACGCAGGATGTCCCTTCCAAAAAACCCTCCCCAAACAGCACATGACGCAAAGAAAAAAAGAGGCGCAATGAGGTAGCTGTGTGAGTAAGATAAGCGACCCTAGTGGCCGACACAAACACCGGGCCCATCTAGGAGTGTTACTGCAGGATGTCCCTTCCAAAAAACCCTCCCCAAACAGCACATGACGCAAAGAAAAATTAAAGAAAAAAGAGGTGCAAGATGGAATTGTCCTTGGGCCCTCCCACCCACCCTTATGTTGTATAAACAGGACATGCACACTTTAACCAACCCATCATTTCAGTGACAGGGTCTGCCACACGACTGTGACTGATATGACGGGTTGGTTTGGACCCCCACCAAAAAAGAAGCAATTAATCTCTCCTTGCACAAACTGGCTCTACAGAGGCAAGATGTCCACCTCATCATCATCCTCCGATATATCACCGTGTACATCCCCCTCCTCACAGATTATCAATTCGTCCCCACTGGAATCCACCATCTCAGCTCCCTGTGTACTTTGTGGAGGCAATTGCTGCTGGTCAATGTCTCCGCGGAGGAATTGATTATAATTCATTTTAATGAACATCATCTTCTCCACATTTTCTGGATGTAACCTCGTACGCCGATTGCTGACAAGGTGAGCGGCGGCACTAAACACTCTTTCGGAGTACACACTTGTGGGAGGGCAACTTAGGTAGAATAAAGCCAGTTTGTGCAAGGGCCTCCAAATTGCCTCTTTTTCCTGCCAGTATAAGTACGGACTGTGTGACGTGCCTACTTGGATGCGGTCACTCATATAATCCTCCACCATTCTTTCAATGTTGAGAGAATCATATGCAGTGACAGTAGACGACATGTCCGTAATCGTTGTCAGGTCCTTCAGTCCGGACCAGATGTCAGCATCAGCAGTCGCTCCAGACTGCCCTGCATCACCGCCAGCGGGTGGGCTCGGAATTCTGAGCCTTTTCCTCGCACCCCCAGTTGCGGGAGAATGTGAAGGAGGAGATGTTGACAGGTCGCGTTCCGCTTGACTTGACAATTTTCTCACCAGCAGGTCTTTCAACCCCAGCAGACTTGTGTCTGCCGGAAAGAGAGATCCAAGGTAGGCTTTAAATCTAGGATCGAGCACGGTGGCCAAAATGTAGTGCTCTGATTTCAACAGATTGACCACCCGTGAATCCTTGTTAAGCGAATTAAGGGCTCCATCCACAAGTCCCACATGCCTAGCGGAATCGCTCCGTGTTAGCTCCTCCTTCAATGTCTCCAGCTTCTTCTGCAAAAGCATGATGAGGGGAATGACCTGACTCAGGCTGGCAGTGTCTGAACTGACTTCACGTGTGGCAAGTTCAAAGGGCATCAGAACCTTGCACAACGTTGAAATCATTCTCCACTGCGCTTGAGACAGGTGCATTCCACCTCCTATATAGTGCTCAATTGTATAGGCTTGAATGGCCTTTTGCTGCTCCTCCAACCTCTGAAGCATATAGAGGGTTGAATTCCACCTCGTTACCACTTCTTGCTTCAGATGATGGCAGGGCAGGTTCAGTAGTTTTTGGTGGTGCTCCAGTCTTCTGTACGTGGTGCCTGTACGCCGAAAGTGTCTCGCAATTCTTCTGGCCACCGACAGCATCTCTTGCACGCCCCTGTCGTTTTTTTAAAAATTCTGCACCACCAAATTCAAGGTATGTGCAAAACATGGGACGTGCTGGAATTTGCCCATATTTAATGCACACACAATATTGCTGGCGTTGTCCGATGCCACAAATCCACAGGAGAGTCCAATTGGGGTAAGCCATTCCGCGATGATCTTCCTCAGTTGCCGTAAGAGGTTTTCAGCTGTGTGCGTATTCTGGAAACCGGTGATACAAAGCGTAGCCTGCCTAGGAAAGAGTTGGCGTTTGCGAGATGCTGCTACTGGTGCCGCCGCTGCTGTTCTTGCGGCGGGAGTCCATACATCTACCCAGTGGGCTGTCACAGTCATATAGTCCTGACCCTGCCCTGCTCCACTTGTCCACATGTCCGTGGTTAAGTGGACATTGGGTACAACTGCATTTTTTAGGACACTGGTGAGTCTTTTTCTGACGTCCGTGTACATTCTCGGTATCGCCTGCCTAGAGAAGTGGAACCTAGATGGTATTTGGTAACGGGGGCACACTGCCTCAATAAATTGTCTAGTTCCCTGTGAACTAACGGCGGATACCGGACGCACGTCTAACACCAACATAGTTGTCAAGGCCTCAGTTATCCGCTTTGCAGCAGGATGACTGCTGTGATATTTCATCTTCCTCGCAAAGGACTGTTGAACAGTCAATTGCTTACTGGAAGTAGTACAAGTGGGCTTACGACTTCCCCTCTGGGATGACCATCGACTCCCAGCAGCAACAACAGCAGCGCCAGCAGCAGTAGGCGTTACACGCAAGGATGCATCGGAGGAATACCAGGCAGGAGAGGACTCGTCAGAATTGCCAGTGACATGGCCTGCAGGACTATTGGCATTCCTGGGGAAGGAGGAAATTGACACTGAGGGAGTTGGTGGGGTGGTTTGCGTGAGCTTGGTTACAAGAGGAAGGGATTTACTGGTCAGTGGACTGCTTCCGCTGTCGCCCAAAGTTTTTGAACTTGTCACTGACTTATTATGAATGCGCTGCAGGTGACGTATAAGGGAGGATGTTCCGAGGTGGTTAACGTCCTTACCCCTACTTATTACAGCTTGACAAAGGCAACACACGGCTTGACACCTGTTGTCCGCATTTCTGTTGAAATACTTCCACACCGAAGAGCTGATTTTTTTGGTATTTTCACCAGGCATGTCAGTGGCTATATTCCTCCCACGGACAACAGGTGTCTCCCCGGGTGCCTGACTTAAACAAACCACCTCACCATCAGAATCCTCCTGGTCAATTTCCTCCCCAGCGCCAGCAACACCCATATCCTCCTCATCCTGGTGTACTTCAACACTGACATCTTCAATCTGACTATCAGGAACTGGACTGCGGGTGCTCCTTCCAGCACTTGCAGGGGGCGTGCAAATGGTGGAAGGCGCATGCTCTTCACGTCCAGTGTTGGGAAGGTCAGGCATCGCAACCGACACAATTGGACTCTCCTTGTGGATTTGGGATTTCGAAGAACGCACAGTTCTTTGCGGTGCTTTTGCCAGCTTGAGTCTTTTCAGTTTTCTAGCGAGAGGCTGAGTGCTTCCATCCTCATGTGAAGCTGAACCACTAGCCATGAACATAGGCCAGTGCCTCAGCCGTTCCTTGCCACTCCGTGTGGTAAATGGCATATTGGCAAGTTTACGCTTCTCCTCCGACAATTTTATTTTAGGTTTTGGAGTCCTTTTTTTACTGATATTTGGTGTTTTGGATTTGACATGCTCTGTACTATGACATTGGGCATCGGCCTTGGCAGACGACGTTGCTGGCATTTCATCGTCTCGGCCATGACTAGTGGCAGCAGCTTCAGCACGAGGTGGAAGTGGATCTTGATCTTTCCCTAATTTTGGAACCTCAACATTTTTGTTCTCCATATTTTAATAGGCACAACTAAAAGGCACCTCAGGTAAACAATGGAGATGGATGGATACTAGTATACAATTATGGATGGACTGCCGAGTGCCGACACAGAGGTAGCTACAGCCGTGGACTACCGTACTGTACTGTGTCTGCTGCTAATATAGACTGGTTGATAATGAGATGTAGTATGTATAAAGAAGAAAGAAAAAAAAAACCACGGGTAGGTGGTATACAATTATGGATGGACTGCCGAGTGCCGACACAGAGGTAGCTACAGCCGTGGACTACCATACTGTACTGTGTCTGCTGCTAATATAGACTGGATGATAATGAAATGTAGTATGTATAAAGAAGAAAGAAAAAAAAAACCACGGGCAGGACTAGGTGGTATACAATTATGGATGGACTGCCGAGTGCCGACACAGAGGTAGCTACAGCCGTGGACTACCGTACTGTACTGTGTCTGCTGCTAATATAGACTGGTTGATAATGAGATGTAGTATGTATAAAGAAGAAAGAAAAAAAAACCACGGGTAGGTGGTATACAATTATGGATGGACTGCCGAGTGCCGACACAGAGGTAGCTACAGCCGTGGACTACCATACTGTACTGTGTCTGCTGCTAATATAGACTGGATGATAATGAGATGTAGTATGTATAAAGAAGAAAGAAAAAAAAAACCGCGGGTAGGTGGTATACAATTATGGATGGACTGCCGAGTGCCGACACAGAGGTAGCTACAGCCGTGGACTACCGTACTGTACTGTGTCTGCTGCTAATATAGACTGGATGATAATGAGATGTAGTATGTATAAAGAAGAAAGAAAAAAAAAAACCACGGGTAGGTGGTATACAATTATGGATGGACTGCCGAGTGCCGACACAGAGGTAGCTACAGCCGTGAACTACCGTACTGTGTCTGCTGCTAATATAGACTGGTTGATAATGAGATGTAGTATGTATAAAGAAGAAAGAAAAAAAAAACCACGGGTAGGTGGTATACAATTATGGATGGACTGCCGAGTGCCGACACAGAGGTAGCTACAGCCGTGGACTACCGTACTGTACTGTGTCTGCTGCTAATATAGACTGGTTGATAATGAGATGTAGTATGTATAAAGAAGAAAGAAAAAAAAAACCACGGGTAGGTGGTATACAATTATGGATGGACTGCCGAGTGCCGACACAGAGATAGCTACAGCCATGGACTACCGTACTGTACTGTGTCTGCTGCTAATATAGACTGGATGATAATGAGATGTAGTATGTATAAAGAAGAAAGAAAAAAAAAACCACGGGTAGGTGGTATACAATTATGGATGGACTGCCGAGTGCCGACACAGAGGTAGCTACAGCCGTGGACTACCGTACTGTACTGTGTCTGCTGCTAATATAGACTGGATGATAATGAGATGTAGTATGTATAAAGAAGAAAGAAAAAAAAAACCACGGGTAGGTGGTATACAATTATGGATGGACTGCCGAGTGCCGACACAGAGGTAGCTACAGCCGTGGACTACCGTACTGTACTGTGTCTGCTGCTAATATAGACTGGATGATAATGAGATGTAGTATGTATAAAGAAGAAAGGAAAAAAAAACCACGGGTAGGTGGTATACAATTATGGATGGACTGCCGAGTGCCGACACAGAGGTAGCTACAGCCGTGAACTACCGTACTGTGTTTGCTGCTAGTATAGACTGGATGATAAATAATGATATAAAAAATATATATATATCACTACTGCAGCCGGACAGGTATATATTATATAATGACGGATCTGCAGGACACTGTCTGTCAGCAGAATGAGTTTTTTAATTTTTATAGAATAAAAAAACACCACACAAGTCACACGACGAGTGTACTTTTTCAGGCAGACATTCAATCACAATATACTATACTGGTGGTCAGTGTGGTCAGGTCACTGGTCACAGTGGTCAGTGGTCAGTCACACTGGCAGTGGCACTCTGGCAGCAAAAGTGTGCACTGTTTAATATGTACTCCTGGCTCCTGCTATAACCTATAACTGCTCCCCAGTCTCCCCCACAATTAAGCTGTGTGAGCACAGTCAGATATTATACATAGATGATGCAGCACACTGGGCTGAGCACAGATATGGTATGTGAGTGTGACTGAGTCACTGTGTATCGTTTTTTTCAGGCAGAGAACAAGAACAGAACGGATTATTAAATAATAATAAATTATAAAACTGCACTGGTGGTCAGGTCACTGGTCATCAGTCACTTATAACTCCTCCTAAGCTCCAGTAAGTAAATGAAGTGTCTCACTCTCACTCTCCTATCTATTTTAATTTCTAAACGGAGAGGACGCCAGCCACGTCCTCTCCCTATCAATCTCAATGCACGTGTGAAAATGGCCGCGACGCGCGGCTCCTTATATAGAATCCGAGTCTCGCGATAGAATCCGAGCCTCGCGAGAATCCGACAGCGTGATGATGACGTTAGGGCGCGCTCGGGTTAACCGAGCAAGGCGGGAAGATCCGAGTCGCTCGGACCCGTGTAAAAAAACATGAAGTTCGGGCGGGTTCGGATTCAGAGAAACCGAACCCGCTCATCTCTAGTAAAAATATGGTAAAAAAAAGATGGGACAAGTGGTTCTTATCTGCTATCAATTTCTTTGTTTCTATGTTTAAGGATAAGAGATTGAGAGAACACACACTACAGCAATATGTGCTCCTTACATACAGATAAAACCATACTTGCAATCCTTGAAAGTCCCCAGATGGCAGATGCAGCGTATCAATGAGAGGGCACTCTGTGTCATTAGGACCAACCCCGACGTGGCACAATGCAGTGAATCATAAGTCCGTGAAAATGCATCATGTGCTTTGACCTGCCCATGTCACAAGGAAGTGAACATGATGCTTTAGGGTTACCTACTCCATAGGACTACCCAACAATTCAGGTGTCACCATGACCTTCCAGGAGATTGGATTTAGTAATTCTGTACTTGTCCAATCTCCACCATTGCTGGAATGAGCACTTGAAATACTGCTCCTATCGTAGTGGATGTTTGGGCAGGGTGGCTAAACTAGGAGAGGCAGTGCCAGATTAAACCCTGTGGAGGCCCCTAGGCAGCCGAAATCTCAGGACTCCCCTCACAAATTATCTCCTAATATGTTTTTAATTTTACCAACCAACAGTCTACGATCTGGAAACTGTAAAGTGAATCTTTCTATGGTTTATGGACTATAATTTTTTTAATGGATACATGACATTAATACAGTATATTCTCAATAGAATCTTTAATGTAACATTTTCGCTTCTTTCAGTTCATTTTTTCTGTCTTTTGGAAACAATTTATGAAAGCATCATCGTCATTTTCTTTCAAGAGCAAATCAATATTAGTATTTTGATCCAATGTTGCAGAGCCCTTAAAAGGAGTGAGGCCCATACATAGACCAGTGCCTACTCTGCTTACTTGGTAATCTGGCTCTGAGGAGAGAGGCTGGCTGCCTTGGGCCAACCAATGAGGACTAGCATTGACCAAATCCATGGACAAACTCTTTAGGAGCAATTTAGATTAATTTCTGCTCTGACTGCGGGTTTAATTCAGGTCTGATCGCTGCTGTGCGTTTTCGCACAGCGGGCGATCAAGTACTAACTGTGCATGCGTATACACCGCAATGTGCACGTGCGTCAGACAACAACAAAGGGCATCACCGGTCAGCGACGGGATGGTGCGAAAAATTCAATCGCGTTCGTAAGGTGATTTACAGGAGGAAGCCATTTGTGGGTGGTGACTGACTGTTTATTGGGAGTATCCGGAAAAACGCAGGCGTGCCCAAGCGTTTTCAGGGAGGGTGTCTGACGTTAGCTCTGGCCCCGATCAGCCGATCGCACAGACTGCACACAGGAGATTTTTGCAGCTTGGCTACACATGGGACCGCACACTTGCACAGCGAATATACACTCCCCCTTGAGCCGGCGACTATCTGAACGTAGGACAGCAAAACTAGCAGCCCAGCAATCAGGTCTGAATCACCCCTGCATACAGACAAACTTCTTTTCTTCCTTATTATAGCTCCCATACAGAGATAATCTATCAATCCCATGGCCATCATGCTGTTAGACAGCAATGCTTTCCACTGTACCACCAGTATAGCTATGGTGTCATTCTGCCACCAGGGTTCTATCTGTTTATGGAGCATTACCATCAAATGGGCCATAGAATGAGTTGGGCTTCAATGGCCATCTGAGCGTCAGAACTGGACCATGGAGCGGTGGAAGAAGGTGGCCAGGTCTTAATAATCAGTTTCTTTTACATCATGTAGATGGCCAAGTGCGTGTTCGTCTTTTACCTGAGGAACAGATGGCAGCAGGATGCACTATGGGAAGAAGGAAAGGCAGCGTTCGCAGTGTGATGCCCTGGACAATGTTCTTTTTCAAAACCTTGCATCCTGACATTCTTACTATAGCCTAAACATAACCGTCCCCCTCCCGCAGCCTAACCTTAACCCCCCAGTGGTGCCTAAACCTAACCCCTCTCTCCGCAACCTAAACCTAACCCTCCCCCGGAAGCCTAACCCTTCCAGTGGTGCCTAAACCCTAAACCTACCCCCCACCCTCACCGCAGCCTAAACCTAACTCCCCCCCCCACACTCCCCGCAGCCTAACCCTAACCCTCCTCGGGGGGGGGGGGGGGGGGGCTAACCCTAACCCCCCCTCTGCAACCTAAACTTAAACCCCAAGGGCAAATAGAACCTCATGCCGCAAGGCAAGGGCAAATGGAACCTCATGCCGCATGGCAAGGGCAAATGGAACCTCAAGCCACAAGGCAAGGGCAGGCAGCCTAAACTTAAACCCCCTTCCCTGCAGCCTAATCCCATCCCACATATTGTATGATTGGCAGCCACCAGCACTGGTTTTGTCTATTAAAGTCTATTACGCTACCTCCACCCCTGGGGCTACGACTTTCAAGACCCCTCCTGAGTCTATAGCTCTCGGGACTCCTCCTGGGGCTGCGACTTTAGACACCTCAGACTCCTTTCCTGCAATCTGTGCACCGGACATAGTTCCTGGAGTCTGAACATCGGACGCGGATCCTGCAATCAGAGCATCGGACGCGGCTCCAGCGGTCAGAATATTGGAAACGGCTCCTGCGGTCAGAACATCGGACACGGCTCCTGCGGTCAGAACATCGGACACGACTCCTGCGGTCAGAACACCGGATGCTGCTCCTGGAATCAGAACATCAGATGCAGCTCCTGGAATCAGAACATCGGATGCAGCTCCTGCGGCCAGAATATTGGGAACCACTCCTGCGGTCAGAACATCGGACATGGCTCCTGCAATCAGAATATTGGAAACCGCTCCTGCGGTCAGAACATCGGATACGGCTCCTGCGGTCAGAACATCGGACACGACTCCTGCGGTCAGAACACCGGATGCTGCTCCTGGAATCAGAACATCAGATGCAGCTCCTGGAATCAGAACTTTGGATGCAGCTCCTGCGGCCAGAATATTGGGAACCACTCCTGCGGTCAGAACATCGGACATGGCTCCTGCAATTAGAATATTGGAAACCGCTCCTGCGGTCAGAACATCGGATACGGCTCCTGCGGTCAGAACATCGGACACGGCTCCAGCGGTCAGAACATCGGACACGGCTCCTGCGGTCAGAACATCGGACACGGCTCCTGCGGCCAGAACATCGGACACGGCTCCTGCGGCCAGAACATCGGACACGGCTCCTGCGGCCAGAACATCGGACACCGCTCCTGGAATCAGAACATCGGACGCGGCTCCTGGATTCAGAACATCGGATGCCGCTCCTGGACTTCGAACATCGGATACCGCTTCTGGGGCTAGAACTAGCTTCTGAGTTCCACCTCGCAGGGATATTTTAACAAGTCTTTCAGTCAAGATCTGAATCTGCCTTATCAGATCCTTAGCAGGACTGACAGAAACAGAATCCATGTTCTTTTAAACTCCAGCAAGTCTGTTTATGGCCAGCTATAATGTTATGGTGTTTAATGGGTTAATGCTGGAGTTGCAGACTACAGATCATAGGATGATGGCTACACAGATAAATACAGGAGTTAAATACAGGGGTGCTGCTGTTATGTCTCTCACCTGCAGTACCTCTGAGCAGCCAGGGGTGCTGCTATTGGAAGAACAGTCCCAGCTGGGGTAATCAGGTGGAACATGCTCTCTCCTGATTACCTTTTCCAGCTGCAGCACATTGTGTGTATTTGTGTGTGCTCTAGTGATTGGCCCTGACCTATGTTAAGTATGAGCTAGCTCTGAGAGTCAGGGCCAGCTATAGTTTTGTTCCAGCTCATGTTAACTTATGTTGTTCCTAGTCTGTTCCTAGCCAGTTTATTTGTCACAGTATTGGAGTCCTTGTTTGCTTGGTCCTGTGCCGGAATCCCTGCCGTAGCCAAAGTCTTGAACCTTGCCTGCAACTAATTTCAGTGACTGTTTTCCTTGCCATCTATGTGTTCAGGTGAAGTTAACCTGATTCTGTATTCCTATGTCATGTTTCTTCAGTTATCCTGTATGCCTTATTTGTAATTATGCTTCAATACAGTTTTATTTTAAACCATCATCACCTGTCATCTGTGCAACTCCTGTATTTATCCGTGTAACCATCATCCTATCATCTGTAGTCTGCAACTCCATCATTAATCCATTAAACACCGTAACAATAAGCATGCACAATCACCATTCTAATCCATCTGGCCAAGGTCTGTTTGGTTTTCACAAACGTGGATGGCCTGCTAACAAACAGTACAAAGAGAGAATCAGACTTCCTAACGAAGGCTGTCCTCTTCACATAGATATGGAGAGCCCATACCACAACCAAAGACCTCTTTTTGGTAGACAATTCAGTAGAGACAAAGGCTGGAACCACAATCTCATGGTTAAGGCGGAAAGAAGACACCACCTTAGGTAGATAACCAGGGCGTGGTCTAAGAACCACCCGGTCACAGTGAAAAATCAGATAGGGGGATCTACAAGACAAGGCACCCAAATCTGATACCCGTCTAGCAGAGGCAATAGCCAGCAGAAACAAGACCTTAAGAGAAAGCCACTTAAGGTCCGCAGATTCAAGAGGTTCAAACGGAGACTCTTGCAAGGCCTCCAGAACCACTGAAAGATCCCAAGGAGCCACAGGTGGGACATAGGGAGGTTGAATCCATAAAACACCCTGAGTTAATATATAAACATCAGGCAGAGTCGCTATTTTTCTCTGAAACCATACCAACAAGGCAGAAATCTGAACCTTGAGGGAGACTAACCAAAGGCCCAAGTCCAGGCCCTGTTGTAGGAAGGCCAAAAATTAGGCCGTACTAAACTTGTAAACAACACGATTGTTAGATGCGCACCAAGCAAAGTAAGAATTCCGGACCCTATGGTAAATCCGAGCAGAAGCCGGCTTACGGGCCTTCAACATAGTTTGAATGACCACCTCAGAAAATCCTTTGGCCCTCAGTACAGAAGCTTCAAGAGCCACGCCGTCAAAGCCAGCTGGGCCAGATCCTGGTAGACACAAGGACCCTGAATGAGGAGGTCTGGTCGTTGTGGAAGCAGAAGAGGATGCTCCAGCGGGAGACCCTGTAGGTCTGAGAATCAATGCCATTGTTATGCACACCAGTGCCAGCAGGAATGTACTGGTGTCTGAACGGTGAGGGATGCAAAACAAATGAACTCACAGACAGACTGGGGAATATGACTTTACATACACAGAAGGTGATAGGGTAACAAAATAAACACAAAGTGAACAGAGAAGCCCAAAGGCTAAGAAACTGGGTGTCTCCCTAGTATTAGGAATGCTCAGATGGAAAGAAGCAAGATGTAGTGATTTAATACGTAGAGAACCCGAAATGCTGTTGCTAAGGGCAACAGCAAAACCCTAAAGGGTTACCAACGGGTGTGGCAGTAAACTCCTTGGTCAGATATGGAATAATAGACACAAGGAGAGTCTCCACAATCCTAGTCCTCACTTGCAGTGCACTGGTTCAGCTTACTGCCACTAAACTGACACCTGAACACCTTGCACAGTGAGAAAGGATTTTGGCAGGCAAGTCTGAGAATACAGCCGCAAACTTGCTAGGTTCACAGAGTAGCAAAAGAACCCCAGCAGGTTAAACGACTGACTCCAGTCTTACTGCTAGGTCTGGATTGGCAGAGTGTAATACCAAATCCCAAGGCCTATTTGCAGTAAGCAACAAACAAATACAAAGTTTACACAGTACTAGCTAGCTTTCAGGAACTGACTAACCAACAAAGATTCAGCAGCATCTGCCTAACCTGAGAAGAGGGTTTATATAGCAGGTGCTGTCCATGCCCCACTCAGACCTCACAGACTGTGAGCACAAAAACCAGCACCGGATCCCCTGCCGTGCACAGAGCCTGTAACCACTGCACAGCAAAAGACCCGAACCGGAGTATCAGCTACGCTCAGGTTACTCCGCTAGCACTTGTCTCCCGGTTGCCATGACAACGTGGCAGCACAGAGCAGGAGACCCTAACAGCCATCTGGGCCACGCCTGAGCTATCAGAAGTAGAATTCCTCCTTCTTGCTTGAACTTACTTACTACTCTGGGCAGGAGTGACACCGGAGGGAACACGTACGGCAGCCGAAAGTTCCATGGATTTGCCAGTGCGTTCAAAAACGCTGCTTGAGGATCCCTTGTCCTTGCTCCGAAGAACCTTGTGATTGTGTTGAGACACCATCAGGTCTACATCTGGTAGGGCCCACTTGTCCTCTAGGAGTTGAAATACTTCTGGATGAAGGCTCCACTCTCCGGCATGTACGTCCTGACTACTGAGGAAGTCCGCTTCCCAGTTGAGGACCCCTGGAATGAACACTGCCAAGATGGCTAGCAGATGGCGTTCCGCCCATTGAAGAATCTTTGACACTTTTATCATTGCCATGCGGCTTCGAGTGCCGCCTTGATGATTTATGTACGCTACCGTGGTGGCGTTGTCCGACTGTACATGAACAGGCCTGTTCTGTACCAGATGCTGGGCCAGTTTCAGAGCATGGAACACTGCCCGCAATTCCAGAATGCTTATCGGGAGGAGAGACTCCTCCCTGGTCCACCAACCCTGAAGAGAGTGTTGCTCCAACACCGCGCCCCAACCCCACAGACTGGCATCCGTTGTCAGGAGGACCCAGTTGGAGAATCAGAAGGGTTGACCCCTGCACAAATGTTTGTCCTGTAGCCACCAGCTCAGTGACAGATGAACCTCCGGAGATAAGGAGATCATGTGAGACCTGATCCGGTGAGGCAGGACATCCCACTTGGCAAGAATCGATTTCTGTAGAGGGCGGAAATGAAATTTAGCGTACTCTACCATGTCGAAAACCGACACCATGAGGCCTAGTACGTGCATCGCCGAGTGTATCGACACTTGCGGGGGAGAGAGGAAGCATCGTATCCTGACCTGAAGTTCCAAGACTTTCTCCTGAGACAAGAACAACTGCTGGTTGTGTGTGTCCAACAATGCCCCCAGGTGCACCATGCTCTGAGCAGGGACCAGGGATGATTTTTTCCAGTTGATGAGCCAACCGTGGGCTTGCAGAAACTGGACCATCAGATCCAGATGAGGAGAATGTCTGGGGAATTTGCCAGGATCAGCAAGAAGTTCAGATACAGTAGGATCCTGATACCCTGACGGCGGAGCAGGGCCATCATCACCGCCATTACCTTGGTGAAGATTCGCGGAGCCGTAGTCAGTCCAAAGGGTAAGGCCCGGAATTGATAATGGAGGTTGCCAATAGAAAACCGCAGGTATAGCTGATGCCAAAACAGCAATGGGTATATGTAGGTAAGCATCCTGTATGTCCAGGGATACCATATTGTCCCCTGGCCCCAAAGCCAGTACAATAGAGCGTAGGGTTTCCATACAAAACTTGGAGACCCTCACAAACTTGTTAAAAGACTTGAGGTTGAGTTTGTGCCGAGAGGAACCATTCAGTTTCGGGACTACGAACAGCATTGAATAGTACCTCCTACCTCTCTGAGCCAGAGGCACCAGCACTACCACTCCTGTGTCCACCGAACAAAGAGTCTTTGCCTTTACCTGATCCGAAGGGATGTCTGCCAGGCAAAAGTGATAAGGGGGACATTTCTTGAAGGATATGGCGTATCCATGAGTGACGACTTCCTGTACCCAGGCGTCTGAAGTTGTCTTCAACTCTGTTTTGGAAGCAGGCTGACGGGCAGTCCAGGCACGTTTAGGTTTGGGCTTAGTGGAATTGGAAGTGCGAGCCTGTATTGGGTACGCCTGACACTTTGCCTAACCTGGAGGTTGAAAGGAACGAAAGGAAGTACTCTTAGCCTTCAGAGCCGAAGGAGTAGTACTAGGCAGACATGCAGTCTTAGCAGATGCTAAGTCAGCAATGATCTTGTTGAGATCTTCCCCAAAAGGTATGTTTCCCTTAAAAGGGATCACCTCCAAGGCCTTTCTAGAGTCCTGATCTACAGACTAGTACTGCAAGCAGAGGATCCGGCGAGCCAGAATAGGCATAGTAGATGCTTTGGCCTCCAGGATACCTGCATCAGATGCCGCCTTCTAAATATAATGGGAGGCCGCAATAATATATGAAAGACATTGCCTAGCATTATCAGGAAAATTAGACGGTAGTTCCGCCTCAACTTCCTGAACCCAGGCCTCTATAGCTTTAGCAGCCCAAGAGGGCACAATAGTAAGTCTATGCATAGCTCAGGCAAGAGTGTAAATAGACTTTGAGCAACCCTCCACATGCTTATCCGTCGGTTCCCTCAGGGAGGTGATGGTAGTGACAGGCAGAGCAGATGAGACCACCAGACGCGCAACTTGTGAGTCCACATGCCGCGGTGTTTCCCAATTGTTACTTAACTCTGCAGCGAGGGGATAATGAGCTAGCATCTTCGTAGACAAGGAAAACTTCTTACCCGGTTTTCACAGGATTCCTGACTAATATCAACCAAGTGGTCAGAATGAGGTAAAACCAACTTAGTAACCTTCTGACATTTAAACTTATCTGGTTTCGCGGAGGTAGCTGGACGCCCTTCCTCATTATTGATTTGAAGTATCAGCCTGATAGCCTCCAAGCGGTCAGGAACATCCACCTGTGTCAGAAATTCCCCATCAGAAGCATCTGCGTCAGAGTCTGAAGGGCCAGTGAAAGCGCCATCTACATCGGATGAGGTATCCGAAACATGTGGATTGTGAGGAAGTAATGGCCCATTTAGATGACCCCCTGGTCTTAGGCGGGCGAGAGTCAGGATTTTGCTTAGCTAGTGACTGATGTAATTGCTGTAACCAGAGTGCGCGGCCTGCACCCTAATGGCCGCGCCGGATCGCGATTTTTGGCGGTTCCCGTCTGGGGGACCCTCTTACCTCCTCTCTTGATGAGACCACGCGATCCTGGAGAGCTGCGGCAAGTGTGTGTGCCCTAAGTGAAGAACCGGAGCCTCTGCTGTAAGTACCCAGCTACAAGGGACGCGGGAGTATACAGCGCCGCCGGGGGAGGTAATGGAGCTGCAGCAGGAAATGTCAGAATGACATCTAGCACTAAGAGTGCCTCTGCAGCAGCCCTTGAAGTCTTCTATCTTCTTTAAAGAAAGCTCTTTTCAGGGCTGCTGGAGCAGTCCTGCCTGTTCGTGTGCTGCCTGCACCAACTTACAAACTGAGCTCCTGTGCACGGGGGCGGGGTTATAGAGGAGGCGGCATTGAGCATCTTGGGAACAGTCAAAGCTTTTAGCCTGTTGGTGCCTCGGATCAAGATCCTACTCTAACCCCCGATGTTATTCCCTGTGGAACCCCAGTGTACCCCGATGCAGAAACAATAATATGCTGTCTATCCAGTGGCATCACCCTGGTGTGACACCTGGCAGGGACAGGAGCCGGGTGCTGCAGATTTAAAGTCTTTTACAGCACCCGCCTCCTGTCAAAGAAGAGTAGCCGACAGCGCAGGGAGACTGTCTCCGGGGGCAGGCCAGTACAGCCCTGCATCCGCATGCATCTGAAGTGACGTTCTCAGGATCTCCATGAGGCCACGCCCCCTCTATATATGGCCACGCACCCTTTTTTGCTGCGAGCGTGCCCCCAATGCGCTAGGAGATCAGGGATGCGCACTGGGTGTCTCCTCTGTGTCTATAAATTTCTAAAAGGCAATAGAGAACTGATAGCCAGCATCTGATTCGTTGCTATGGGCAACATCACCAATTCTCTGTTTTAGAAGCTTTACTAAAAGTACCCCCTAGTGGCAACTGCTCTCAGCAATAGTTGATTTACTTTTTTTTTTTTTTATAAAGTCAGCAGATTCCCAGAGTGAATTACTTGTCTTTATAGCCTTTTAGTACTCTCTGTATATATCTGAGCTGGCTAGCAAATGTACATTTAAAAATGCTGGTCTCTAGAAAGTGCATTTATGAGAGCAACTGCTGTCTCAGCCCTAACTATTGTCACTCCATATACTATTGAGGTAATGAGAGTGGGTGTAATCATAACACCCAACTGTCCCGATTTTGGCGGGACAGTCCCGTTTTTCACGGTCTGTCCCGCTGTCCCACCCGCGGGTCTCAGTGTCCCGCGGGGGGGGGGGGGGGGGGCAGTTGGGAGATCCCCCCCTGTCACTCGCTGCTCTGTGGAGAGCAGCGGTGAATAGACGCTGTGCGCATGTGCACAGCGTCTATTCACGGCAGAGAGGGACAGGGGGCATGACCAGCAGCTCTCACAGCGCTGTTCATACCCCCATAATGCCGAACACGGGGGCGTGGCTTGCGACCGCGGCACTTGACGTGAACCACACCCCTTTTCCATTAGGCCACACCCCTTAGAATCGGGCACGCGCCTTCGCCGCGCAATGCTGTCCCTCCTCCACTCACATTAAAGTTGGGAGGTATGGTGTAATGGATGATTATTTATCTGTAGATGAATGCCCCTTTCAGTACCGTTGATCCCCAATCTGGAGATGAGCTCTGCGTTTGCTACTTCCACCCAATCCTGTCCCCAGGGAAACTACAGAGTGGCTCCTCACCTTTGTCCAGATAATGGAGGGAGAGATCGGTTCCAGAAGAGGGAGCTCCAGATGACCACATCCTAGCATCTCCACCTCTTGGAGATCTCCAGGCAGCATCTCATACCACTAGTGATGCACCGCTGCTACAGCTTGGTTAAATCTATATTGCAGTATAAAAATAAAGCAGCCAGTATTTACCATGCACAGAAACAGTACAACCCACCCAAACCTAACTCTCTCTGCACATGTTACATCTGCCCCACCTGCAGTGCACATGGTTTTGCCTATTTGCTAACAAATTTGCTGCTGCGATCAGGTCTGAATTAGGCCCTATAAGCATACTGTAGGTCTGCCCATGAGGGATCTCTTCCACTCCCTGTTTGCAGATGGTAGACCTTTCTACAATATGTGATCTGTACAGATGAGTAAAATCACTGCACAATTTCATGCTAATTAGAGATGTAATGCCAGAATTAACGTCAGTTCATTTTTATCTGGATTTTTCTTATTGGCTATCCAAAACACGTGACATCTGTGAGCCAATAAGATGCCGTTTTGAGAACCGAGTCAATCCGAGTAAAACCGAGTTAGACTGAACCCGCTCATATCTAATGCTAATCAATTGCTGCAGCTGAACAGAACATTGGGCATAATTCAGAGTTGATCGCAGCAGCAAATATGTTAGCAGCTGGGCAAAACCATGGGGGTCATTCCGAGTAGTTCGCTCGTTGCCGATCTTCGCTATGTTGCGATTTGCTGCTAAATGCGCATGCGCATGGTACGCAGCACGCATGCGCTTAGTTATTTTACTAAAAACTTAGCAGTTTTACTGGGACTTCAGCGGCGCTTTTCAGTCGCACTGCTGATCAGTGAATGATTGACAGGAAAGGGGCGTTTCTGGGTGGTAACTGAGTGTTTTCCGGGAGTGTGCTAAAAAACGCAGGCGTGTCAGGAAAAAACGCAGGAGTGTCTGCAGAAATGGGGGAGTGGCTGGCCGAACACAGGGCATGTTTGTGACGTCAAACCAGGAACTAAACGGACCGAGGTGATCGCAATCTAGGAGTAGGTCTGGAGCTACTCAGAAACTGCAAAGAATTATTTAGTAGCAGTTTTGCTAATCTTTCGTTCGCAATTCTGCTAAGCTAAGATATACTCCCAGAGGGCGGCGACCTAGCGTGTGCAATGCTGCTAAAAGCAGCTAGCGAGCGAACAACTCGGAATGAGGGCCCATGTGCACTGCAGCAAGGGACAGATATAACATGTGCAGAGAGAGTAAAGGGCCCCATACACTTATGCAACATGTGTCTCTATTACGCAGTCAGAGATAAGTCAGACTAATTACTAATATTTGTTAATGAGGCCATCCACATAATTAATTGTAACATGTTGCTGATTTTTTAAAGGTTCTGCAAAAAATGCAATTCTAATTTCTCTACAAGCTATTTAAGTGGAGCATTTTTGTGAAGTGTGCATCTTGGTGAATCTTATCTCACTAGGGAGTGCCAAGCTGTTATCTAATGAGTGGGCTGACACACAGCACTGCTGGGTCGGGGCATACTGCAACCAGAAATATAAAAGACAGACAATAGAAAGAAGAAAAGAGTGAATCAAAGCAAGGCAAAAAGACAAAGAGAAGAAAGTGAAGGGAATACAAAGAAAAGGTAGAAAGTATAGAAAGAAGGAAAGTCACACGGAGACAGGTAAGAGAAACGGGTGTGGTTCGTTTTATCGACAGTGTCTAGGTCGACAATGTTTAGGTCGACCACTATAGGTCGACAGTCACTAGGTCGACATGGATGGAAGGTCGACAGGGTTTCTAGGTCGACATGTGCTAGGTCGACAGGTCTAAAGGTCGACATGAGAATTTTTTATTTTTTTGGGTGTAGTTTTCTTCGTAAAGTGACCGGGATCCCAAATTAGTGCACCGCGTCCCCTCGCATGGCTCGCTTCGCTCGCCATGCTTCGGGCATGGTGCCTTCGCTCCGCTACCGCTTCGCTCGGCACACTTTACCGTTCCAATCGTAGTCCACATGGATCGTTAAGTATGAAAAAAAAAAATGTGAAAAACTCATGTCGACCTTTAGACCTGTCGACCTAGCACATGTCGACCTAGAAACCCTGTCGACCTTCCATCCATGTCGACCTAGTGACTGTCGACCTATAGTGGTCGACCTAGACACTGTCGATCTTCAGACCGGATCCCAAGAGAAACAACCAGTTTAACATAATAAAATATTTCAGGTGCAGTCAAAAGTTTTGTGGGACTTCCCTGGTCTATTTCCGAAGGAGAAAGATGCCAGGTCCTTACAAAATCAACAATGAAACACTACGAATAACTCCACCACTAAATAAACACCTACAATACTACACCAATCTTCCCAGCAACAGAAACACTTTGTATTTGCCGCTTGCTGGAAAGTGTATTCCGAGCAGTCTTAGGGTTTAAAACCCTCCGTGCCTCCCTTAATTCTTTTCATCAAACCAACATAAGGTATACTGTATTCTGTATAATTAAGTCATTTTGAAACCATTGCATGCTAATTTTACATTTACTCAGCGAATGTTTTGCACTGCAGTAATATAACACAAAATGTGTTTATTTTTGTGTTCTAATAAATTATTATTATTTTTTCACCTTCGCGTGTGCTGCTAAAGAAAAAAGAATCAAAAAAAGATTTTTGTGTCATTAGAATTCTTTTTCAGCACCTGGTAGATTCAGTGCCGGTGGCAAATGTTGTTGAAAATAAAATAGTAACTCTATTACCACATGCCAAGCTCATCGAGTCTATTGATTTGTCCGTGAGGCGTATGAGATGAAGGCCCACAGATTTCACATGTGATAGAATTTAGTTTAGTCAAGGGCTGCAACACTCCCCATGGAGTGTATATTATTAATTTCAGTAAAAGTCACCAGCCAATAGATAGCAGGAGACCTCAATTTGAAGGTGAGATTCAGTTCACACCTGTACGGTTACACTGCAACACGATATTGCATTCAAAAATAAATACGTTAAACCCCCATTTCATGTTGATAATGACCGCAGCCAGCCAGGGAGGAAATACTTTTAAACAGATGTTCAATTCATATGCATATGTTCAGAGGAGAAGAAGACGCTGTGCTTGCAACAGGTTGGTGGAGCATTTACAACCGCCGACAAATTGACACCGCCCATGGTCATTGGAAGTGAGCGTCTCAGACCATGCTCCTTCAGCCGCATGCAAGTCTACATAAGGAGGGTGAAACTAGCTTTTGCCTATTACTGCAGCCACAAATCCAGAAAAAATTGCAATAGGGGCTCCACCTTTGTATCAGGCCACAATCACTGTATATACAGCACTGATCTACGGGCAATACAGACATGGAAGCGGTGGCCAGAACCTTTGGAAATAATCTTACTAATCTTGATGGAACTAGAGATCTTGCACAACATTTTTGCCTCTTTTCACATCTGGGGCAGGAACTTTGCACATTTTTGTGGCCGAATGTGACGTTATATATTAACGTTGACTACCCATTATCATCTTCCTTCTGGCATTTGAAAATAGTTCCTTTTGTTTACAGTATGACCTGGTTGGGTGTAAATGCTGTATGGGTGACATAAACCTGTGCAGATCGGGGATCAACCTGAGATGCCTAGTGTTACAATCAGGGTGGGTTCTGGAGTGTTTGGCGCCCCCCTGAAAATGATAAATTGGCACCCTCCCATCCTTAAAAAAGGAATAGTGCGCACTGCAAAAAGGGGTGTGGTAACACCAGGGAGGGGCATGGCCACAATGGTACCCACAATTCATATTACACCACATAGTATTCACGTTACG
The DNA here is from genome assembly GCF_028390025.1 of Pseudophryne corroboree. Classification (NCBI taxonomy): domain Eukaryota; kingdom Metazoa; phylum Chordata; class Amphibia; order Anura; family Myobatrachidae; genus Pseudophryne; species Pseudophryne corroboree. Next base: position 1,190,868,988 of record NC_086444.1, on the reverse strand, counting down.
CCACACAGTACTATCCCTTATACACAATGTCCACAGTAGTGTCTCTTATCAGAGGTGTAGCTAGGTGCCATGGTGCCCGGAGCAAGGGTATGTTTCAGTGCCGCCTCCTCCGTACTGAATTGGGGGCATGTTACATTTGAAAAGAAAAAGATATTTTAAAATTGATCACAGGGGCAGTTCTAAACCTTGAGGAGCTCAGGGCAAAAATTTCATTTGCTGCCCGCCAATCTCAACATAGGGACAGTGCGCGCCGTAGGCACGCGCAAAAATATAGGGGCCACAGAATAGTACCAATTCATATTACACCGCATGGCTGTGTCCATTAGTCACATTACACAGCACAGTATTGTCTGTTATTTACATTACACCGCACAGTAGTGTCTGTTATTTACATTACACCGCACAGTAGTGTCTGTCAGTCACATTACACCGCACAGTAGTGTCTGTTATTTACATTACACCGCACAGTAGTGTCTGTTAGTCACATTACACCACACAGTAGTGTCTGTTAGTCACATTACACAGCACAGTAGTGTCTGTCAGTCACATTACACTGCACAGTAGTGTCTGTTATTCACATTACACCGCACAGTAGTGTCTGTCAGTCACATTACGCCGCACAGTAGTGTCTGTTATTCACATTACACCGCACAGTAGTGTCTGTCAGTCACATTACACCGCACAGTAGTGTCTGTTATTCACATTACACCGCACAGTAGTGTCTGTTATTCACATTACACCGCACAGTAGCGTAGTTATTCACATTACACCGCACAGTAGTGTCTGTTATTCACATTACACCGCACAGTAGTACCCACACAGGAGAGCACCTTATACACATTATGCGGCCAGGAAGAGCCCATTATACATATTATGCCAGGTACAGCCCTCATTCCCTCCACAGCACTGCCCCAGTACCTGCAGGAGGTCCCGACTCCAGCGCTGCTCCTCCTCTGCCTTCTCATGTCTCTCGGAGGCGCCGTTACCCCCACAGCAGCGGCTCTGTAGGATGTCGGCAGTTATGCCGAGAGGGAGGGAACGGGTACTAATTACTCGGGCCGCGGACTGATGGAGGGCCTGGTGGGGCCCTGGTCCACTGCACTCTCTACCCCCTCCCTCCTTACTGGACAGCAGCATAAGCAGTCATCTTGGCAGCACAGCACATGCTGCAGTGTGCTGTGCTGCAGTGAAGCTGCTGCTACTGCTGAGCCTCTGCCTGTTCGGGTAGTGGGGGGGAAGTGATCACACTCCCCCCTCAAATTGACTCTGGCTGAGGGGCTCAGGGCCCCCCCAGAACTCCTACACCCTGCTCGGCACTACAAAGATTAAAAAAAAAAAAACTTTTTCCACAAGGGGGTGTGGCCACGCCTCCCGCGATTAGGCCACTCCCCAAAAGATGCCCGGCTCAGTGTTGTGTTTGGGCTGCGGCCGCGTACTTAGCCCTGCTCTCTGGGGAAGGATGGTGGGAGAGCGCCGCGCTACACGCTGCCAGCGCCACTACCAACGTGACAGGCGCAGCGGCAGCCGGCATCAGCGGGGATGCAGAGCAGGACGGCGCCTCCCTTCAGCATGGCGCCTCCCTGCACTGCATCCCCTTGCTGAGCGTGTAGCGCCGGCTCTGAATGCATTGTAAAACAGTGGTTTTTGCTAGGGACCTCACAAGGGGATTTGTGCTTCGCTGCACCCAGTATACAGATCGCAGCCTTTTGAACTTTTTAATAGCATGCTAGACTGAAGTGTGGGCAGCAAGCAGGGTAGGTACATAGGGCCAAGTCCACATCTTGTGGGTCCTGGTGTCACATATTTAGGTTCAGCAGACACAAACAAGGAGGAATCGGAGAGAGGATGCAAAGACAGGGACGAAACTAGGATTGTCAGCGCCCGGGGCAAGGCAGTAATTTGGCACACACACACACACACACACACACACACACACACACACACACACACACACACAAACATACAGAAATAAAATAAAACAAATAATAAAAATACAAATTAACAAAAAAAATATAAAAAGGCATGGGTGTATGGCAGGTGTATAATGTACAGCAATGAGTACACTGCCGTCCTTCTATCACAGACACTAGTGCAGCATATGATATCTATGAGGACTGTACACTGACAGTGCATGGAGGCAGCTGCTGCCAGGCATGGGTGAATGGTAGGTGTATAATGTACAGCAATGAGTACACTGCCATCCCTCTATCACAGACACTAGTGCAGCATATGATATGAGGACTGTACACTGACAGTGCATGGAGACTGCTGCTGCCAGGCATGGGTGAATGGTAGGTGTATAATGTACAGCAATGAGTACACTGCCATCCCTCTATCACAGACACTAGTGCAGCATATGATATGAGGACTGTACACTGACAGTGCATGGAGACAGCTGCTGCCAGGCATGGGTGAATGGTAGGTGTATAATGTACAGCAATGAGTACACTGCCATCCCTCTATCACAGACACTAGTGCAGCATATCATAGGACTGTACACTGACAGTGCATGCAGCCAGGCATGGGTGTATGGTGCAATTCCCCGGACACCCGGCTTATTTCATTACCTACCCTGGAGATGCTGCTCATTACACGGCAGGTGTGCATGCCCCACCAGCTGAGACTTATAGCCCCCCCCTGTGTTATATAATGCATGAATGCAGCGGCTGCTTACCTCTGGCCCTCGGTGCCTCTCCCCCTCACGCTGGCTGCACAGGCTTGGGGAGTGGTCCTCGCCCACAGCCGACTGCTGCTCACCTCGCACTTGACTCTTCCTGCACTGTTCGCTGCACACGAAGCTCGGAGTGAGCCCGGGGCAGCTGGTGCTGATTGGCTGCTGTCATCACCCAGGCCCAGGGCATCACTGCTGAGGCAACGGCTCTCCCAGGCAGTGGCTGTCAGTCAGTGCCCGGTGCTGGGCAGGCCGGGGTGGCATGAGACCTGTGCTGCCAGTCTCAGCAGTTTATGCAGTCCAGTGCGCCCGGCACCTTGCAACCGCAGCCGCAGGAGGAGGTGGGTGTTAAGGGGTTAAAGTGACTGCCCTGGCGCCCCCTCTGATCCAGCACCAGGGTCACACGCCCCTCCTGGCCCTCCCCCCCTAGTTGCAGCCATGGCAAAGAGCATATCTGAAGCCGCCTTAATAGTAGCACTGGATCTGATAAGCACACACTGGATTCACATGATGCCAAAAACTATCATTGAGCTTATATTTCAGTCATATGCATCCAAGGGAGCATTAGGCCCTATGTGTTAGAAATTTCTAAAATCTTAACCTACAGTAGGGGGCGTATTTAATGACGCCCAAGATCGCCGCAGGTGCGAGATGCTGGCCGATGTCATGGTTTTGCCTTGAAAGTGATTGCCCCTTAAAAAACAGTCCGAGGTCGGCCAGCATCTCGCACCTCCTAGGTATTTAAAGTGGATTGTACTTTTAAACTGTAAACAAACTATAGACATCTACTGTAGTTAGATATAAAATGAAACCTTCATTTTGGCAACCAATCAGCTGCTCTGTATACTTTAACAGTATGCAAATTATAAATGTTACGTTAATGCTGATTGGTTGCCATGGGCAACTTCTCCACTGGCTCACTTCTCCACTTTTATCACTGCTTAGTACATCTCCCCCTTAGTTTCATAGAGGTTACATTCCACATATGTTAATTCTCATTTCTCTGCTTGGGCCTGATCTATTGAGCCGCAGCTTTTAAACCCCCAAAATGTCTGCCTTTATCCCAGTGTCCTTTAAAATGGCCATTTTATTAACAGTAAAACCTGACTTAATGGGCTTGAAAATACATAATTCCACATCGGGTTTTAATAAAACTTATTAAAATTGTCATTTTGATACTTGACCAGAAAATCAAAAATTAAAAAACAGCCCCTCAATAAATCAGTCCCCTTGTGTTGAAACTTGAAAGCACCATTATTTTCTGCTGAAATGGTGATTTTTTTTTAAACACTGAAATAATGCTTTTGACATTAATACCTATAAAAAAATCTCTGCATTACCGAGTTGAATAATATACTGTACCTGAAATAACCGCACGTTAAACAATGCAATGAACTCGACGGTAATTTCAAATTACAATTCAGTCTACGTGACAATTTGCTGTACCTGCAATACGCGGCTTCTGAAGCTGCTCGTGTCGGCGTGAAGAAAAGACGATGAAGTTTCAGTAGTGTCTGGTGCTTAGCAGGGGGCAGGTGAGGATGTCACGTTAACACCCAATGAGAAACACAGTGAAAGGGAGAAATTGCGCTCACGCACACCGGCAGATGTCCAATTTACAAACAAGAAATCCCGTTAGTCGCGCCGTCTGTGGCGATGAAGATAGAGCATGTCCTGGCAAGCCACCCAAATCGCGGAGCCGGTAAACACACATGGATGACAACTTAAGAAGAATAAGGAAACATTATGGGACACTTTCCAAGCTAATTTAGCTGAAATACATTGCACAATAAAAAAATATTTATAAACTGCAAAAATAAAACCAGAAAACTAGAAAATTAAAATTCAATAAAATTTGAAACAACACAAATTAAATCGAATGACAAAAGTTCTATCGACACTAAAATAACCAGCAGTAATGAAATATGGAAAGCTTTCTGGCTGGCTGCAAGATAAAAGTTCCGGCTTGTAGGATCATAAATCAATTAGCAGAACTAGATGAAAATCCGGCACACCGGAAGAGCAGACAAGTCTCCCGATTTTTCTATTCCCCCCTGCCCGGCCGCCTACTTTGAGAGTAAAGTGGGCGATCCGGACAGTCGATGACGCGATTCTTGTTGAATTGCGTCATCATAGTCACACCCCCTGCTGTATAATGCTGGTTATATCGGCATTACAGAGCGGGGGCGTGGATAAACGCTGTGCCGATGTAACACCAACCTCGTACCGCCTCTGCTCCGCCTCCGCCATGACCCATTCCGCCTCCACCCCAACCCCTCTTCTCATCATTGTCCTGCCCCGCCCCTCCGCTGAGCCAACCTGGCTGCTTTCTCCTGGAGAGAGCTGCCAGGAAGTAGGTAAGCATGAGTCACACATATACTGTAGTTACAGGTATAGATTAGAGACGGTGGGCACTTTTGGTGTTTTGTGTTTTGGTTTTGGTTCTAATTCCCCGCTCGTGTTTTGGTTTTGGATTGGTTTTGCCAAAACCAACCTTTCGTGTTTTGGTTTTCATTTTTGATTTGGATTATTTTAGAAAAAACAACATAAAAACAGCTAAAATCACAGAATTGAGGGTAATTTTGATCATACGGTATTATTAACCTCAATAACATTCATTTCCACTCATTTCCAGTCTGTTCTGAACACCTCACACCTCACAATATTGTTTTTAGGCCAAAAGGTTGTACCGAGGTGGCTCTATGACTAAGCTAAGTGACACAAGTGTGCAGCATAAACACCTGACCCATCTAGGAGTGGCACTGCAGTGGCAGACAGGAGGGCAGATATAAAAAAAAGGCCCCAAACAGCACATCATGTACAGATGTAAAAGAGGTGCAATGAGGTAGCTGTATGACTAAGCTAAGCGACACAAACAATTGGCCCATTTAGGAGTAGTATTGCAGTGTCAGACAGGATGGCACTTAAAAAAAAATAGTACCTAAACAGCACATCATGCCAAGAAGTAAAAGAGGGCAATGAGGCAGCTGTATGACTAAACTAAGTGACACAAGTATGCGGCACAAACACCTGGCCCATCTAGTGTTGGCCCTGCAGTCCTACTGCACTAATGGTGGATACCAGATGCACGTCTAGCACCAGCATACTGTAGTTGTTATGGCCTCAGTAATCCTCTTTGCAACAGGGTATATATATTTACGACAGTATCACTGTAATTATATGGCAGCACTATTGGACATATACGTCAGTATCACTGGAATTATACGTCAGGATCACTGGACTTATACGCCAGTACCACTGGAATTATACGGCAGGATCACTGGACTTATAAGGCAGGATCAACTGGATATATACGGCCGTATCACTGGACATATACGGCAGTATCACTGGACTGGATTTATACACCAGAAGAACCACTGGAATTATACTTAAGGATCACTGGATTTATTTGCCAGTACCACTGGAATTATACGGCAGGATCACTGGAATTATACAGTAGTACCGCTGGACATATACGGCAGTATCAATGGAATTATACGGCAGTATCACTGGACATATACGGCAGTATCACTGGAATTATACGGACAGTATCACTGGACTGGATTTAAACGCCAATACCACTGGAATTATATGGCAGGATCACTGGAATTATACGGCAGGATCACTGGACATATACGGCAGTATGACTGAACTGGACTTATACGCCAGTACTACTGAAATTATATGCCAGGATCACTGGATTTATTCGCCAGTACCACTGGAATTATACGGTAGGATTACTGGAATTATATGGCAGGATCACTGGAGTTATACGGCAGTATCACTGCAATTATACAGCAGGATCACTGGAATTATTCGGCAGGATCACTTGAATTATACGGCAGGATCACTGGATTTATACACCAGTACCACTGGAATTATAATGCAGGATCACTGGAATTATACAGCAGGATCACTGGATTTATACGGCAGTACCGCTGGATTTATACGGAAGTATCAATGGACATATACGGCAGAATCACTGGACATATACGGCTGTATCACTGGTCATATACAGCAGCAAAGGGACACCACCACTGGACTGATGCAGGATAACACAGCACCACTGCAATGGACTGGAGTTATACAGCAGCACTGGACATATGGCAGCAGAGGACACCACCACTGTGACTGGACTGATGAGCACAAGACACCACCACTGGACTGATGCAGAACACTGAGGATGGAGACACGTCCTCTCGCTACACTCTCCAATGCCGGAGTGAAAATGTTGGCGACGCGTGACGACTTATATGGAATCCAAACCCAGTGAGACTCCGACAGCGGGATGATGACGTTTTACCTCGTTCTGGTTTCCGAGTCAGGCGGGAAAACCCGAGCCTGACTCGGATCCGGGCTCGGGTAGTGAAGTTCGGGGGAATTCGGTTCTCTGAGAACCAAACCCACTCATCTCTAGTAAAAATTATGCAACAATAGATTATGTTAAAATGATTTGGGTGCCAGACCTTCTCTTATGAAAATATACTCCTTTATTTCTCTCCTCCTGCACTTTCCACTCATTTCCAGTAAATTTTGACCACCACACAGCTCACAATATTGTTTTCATACACTTTAGGCCAAAGGCTGCAGTGAGCTGGCTGGTTACTAAGCGACAGAGCAGCGCCACAAACACATAGCAGTTTATAGGACATTTAAAAAACATTGGCCCTCATTCCGAGTCGTTCGCTCGGTATTTTTCATCGCATCGCAGTGAAATTCCGCTTAGTACGCATGCGCAATATTCGCACTGCGACTGCGCCAAGTAATTTTACAATGGAGATAGTATTTTTACTCACGGCTTTTTCATCGCTCCGGCGATCGTAATGTGAATGACAGGAAATGGGTGTTACTGGGCGGAAACAGGCCGTTTTATGGGCGTGCGGGAAAAAACGCTACCGTTTCCGGAAAAAACGCAGGAGTGGCCGGGGAAACGGGGGAGTGTCTGGGCGAACGCTGGGTGTGTTTGTGACGTCAAACCAGGAACGACAAGCACTGAACTGATCGCAGATGCCGAGTAAGTCTGAAGCTACTCTGAAACTGCTAAGTAGTTTGTAATCGCAATATTGCGAATACATCGGTCGCAATTTTAAGAAGCTAAGATACACTCCCAGTAGGCGTAGGCTTAGCGTGAGCAACTCTGCTAAAATCGCCTTGCGACCGATCAACTCGGAATGAGGGCCTGCCACACAGCAGTGGCAGAAGTTAAAAGTGGTTCAAGATGGAATTGTCCTTGAACAAAATCGCACTGAGGTACAGCGTACTAGGGTGCAGTGTACTGGTGTGCAGTGCGCAGAACAGTACAAACAAATTATTCAACAATATATATATAATTTATTTATTTATTTATTTATTTTTAAGTGGCAGCTCGGCTCACACTGTTTTATTTTTATTTTTGTAACTTTTTTATTTTAACTTGTTTTGCTGATAAATATGGAGTCACATTATGAATGCAGTGGGTGGGGCCTGTAGAGCAAGTGCAGAACCACTGTGATGGAATTAGACTAAGGGGTCTGGACACTGCCTGTGGATGTACAAAGTGACAGCACAGCTCCTTATATGTACACATTGACAGCAGCACAGCCACATAGTTGTGCACAGTGACAGCACAGCCCTTTAGATGGACACAGTGACAGCAGCACAGCCCCTTAGATGGACACTCCTAGATGGGCCAGGTGTTTGTGCCGCACACTTGTGCCGCTTAGCTTAGTCATCCAGCCATCTCGGTGCAACCTTTTGGCCTAAAAACAATATTGTGAGGTGTTCAGAATAGACTGAAAATGAGTGGAAATGAATGTTATTGAGGTTAATAATACCGTAGGATCAGAATTACCCCAAAATTCTGTGATTTTAGCTGTTTTTATGTTTTTTTATGTTTTTTTCAAAAATCATCCAAATCCAAAACCAAAACACGAAAGGGTGGTTTTGGCAAAACCAATCCAGATCCAGAACACGAGCATGGAACCAGAACCAAAACCAAAACACAAAACAGGAGAAGTGCCCGCCGCACATCTCTAGATACCAGGTGTATATCTGATACGTATCGCTTATCTGCCTGTACTACAAAATAATAATAATAATAATAATAATAATTAATTATCATTATTGAAGAAAACCAATTGTTCCTGCTCTTTTACAATTTAAAAAATGATGCAGCATACGTTATGTAACCCCCCAGTCCGCAGGTATGCTGGAAAATCTCAATCCCCGGCTGATGGTACTCCACTATCTTGCTGCTACCAGCACCCCGTGACAGAGAGGCGAGAGTTAATAGTTCCCTTTTGAAATGCAGACACAAACTGACATGTAATGCGTACAACACGATTTTATTTCTTCTGTCAATAATACAGGTTGAGTATCCCTTATCCAAAATGCTTGGGACCAGAGGTATTTTGGATATGGGATTTTTCCGTATTTTGGAATAATTGCATACCATAATGAGATATCATGGTGATGAGACCTAAATCTAAGCACAGAATGCATTTATGTTTCATATACACCTTATACACACAGCCTGAAGGTAATTTTAGCCAATATTTTTTATAACTTTGTGCATTAAACAAAGTGTGTCTACATTCACACAATTCATTTATGTTTCATACACATCTTATACACACAGCCTGAAGGTCATTTAATACAATATTTTTAATAACTTTGTGTATTAAACAAAGTTTGTGTACATTGAGCTATCAAAAAACAAAGGTTTCACTATCTCACTCTCACTCAGAAAATTCCGTATTTCGGAATATTCCGTATTTCGGAATATTTGGATATGGGATACTCAACCTGTAACAGAATTACATCCAAACGGTTGATTACACCCAGCGTAAGCACGACTACAGAATATAGAATAGAGCCAGGTGAACAACAAAAGAAAAACAGCAATTAGTTACTGATGAAAGCAGGATAGTTAAGGCTCTTCTATATTGGACTCAGGTAACCAGCGTTAGCGATAAAGGTGGCAGGTAAGCAGGTAATTCGTGCGCAATTGAAGCAGGCTGGTTATGGCTTCTAAACAACAGTCTCAGGTAACCAGCGTCAGCAATACAGGTGGAAGGTAAGCAGGTAACTCGTGCGCAATTGAAGCAGGCTGGTTATGGCTTCTAAACATCAGTCTCAGCCAGGTAACCAGCGTCAGCAATACAGGTGGCAGGTAAACAGGTAACTGGTGCACAATTGAAGCAGGCTGGTTATGGCTTCTTAATAACAGTCTCAGGTAACCAGCATTAGCAATACAGGTGGCAGATAAGCAGGGGACTTGTGCACAATTAAAGCAGGCTGGTTATGGCTTCTAAACAACAGTCTCAGGTAACCAGCATTGGCAATACAGGTGGCAGGTAAGCGGGGGGAACTTGTGCACAATTGAAGCAGGCGGGTTATGGCTTCTAAACAACAGTCTCAGGTAACCAGCGTTAGCAATACAGGTGGCAGGTAAGCAGGTAACTGGTGCACAATTGAAGCAGGCTGGTTATGGCTTCTAAATAACAGTCTCAGGTAACCAGCGTTAGCGATAAAGGTGGCAGGAAAGCAGGGGACTTGTGCACAATTGAAGCAGGCTGGTTATGGCTTCTAAACAACAGTCTCAGGTAACCAGCGTCAGCAATACAGGTGGAAGGTAAGCAGGTAACTTGTGCACAATTGAAGCAGGCTGGTTATGGCTCTTAAACAACAGTATCAGATAACCAGCGTTAGCATAGAAGAACGATCAATACCAGCCTTCACTTGTAGTGGATCAAGGAATAAACATTAGCTATAACACTGCTGGGCGGAGTTAGCATAGAAGAACAATCAATACCAGCATTCACTTGTAGTGGATCAATGTATAACATTAGCTATAACACTGCTGGGCGGAGTTAGAATAAAAGAACAATCAATACCAGCATTCACTTGTAGTGGATCAATGAATAAACATTAGCTATAACACTGCTGGGCGGAGTTATCATAGAAGAACAATCAATACCAGCATTCACTTGTAGTGGATTAATGAATAAACATCCCAACATACAGAATACGGACAGCGGAGGGGTCAAGGGTGAAACAGGGGTACTGTACAATGAGGGGTACAACCCCTATAAAACTGGATCATAGGGCAACGGGAACAAGGGGAGCCTAATCCCTAATTAAATTTAAAATACCCACTATGCAGAGTTCCTGCAGCGGAAGGGTTAACTCAAGGCAGAGTGTGGCAGCGGAAGGGTTATCGCTGGTTCTCACCACTAGCTGCGGCGCTTCTGCCACCTCCGACCCTCCGCAACTTCAACACTGCCCGGGATGCTGAGCACCGCACCGGGGATGTGCATTCGAGCAGATGTCGGCCCCTGGATCCAGTCCTCCATCTCCTGGCTCGGTCACTGGCATCCTCGCGAGCTGCAGGGATCCTCCGCGGCGTCTTCTCCCTCTCTGGTCTTTCCCTCTCCGCAGGCATCCGGTCGGCGTCACGGGTCACCAGGGTCCTCTGCGGTAGTCGTCTTCTGCGATGCCTGCTTCTCCCCGTCACCGTTGCTCCGCGCTGCTCTGGTCTTCCGCGCTGATCCTCCCCTTCATCCAGCAGCACTCGGGACAGCCCTTCTCCTCCGGTCAGGCAGGCAGCACTATATCCTCAGCAAGCCGTAGACCCGTCTCCTCACCCGGCCAGGTAAGCGATCCTCTTCTCTTTCGGGCTCCCTCCTTTCCCCTCCGGGCAGCAAGTTGGTCCGCTCCGTCCTCCAGATCCCTGGTCCCTCGTTCCTCTCTCCTCCGCTGGCAGCAGCTTCTTTTAAAGGGGAAAGTCTCCTCTACTCCACCCACGGTCTCTCTGTTTACTGGATGTTGCCGCCGGTCGTCGCCCGCCCCAGAGTCGTTTTCCCCTGCAACTTCAGGGGTCCAATCAGCACGGGAACCCCATTCCCGGGCTTATTGTTACTGAGGCCGGGGGGGCAATTTCGGAGGGCTGAAGGCGCCAAACTCAGGGCTCTTCTGCCCTGCAACTGCAGGGAATCCAATCGTTGCCGGCTCCATTTCCCGGGGCTGGCTGTTGCTGAGGGAGGGAATATTTGTGGAAGGTTTGAGATGCCCATTTCTTTTCTTTTATGTCAAGAGTTGTCAGGCATCTATCACACAACCCTTGTTAATCTATGGGCCATTTGCGTCCATACAGTGTAAAAGGGGGCTCTATTACCCAAGAAGAGAGAGGAGAGAAAAAAAAAAACTCCCTACAAATATAGGGTATTACATGTATATAATATTACCGGGGTTGTGTTACATACCGGGTGCCTGCCTGATATGCTGCATACTGCCTCTCTGTCTGTACTACAAAATAATTCTTCTTTTTCTTTTTCTTTTTTTTTTTTCTTCTTCTTTGTCTTCTTCTTCTTCTTCTGTAACTGGGTTGTGCTACATACTGGGTGCCTGCTTCATACATACTGCCTGTCTGTCTGTCCTACAAAATGATAATGATGATTATAATAATAATAATAATAATAATAATAATAATAATAATTAATAAATATATAAATAAGACCACTTTTTCCTGATCTTTTAAAATGTAAATAAGTGATGCAGCATATATTAATATTATTAGCTGGGTTGTGTTGCTGGGTGTGTGGTATCCCCATAAAAAAAAAAAAATTTGGTGTCTTAACGATAATTACAATTTGTGCCTTACTTGCATAAATATAACTGTGAATAGAGTTGTAGCAAAGGGACTTTCTACTATTTGGTTTACACAAACCTTGTATATAAACAAAAATGGTAAAAACTGCTGGTGCCAATGAAAACAATGCGAGAGAGACGATTTCTCTGGATACCGAGACAAACAAATTTTTTATTTTCCGTTCATCCCACAAATAGCAAAAACTGTTGGACTTAGTTTAGTGATAAAAGTTAAAAAAAAAATCCTCCACAGCTGAATATTAAAGTGTGTTGTTAACTTTACCAATATACGAAATGGAAGGATGTTATCTATTCTTAAAAAATACTGTACATTTTTACTTCTGTAGTGAACCATCAGCCCGTATCTACTGCCAACCAAAAATGTATTCAATTTCCCTGGTGTAATGATATCATAATGGAATTTTGTAGAATGTTTCTTTAGAAAATCAAACCATTTTAAGGAAGAGGCTGGAAGACATAAGCCATAGATTTAAGTCTGATGTATTAAAGCGTAATCAAAGGAGACCAGCACTGCATAAGACTCAGATACAGAAATGATTATCAGATTAAAGGAGCCAGGTATTGAGACTGACAGGGTGATTTACAATTCCAGAAACAAGGGATTTCAATCTGTAGTCAAGCGAATATTCAGTTAGGAAGACAGCTGAATATTAAACCACTAAAATAGGGTTAAGTGATATGGAAACTGATTCGGGAGCATGGTGTGGAGAATATGATGTAATAAAGTCATTGACTTTACAATGTACTGTGCATGGCGCATTAGCAGGAAAGTTCCTGCAGCAACTTGTAAAATAAATATGAGAAAAGTTTGGGAAGAAATGTTAAAGATTGGATGCTTTTTATTCAGCAGGAAAATAATATTAAAGAACGTGGGAAATTTACTTGTGGGACTGTATCCAGGTTGTTGACTGTATCACGGCCTTGTTCAAGACGCCCTCACAGCAAATAGATGAGTAAAAACTGTTTACAGAAATCCTACAAAGACGTAAAACACCGGGTATTACATGGCTAATAGAATAAGGCAGTTTCCCTGATGGTTCAATTTTGTCTGACGCTGGACATATACGGATAAAGTAGTTAATGCATTAACACTTGCAGGATATTTGCACGTCTGCCTTCAGGAAATAAGAGAAGTGCACACGTTCAGGCCAATGGACAAAATTAAAAGCCCTATAACCAGCTAATTGTGGTCTGTACCACCAGAAGTCCCTTTACACTTAAAAGGTTAGGAGCTCACCTGTACTCAGTTATCCCAGGGAGAGGAGCCAGGGTGGAGGAGAATGGGTACTAATTACCAGGACCCGGGCTTGTTGGTGTGGCTTGTGGGAAATTGGACAAATTCCCCAGATTGGGCACCACCTCCCCCACCCCCCCCCCCACCCCAGTTCCGGGTCCATGGCAGCATTTGGTGGCCCTGACCACAGGCCATAAGTTTGTAGTACTGGGGGCACACACACCGGAACTGTATAGTGCATAAATAACTTTAGAACTATAATTTTAAGGTTTAGGCTATGGAGGGAGGGGGGTTAGGCTGTGGGGAGGGGGGTTAGGTTTAGGCACCACCAGGTAGGGTTAGGCTGTGGGGAGCGGAGGGTTAGGTTTAGGCTGTGGTGAGTGTGGGTTAGGGTTAAGGGGCCAGGGTGGGAAGGTGAGTATACTTACCTTTCCCTGTCAGGATTCCAAAAACGTGATGCCGTGGTTGGTATTCTGACCACTGGCATCCCAAATGCCAGCAAAATTAACCCAAATTGACTGACACACATACTACTGTCTCAGTAATATCATACTTTCTAACACTGCTTTATGGCTTCTCTCCTGCCAGCATTACAGCATGCCTCCATGAGTACCTTATTACACTTACATGTTCAATTGACCTTGACCTCTTTTACTTACTTAAAGGTGATCACGCTATATGCCATAAACCTTCAGCAGTAAATTTTCATCCTATTATACCTCTCTAGTTTCCTAGGTCCTGTTTTTAGTCTCCTCAAGTTATCGATAGACTTGGAGGTCTTTCCATGGTATCTATCTCCTGGTGGGAAACAAGGGAGCATGGGCTAGTGAACTTACTCATCCATAGGTGCTGGACTATAATGTAATTGATATCACCTACCTACATATTGTCTATTCCGGGTGTAGTATGGCTGACCGGCGGTCTCCTGACCGCCGGTCAGCTTACCGACGCCGGTATCCCGGCAGCATACCGACGCCGGGATCCCGGCGGGGAGGGGCAAGTGCAGCAAGCCCCTTGTGGGCTCACTGCGCTCGCCACGCTGCGGGCTCGGTGGCGACCTGCGGTCGCCACGGGTTCTATTCCCACTCTATGGGTGTCGTGGACACCCACGAGTGGAAATAGTCCCTGTTGGTCGGCATGCCGACTATCGAGATACTGAGCCGGCGGGATGGTGGAGGAGGTCATGTGACTGTCGGTCAGCAGACCGCCGGTCACATGAATACCACCCGTCTATTCCTGTAATACATTCAGTATTTGGGCCATTGATAGTTTCTGATAAAGTACTTCTTATTTCAGAAACATAACTGCACCATACTTAGCATAGATCAGTGAATATTGCAAGGGAAAACACCTGAAAATAAGAGAAACACTCAACGCTACCAAAATAATGTCATACCATAAGGACAGTCATCAATATAAAATTAAAGTAATAAAGTGCTTGATATTTCAACATCCACCTTTGATCGATTTTGAGGCTTTTTTTGTGTTTTAAATAGTGGTTTCTTTTTGAAAAGCTTTAAAAGAAAATAAAGAGGTCAATTGCTACAGTACAGTATCTCTTTATCTACAACTGTGTATACACTAACTGTGGCTTTAATAAGCTATAGATGGGATGTTCTTTCGTAAGAGGGTTGTCCATCCATTTTTTAATGATCACCTCCTGTTTTGTTCTTCCCTTGTGTTCTTCACAGATTTTAAAAAGCAGGGAGATGCCGGTAGTTGTATTAATCTAGGATTTTGCTGCTATGATGGAGGTTGTTCTGTCTGTCAACAACTATGAGGCTGAATACGGTTCACAGAGGCTACTGGATTCAGGGGATACGAGGGGCAGGGTTCAAGGGAGTGTGGATTATTAGATCTACTCTAAAAAGGTCTACAGCCAACAGGTCTACGACTAGTGGTAGACATGTATTAGGTCGACAGGGTCAAACGTCAACAGGGTCGAAAGGTCAAAATAGATTAGGTAGACAGTGGGAAAGATCGACAGGGTCAATAGGGCGACATGGAAAATGTATACACAATTATTTTATTTTTTTGCAGGTATTTTGTCATTTTTCTGCCACAAACAAGCCCCGTTATTAGTGTATTGTGTCCCCTCGCTGATTTGGGCAAGGAACCATGCTCTGCTACCACTGCGCTTGGCACAGGTGATTATTTCCAATTGTAGTCCATTTAAATGGTAAAGTATGAAAAAGTTGAAAAAAATGAAAAAATAAAATAAAAAATACTTGTGTCTACCATATGTGTGATGACCATTGTCATATCGACCTTTTGACCCTATCGACCTGTTGTACTGTCTACCTTTTACCTATCAACCTTTTGACTCTGTTGACCTTTTGACCCCGTCTACCTAATGCATGTCTACCATTAGTGGTAGTCCTATTGATTGTAGACCTTTTTTGTGTAGTTCTACCAGTTCAGGGGAAGAAGACCTCACCTGGAAAAAGATAAGGGTTGTCTAGACCTAGGCTTCTTCTATCATCAATAAAAACAATTTATTTTAAATAATGAAAGTCGATTTATGATTAAGATAATGTTGTCTGTGCTCTAACTTGTCTTTCTTCCTTTCCATGTAAGAACCACCCAATGTCCTATCCAGTGACTCGCCATAAATTCAGAACATTAATTTGCTAGTGATGAGATATTTCATCATGCATATTTTCCCAATAGAACAATGTTTCAGACTCATTTTTCCTAAAAATGATCACACAGCAGTCTGAAAGACTACAAATATACCCGCGATTTCCCAGTCTTACATCTTTTATAGAGCAATTTCAAGAACAATCTTGAAGTATTTTGCAGTTTGTCATCAAATTTTATATTCACTTAATTTCTTTAATACTCCTTATCATTGATTTGCTGCCAGGTTTAAGAGAACGTTTAAGTTTAATCTCACTAGCATTGTCATCAATTCTTTTTACTGTTGGCAATTTTATTTCTACCTACTTGTTCAAATATATGTACAGTGTTTAAAATAATTAATGAGCCATAGATGTAAGTAGTGGAATAACTTCATTCTATTTGTTTGCTTTACATTGTGAATGGTGACTTGGAATAACTTGGAATAACCAATTTTAGTGATGTGCACCGGACATTTTTCGGGTTTTGTGTTTTGGTTTTGGATTCGGTTCCGCGGCCGTGTTTTGGATTCGGACACGTTTTGGCAAAACCTCCCTGAAAATTTTTTGTCGGATTCGGGTGTGTTTTGGATTTGGGTGTTTTTTTACAAAAAACCCTCAAAAACAGCTTAAATCATAGAATGTGGGGGTCATTTTGATCCCATAGTATTATTAACCTGAATAACCATAATTTCCACTCATTTCCAGTCTATTCTGAACACCTCACACCTCACAATATTATTTTTAGTCCTAAAATTTGCACCGAGGTCGCTGGATGACTAAGCTAAGCGACCCAAGTGGCCGACACAAACACCTGGCCCATCTAGGAGTGGCACTGCAGTGTCAGACAGGATGGCACTTCAAAAAATAGTCCCCAAACAGCACATGATGCAAAGAAAAAAGAGGTGCACCAAGGTCGCTGGATGGTTAAGCTAAGCGACCCAAGTGGCCGACACAAACAACTCGCCCATCTAGGAGTGACACTGCAGTGTCAGACAGGATGGCACTTCAAAAAATAGTCCCCAAACAGCACATGATGCAAAGAAAAAAAGAGGTGCACCAAGGTCGCTGGATGGTTAAGCTAAGCGACCCAAGTGGCCGACACAAACAACTGGCCCATCTAGGAGTGGCACTGCAGTGTCAGACAGGATGGCACTTCAAAAAATAGTCCCCAAACAGCACATGATGCAAAGATAAATTAAAGAAAAAAGAGGTGCAAGATGGAATTGTCCTTGGGCCCTCCCACTCACCCTTATGTTGTATAAACAGGACATGCACACTTTATCAAACCCATCATTTCAGCGACAGGGTCTGCCACACGACTGTGACTGAAATGACTGGTTGGTTTGGGCCCCTACCAAAAAAGAAGCAATCAATCTCTGTTTGCACAAACTAGCTCTACAGAGGCAAGATGTCCACCTCCTCCTCATCGTCCGATTCCTCACCCCTTTCTCTGTGTACACCCCCTCCTCACAGATTATTAATTCATCCCCACTGGAATCCACCATCTCAGGTCCCTGTGTACTTTCTGGAGGCAATTGCTGGTGAATGTCTCCACGGAGGAATTGATTATAATTCATTTTGATGAACATCATCTTTTCCACATTTTCTGGAAGTAACCTCGTACGCCGATTGCTGACAAGGTGAGCGACTGCACTAAACACTCTTTCGGAGTACACACTGGAGGGGGGGCAACTTAGGTAAAACAAAGCCAGTTTCTGCAAGGGCCTCCAAATTGACTCTTTTTCCTGCCAGTATATGTACGGACTGTCTGACGTGCCTACTTGGATGCGGTCACTCATATAATCCTCCACCATTCTTTCTATGGTGACAGAATCATATGCAGTGACAGTAGACGACATGTCAGTAATCGTTGGCAGGTCCTTCAGTCCGGACCAGATGTCAGCACTCACTCCAGACTGCCCTGCATCACCGCCAGCGGGTGGGCTCGGAATTCTTAGCCTTTTCCTCGCAGCCCCAGTTGCGGGAGAATGTGAAGGAGGAACTGTTGACGAGTCACGTTCCGCTTGACTTGACAATTTTCTCACCAGCAGGTCTTTGAACCTCTACAGACTTGTGTCTTCCGGAAAGAGAGATACAACGTAGGTTTTAAATCTAGGATCGAACACGGTGGCCAAAATGTTGTGCTCTGATTTCAACAGATTGACCACCCATGAATCCTGGTTAAGCGAATTAAGGGCTCCATCCACAAGTCCCACATGCCTAGCGGAATCACTCTGTTTTAGCTCCTCCTTCAATGTCTCCAGCTTCTACTGCAAAAGCCTGATGAGGGGAATGACCTGACTCAGGCTGGCAGTGTCTGAACTGACTTCACGTGTGGCAAGTTCAAAGGGTTGCAGAACCTTGCACAATGTTGAAATCATTCTCCACTGCGCTTGAGTCAGGTGCATTGCCCCTCCTTTGCCTATATCGTAGGTAGCTGTATAGGCTTGAATGGCCTTTTGCTGCTCCTCCATCCTCTGAAGCATATAGAGGGTTGAATTCCACCTCGTTACCACCTCTTGCTTCAGATGATGGCAGGGCAGGTTCAGAAGTGTTTGCTGGTGCTCCAGTCTTCGGCACGCGGTGGCTGAATGCCAAAAGTGGCCCGCAATTCTTTGGGCCACCAACCTCTTCTCTTGCACGCCCCTGTTGTTTTTTTAAAAAATTCTGCACCACCAAATTCAATGTACAGTATGTGCAAAACATGGGACGTGCTGGAATTTGCCTACATGTAATGCACGCACAATATTGGTGGCGTTGTCCGATGTCACAAATCCCCAGGAGAGTCCAATTGGGGTAAGCCATTCTGCGATGATGTTCCTCAGTTTCCGTAAGAGGTTGTCAGCTGTGTGCCTCTTATGGAAAGCGGTGATACAAAGCATAGCCTGCCTAGGAACAAGTTGGCATTTGCGAGATGCTGCTACTGGTGCCGCCGCTGCTGTTCTTGCTGTGGGAGGCAATACATCTACCCAGTGGGCTGTCACAGTCATATAGTCCTGAGTCTGCCCTGGTCCACTAGTCCACATGTCCGTGGTTAAGTGGACATTGGGTACAACTGCATTTTTAGGACACTGGTGACTCTTTTTCTGAGGTCTGTGTACATTCTCGGAATCGCCTGCCTAGAGAAGTGGAATCTAGATGGTATTTGGTACCGGGGACACAGTACCTCAAGCAATACTCTAGTTCCCTGTGAATTAACGGTGGATACCGGAAACACGTTTAACACCGCCCAGGCTGCCAAGGCCTGAGTTATCCGCTTTGCAGCAGGATGACTGCTGTGATATTTCATCTTCCTCACAAAGTACTGTTGGACAGTCAATTGCTTACTGAAAGTAGTACAAGTGGTCTTCCGACTTCCCCTCTGGGATGACGATCGACTCCCAGCTACAACAACAGCAGCGCCAGCAGCAGTAGGCGTTACACTCAAGGATGCATCGGAGGAATCCCAGGCAGGAGAGTACTCGTCAGACTTGACAGTGACATGGCCTGCAGGACTATTGGCTTTCCTGTCTAAGGAAGAAATTGACACTGAGGGAGCTGGTGGTGTGGTTTGCAGGAGCTTGGTTACAAGAGGAAGGGATTTAGTTGTCAGTGGACTGCTTCCGCTGTCACCCAAAGTTTTTGAACTTGTCAATGACTTCTGATGAATGCGCTCCAGGTGACGTATAAGAGAGGATGTTCCTAGGTGGTTAACGTCGTTACCCCTACTTATTACAGCTTGACAAAGGCAACACATGGCTTGACAAATGTTGTCCGCATTTCTGTTAAAATAATTCCACACCGACGAGGTGATTTTTTTTGTAATTTGACCAGGCATGTCAATGACCATATTCGTCCCATGGACAACAGGTGTCTCCTCGGGTGCCTGACTTAAACAAACCACCTCACCATCAGAATCATCCTTGTCAATTTCCTCCTCAGCGCCAGCAACACCCATATCCTCATCCTGGTGTACTTCAACAGTGACATCTTCAATTTGACTATCAGTAACTGGACTGCGGGTGCTCCTTCCAGCAATTGCAGGGGGCGTGCAAATGGTGGAAGGCGCCACCTCTTCCCGTCCAGTGTTGGGAAGGTCAGGCATCGCAACAGACACAATTGGATTCTCCTTGGGGATTTGTGATTTAGAAGAACGTACAGTTCTTTGCTGTGCTTCTGCCAGCTTAAGTCTTTTCATTTTTCTAGCGGGAGGATGAGTGCTTCCTTCCTCATGTGAAGCTGAACCACTAGCCATGAACAT
Source organism: Pseudophryne corroboree (assembly GCF_028390025.1). NCBI lineage: Eukaryota > Metazoa > Chordata > Amphibia > Anura > Myobatrachidae > Pseudophryne > Pseudophryne corroboree. The sequence continues at coordinate 1,190,848,574 of NC_086444.1, read as the reverse complement.
AGGATAGGGCCTCAGCCATTCCTTGCCACTCCGTGTCGTAAATGGCATATTTGCAAGTTTACGCTTCTCATCAGATGCCTTTAATTTTGATTTTTGGGTCATTTTACTGAACTTTAGTATTTTGGATTTTACATGCTCTCTACTATGACATTGGGCATCGGCCTTGGCAGACGACGTTGATGGCATTTCATCGTCTCGGCCATGACTAGTGGCAGCAGCTTCAGCACGAGGTGGAAGTGGATCTTGATCTTTCCCTATTTTACCCTCCACATTTTTGTTCTCCATTTTTTAATGTGTGGAATTATATGCCAGTAAAATATCAATAGCAATGGCCTACTGTACCGTACTGCTATATATATATATATATATATATATATATATATACATACTGGTGGTCAGCAAAATTCTGCACTGTCCTCCTACTATATGCTGCGCACAACTACAATGCAGCACAGATATGGATAGTATACCTGACGACACAGAGGTAGAGCAATTGACTACTGTACCGTACTGCTATATATATACTGGTGGTCAACAAAATTCTGCACTGTCCTCCTACTATATACTGCGCACAACTACAATGCAGCACAGATATGGATAGTATACTTGACAACACAGAGGAAGAGCAATGGACTACTGTACCGTACTGCTATATATATATATATACTGGTGGTCAGCAAAATTCTGCACTGTCCTCCTACTATATACTGCGCACAACTACAATGCAGCACAGATATGGATAGTTTACTTGACGACACAGATGTAGAGCAATGGACTGCTGTTCCGTACTGCTATATATAATCTGGTGGTCAGCAAAATTCTGCACTGTCCTCCTACTATATACTGCGCACAACTACAATGCAGCACAGATATGGATAGTATACTTGACGACACAGAGGTAGAGCAATGGACTACTGTACCGTACTGCTGTATATATATATATATATATATTTATATACTGGTGGTCAGCAAAATTCTGCACTGTCCTCCTACTATATATACTGCACACAACTACAATGCAGCACAGATACGGATAGTATACTTGACGACATAGAGGTAGAGCAATGGACTACTCTACCGTACTGCTATATATATATATATATATATATATATATATATACTGGTGGTCAGCAATATTCTGCACTGTCCTCCTACTATATACTGCGCACAACTACAATGCAGCACAGATATGGATAGTATACTTGACGACACAGAGGTAGAGCAATGGACTACTGTACTGTACTGCTATATATATATATATCTCCTATATATTAGCCCTGTGACTCTGTGCCTGCATTTCTAACGCTGGGTGGAGTCACAGACCTGGGCGGACTTGGACAGGCCAGGAGCTGCTCAGTGTCAGCACACCACACACCACAGAAGGGACCACCAGCCACAGATTCAACAGACCATTTCCAGCCAGAAGCCAGCAGTGCACTGACGCCCCACACTGCAAGGTACGTATGGACAACCAGACACCCTCACCCCACACCAGCCCTCCCCTGCAAACACCTACCACCACCTAACACACCCACCTTCCCCACCACGGCGGGACACACACCCGCTACCGAGGCCGCCGCTAACCTCCCCTACCATCTGTAAGAGTGCAGCCGCGCCGCGGCCACACACTGATGGCTAACACCCAGCCCGCACACATCGCTACCCCCCTCCCCACTACCGCTGCACACACTGGCCGGCGGTGGGGGGATCGGTGGCCGCTGCGGCTGTATGACCCGGGGAACAGGGCCGGCGGTGGGAGGAGCAGAGCTAGGGGGGAGCACCCGTTGGCACAGACGGGACACACTGCCCGTGAGCCCACTGACACCCGCACCCCTCCCTCCGCACCAGCCCGTCGCCTGTTCCCACATGCAGCCACTGACACGCTGCCTGGGACCCGCTGTCCGCAACACGGAGTAACAGAAACACTGGCCATAGCTGTACATGCGGCATCACCCTGACAGCACGCCGCACCTGACTCTGTACCAGCGTTATCTCTCTCGCCGCTGCTGCCTCCGACCCGACGAATCTATCTGTTTCCAAACATCCAGCGGGGCCGTCGGGTCCAAGCCAGCAGCAGCGACAGAGATAGCGCTGGTACAGAGTCAGGTGCGGCGTGCTGTCAGGGTAATGCCGCATGTAGAGCTATGGCCGGTGTTACTGTTACTCCGTGTTGTGCAGACAGCGCCCTCACCCCACCACTCACATACGGCGTGCCCCCCATATCAACCATCCCACCAGGTGCACCCCGTCCATCACAAGGGGGGAAACAAGTAGCAGCCTCATGGCCCCACATATACCAACACCTATCACCACATACACGGCAACCACTTCTACCTTACACACACACTCACACTCACCCTCCACACTTCTAACAATGCGCACGCACCCTCCACTTCCCTTTCCCCTCCCCCCAACACACACACACACTCACCCGCCACACTCCTACCAACACGCCCGCACCCTCCACTTCCCTTTCCCCTTCCCCCAACACACACACTCTCACCCTCCACACTCCTACCAACACGCCCGCACCCTCCACTTCACTTTCCCCTCCCCCCAACACACACACACTCACCCTCAACACTCCTACCAACACGCCCGCACCCTCCACTTCCCTTTCCCCTTCCCCCAACACACACACACTTTCACCTTCCTATCAACACGCACGCACCCTCCACTTCCCCCCCCCCTACACACACACACACTCACCCTCCACACTCCTACCAACATGCCCGCACCCTCCACTTCACTTTCCCCTTCCCCCAACACACACACACTCTCACCCTCCACACTCCTACCAACACGCCCGCACCCTCCACTTCACTTTCCCCTCCCCCCTACACACACACACCCTCCACACGCCCGCACCCTCCACTTTCCCCTCTCCCCTACACACGCACACACTCACCCTCCACACTCCTAACAACACGCCCGCACCCTCCACCCCCCCCCACGCACACATTCACCCTCCACACTCCTAACAACATGCACGCACCCTCCACTGCCCTCCCCCCCCTCTCCCACCCCCTTTTTCCTCTCCCCCCCTCCACACACACACACACACACTCACCATCCACACTCCTAACAACACGCACGCACCCTCCACTTCCCTTTCCCCTCCACCCAACACACACACAAAACACCTTACCCATCTTTGCTACACCACCACCCAACAACAACAACCCCTTCCCCCATTGCCTTCACACCACTAGGGGAAACAACCCTAACACACACAACACTACCTTTAAGAAACAAACCCACACCTACGCAACCACCTTGCCAACACCACCGCACACACCGCAAGCCCATCCCACAACCGCAATACACCCATACCGCCCACCCAGCCACCACAAATACAACACCCATCCAACACAACCACAGCACAACCTTACCCGTCTGACTAATCCTGCAACCCCCTCCCCTCCCCTCTCATGCACACACCACAAACCCCACAAAAACCCTCCACCATCCAACCACCCATCCTATGTGGACCTCCTCCACCCATGCCAACTTCAAACCCCCTCCCCCATCCCCCTGCCACCCAACTCCATCAAACACTGCACCTCCTATCACCACTCCCATCCCTCACCCCTACGCAAAAACATATACAGGCAGTGACCCCTCTCCACACACTTGCCCAAGGACCATAAATCATTACCCACAGCATTTCAGCAAACCACACCCCAAACTACGTACCCTTCACAAAAAACACTCCACCACACACATTCCCTTAAACACCCTCCACAATCCAGCCACACACCACCCTAACGCTATCGCACACCCACCTCCCTCCCTCTGCACCTAACTAATTCGGTCAAACCATCAAAACACCATCTACCCCACAACACTACCCCCATAGCCTAAAGCCACTAATACGCCAATTCCAACTCCAACATCTGCTAACACAACACACCTCTGCTCCCAACAAACACCCTAACACCACATCCACTTCACCTTGCCACACACATAAACAATCCACCCAACGCTCCCACAAAAACACAATAGACGCACCCTCCAAACACACCCCAGATCCCACAATAACAGTTCAGCATACTCCCTAAACCCCTCCCACCAAAACCACCTTGCATATGGCTTTGCCACACCCTGCACCCCCTCTCAACCTACCTGTCCACCAGCCCTTCCTCCCTCACACACACACACACACACACACACACACACACACACACACACTTTGCCTTCACCCACCCTGATTGCCATCCCCCCCATAGCAAACCCTCCACCTCTCACATCATGTACACACCACATTTCCACCCACCACTCTAAAACATCACCCCCATCCACACGACCCTTTCACATAAAACCATCTTCCACATGCACCGCACACAACACCATCCCTCTCTGCATGCTATCGCTACCTACATCATAAAACACAACCACCACCCAAAAACCCCTACCCCTCAACACAACCCCACCCGCAACTCCACCTCACCCACCTCCACCACATCAGCTGCACCTCACAAGCACATCCCCCAAACAAGCTAACCCCATACCTAACATCCACCGTCCACACATACACCACCCAACCATTACCCCATGCACCATCCCCCTAACTCACTCCCCACCCCCCCTTCCTTACAGCACCCCACCCCAAATACCCTCCATCATCCCACCACACTCCCTATGTGCAACTCCCCCACCCATGCCACGTTCCAACACCCACCCCTGTCCCCGTGTACCGCACAAACACAAATGCAACAAGTACTACACCACCTACCACCTACACCATCCCTTACCCCTTGCCCCTGTATACGCAGTCACCGGCCACCATCCCTGGTTCAGCCCATACACACTCATTCACCCTCCCCAGCATCTTACAGGGCCACAGGCCAAACCTACTAACACTCACACACACCACCACACCAAACACATTACCTTCACCACCATCAACAATCCAAAGCCAACCCTCACACTCCCTAACACATACATTCTCAATCCCTAACCCATCTAACCTCCCCACCACACCCACAAAACCCCCTAAGCACCTATGCACACCCTGCCAAACGCAACACTCCCTCTCAACCCACCTACACACCACATGTTCCTCCCTCACACACAGCACATCCGTTCCCCCTTCAAAAATTCCACACCCCCCACTGCCAACCCTCCACCACTCCCAACATCCACATACCCCATTTATACCACCACCTCTGCACCAACATCCCCATCCACAAGGCCATTTTACAATCAAACATCCACCACACGCACCACCTACAACAAACCTCCCCACAAACAGTCAATACCTCAATCACAGGGCAACGCCAACACACACACCTCCACCTCACTACACCCACCCCCTTTCACATATAAACAACACACCATGTACACTTTTACCCCACATCCACACAACATACACCTGCCCAATACCCACAACACCTCACAATAACATCCACCAAACACTGTAGCCCCATACTTGACACACAGCTTATGCAAATACACCACCCCTGCAGCTCACACAAAACCTCAACAAAACCATCAACCTCCCCCTACCCTGCTCAACACCCTTCCCATGAACACTACAAAGCCCCCCATACCCTTCACCATCCACCCACACACCCCATGTGGAACTCCACCACCTATGGCAGCCTCGGACATACCCTCCCAAATCCTCCTGCCACACACACCCACAACTCCAACAAGCCCAACACCTCCTGCCCCCTCCACCATCCCTCAGCCCACAGGGGCATAGCCCTTTACGACGGTGTGAAGAGCGCTCATAGGGCGCGATGAATCACCTAGTATATATATACTGGTGGTCAGCAAAATTCTGCACTGTCCTTCTACTATATACTGCGCACAACTACAATGCAGCACAGATATGGATAGTATACTTGACGACACAGAGGTAGAGCAATGGACTACTGTACCGTACTGCTATATATATATATATATATGCTGGTGGTCAGCAAAATTCTGCACTGTCCTCCTACTATATACTGCGCACAACTACAATGCAGCACAGATATGGATAGTATACTTGACGACACAGAGGTAGAGCAATGAACTACTGTACCGTACTGCTATATATATATATACTGGTGGTCAGCAAAATTCTGCACTGTCTTCCTACTATATACTGCGCACAACTACAATGCTGCACAGATATGGATAGTATACTTGACGACACAGAGGTAGAGCAATGGACTACTGTACCGTACTGCTATATATATATATATACTGGTGGTCAGCAAAATTCTGCACTGTCCTCCTACTATATACTGCGCACAACTACAATGCAGCACAGATATGGATAGTATACTTGATGACACAGAGGTAGAGCAATGGACTACTGTACCGTACTGCTATATATATATATATACTGGTGGTCAGCAAAATTCTGCACTGTCCTCCTACTATATACTGCGCACAACTACAATGCAGCACAGATATGGATAGTATACTTAATGACACAGAGGTAGAGCAATGGACTACTGTACCGTACTGCTATATATATACTGGTGGTCAGCAAAATTCTGCACTGTCCTCCTACTATATACTGCGCACAACTACAATGCAGCACAGATATGGATAGTATACTTGACGACACAGAGGTAGAGCAATGGACTACTGTACCGTACTGCTATATATGTACTGGTGGTCAGCAAAATTCTGCACTATCCTCCTACTATATACTGCGCACAACTACAATGCAGCACAGATATGGATAGTATAGTTGATGACATAGAGGTAGAGCAATGGACTACTGTACCGTACTGCTATATATGTACTGGTGGTCAGCAAAATTCTGCACTATCCTCCTACTATATACTTAGCACAACTACAATGCAGCACAGATATGGATAGTATACTTGACGACACAGAGGTAGAGCAAAGGACTACTGTACCGTACTGCTATATATATATACTGGTGGTCAGCAAAATTCTGCACTGTCCTCCTACTATATACTGCGCACAGCTACAATGCAGCACAGATATGGAGTGTTTTCAGGCAGAGAACGTAGATATTTGCAGCACACTGAGCACAGATATTTGCAAGCACACTGAGCACAGATATTTGCAGCACACTGAGCACAGATATTTGCAGCACACTGAACACAGAAACTGTGAGAACGCAGCCACGTCCTCTCGCTATCATCTCCAATTCACAAGTGAAAATGGCGGCGATGCGCTGCTCTTTATATTCAATACGAATCTCGCGAGAATCCGACAGCGGGATGATGACGTTCGGGCGCGTTCGTGTTAACCGAGCAAGGCGGGAAGATCCGAGGCTGCCTCGGAACCGTGTAAAATAGGTGAAGTTCGGGGGGGTTCGGATCTCGAGGAACCGAACCCGCTCATCTCTATTGGAAACCCCCCTGGCCACAGATCTATCGTGCAGCTGACCAATTTTTTTTATTATTGTGGGGCCTGGGGAGGAGAGACACACCTGCAGTGCTGAGGACCAGTGATCGCAGCATCCACAAATGAAGTAAGTCGCGAGATCGGGAGCCAGCCGAGCTGAGCCTGCAAAGTCAAGACACAAGAGGACTAACGACCACAGAGAGGACCCCATTGAAAAGGATAGCTACCCCGCAGAACTGCCTGATTAAATGGAGCACCTGGGAGAGCTGCCGCATTTGAAAGGGAAAGCAGCTGCACAATAGACTTTATGGAAAACCCCCATCCTGACAAGAAAATATACAGATGTGAAGATCTCACATACAGTAAGGTGATGTGTAGAGCCTGTATATGCTGGTGTGCAGAGCCTGTATATACCGATGTGCAGAGCCTGCATATGCTGGTGTGCAGAGCCTGTATCTTTGGATATGACGCTTTGCAGGGTTATTATTCTGTAACTTATCCTCGGTGAGAGAAAGATTGTGTGATTTACTCCTGGATATGTAGGATGGAGAAAGTGCTGAGATAACCGGCTACAATCTATCCCCCAGATATGTAGAAGCATTACATACTGTTGTCACCTTAATATTATTTTTTAAGTAGGGTTTTGAGCCATTACATGTTTGAGTCTACTGCGTGATCTCACATTTGCAGCAGTTACCCTATAAATATTGCTTTTTTTTTTTAGCTATTCTTTTTATTTACCAATAGGCCCTTGTAAACCCAATCAGTCAAATAAGACAATTACATGTACAATTACAATCATTTACAGGGCATTTACTCTTGTAATTATAATCAGAAAACTACAGCATACTGGATGCAAATAGCAATTAGTGCTGGAGGAAGATACCGGGAAGGAGCCGGTAATTCAAATCCGGAACATGCCGGGAAGATCCTCTCGCTTTGCCTTGTAGGGGCATAAATAGAAGCTCAATTCATTAAACAGGGGGCATATTTACTAAAGTGCGGGTTTATAGTAGTGGAGACGTTGCCAATAGCAACCAATCAGATTCTACTTATCATTTATATAGCACTTTCTAGAAGATAATAGCTAGAATCTGATTGGATACTATGGGCAACATCTACACTTCTATAAACCTGCACGTTAGTAAATATACCCCCTGGGGTTTATCCCAGCCACCTCTTCCCGCTGGTGTACACAGCAGGGCCGTAACTTGGGGTGGTGCTGCCGCACAGGGAAGGAGGCTGAGGTGAGGTACCATAGTGGCCTGGAGAGTTGCCCTGGGAATCCACAGAACATACCGGTAGCACAACTTCCTGTCCCAGCGACATCTATTCACTGCTGCTGTGCAACAAGTGTCAGAGAGCCTCCCAACTTCCCCTCCCCCACAGGACAGAAAAACGGGACTGTTCAGCACAAATTGGCACAGTTGGGAGGTATGCTTATATAAACGGAACACATTGACGTCAGTGATTTCTGTTGCAAGCAAGTGACCCAGATGCGGCAAATTGCCGCTAACCGTCCTGATTAACTAAACTAAAAGCTGCAACCACCAGGGCCAGCTCCAGGCACGTTCCAATAGAGTGGCCGAACAGGGCGTCACACTTAACGGGTGCTGCTAGCTCTAGCTGCCATATTGGAGCCGGTCCCTACAGCTGCAGCGTCCGGCCTGCCTCCTAGCTGTGGCTGTGTGATGAAGAGGGGGAGTGCTGTGGGCGGGTCAAAGGTAAACTATATGAGCACTGTGCGGTACCGGCGTCTGATGTCAGATGCCGGTGCCGCACAGCGCGCAAATAGTTTATCTTTCACCCGTCACTGCACAACTCCTCGTCATCACAGCCATGATGGGGACGCCGGATCACTTCCCCCTTTGAGGCTCAGATGCGCCAACCTTCTCCTCCACTGGGTGTCCTGGGGCCGGCAGCCAGGCTGCGTGATAGCCAGCGCTGGCTCAGTGTATCACACTGGCCACGCCAACTACAGTGAAGAAGGGGACAGGGTCATCTGGAGTTCTGTGCAGCGTGGCTGGTTCCCCAGACTACCCACCATGCTCAGATGCCGTCTGCCACCGCAAGCTGTATTACTGGACACCCGCTGCTATACATAAGCTAGCAGTGTGTCTGGCTATGGAAAGAACCCCCATGCAGCTTTGGCAGCCACCTAGAGAGCCACCTCACTCCGGCAACTGATACCTGGGAGCAGCAGGACTGGACACTGATGGAGCGGCAGCCACTTCCACCTGAATAAGGACATCCAGGTCAGTGGCTAATGTGGTGACTGAGACAGCAAGGGTAGGGCACAGTAACATGGGTAATGGCAGACCATGTGCATGACCCTTTTCCACCCCGTGTGCCTGTCCCACCGTCACCCCATGTGCCTGTCCCACCGTCACCCTATGTATGACCCAATGTAACCATGTCGACATCAGTTTCAGGAAACATATCTATAAGGGTTCAACCAAAATATTTAACTTTAGGAAGGCTATTTTCAGTATGCTGAGATGTGCACTTAACGACATTGAGTGGGAAGTTTTGTTTCATAACAAGAACACTTCAGAAATGTGGGATGCTTTAAAAGGGTTGCTAGATAGCAATATTCACAAATTTATTCCCATGGGCAGTAAACGCAGGAGTACTAAACTCAAACCGATGTGGCTTAACAAGAAGGTCAAGGCAGAAATGAATAAAAAGAAGCGTGCTTTCAAAGCATTTAAATCTAATGGAAAGGAGGAGTCATTCAAGAATTACAAGGAATGCAATTAAAAAAGCAAAAAAGCAATAAGAGCAGCTAAAATGGAAAATGAAAAGCAAATCGCTATAGAGAGTAAAACCAATCTTAAAAAGTTTTTTTTAAATACATAAACAGTAAAAGGTTAAAAAAGGAGAACATAGGTCCAATAAAAGATGAATTTGGAGAATCCATATCCAGGAAATTCCATCCCAAAACCAGGAATGGAATTCCAAGCCTGAGCTGAATTGATGCAACTAAAATCTGGAAGGGAAAAGCAAGTCAATGGAAACTCATATGTCACTTCCTGGATATGTGATATAAATACTACTTCCAAGGGCGTAGCTACCATAGGTGCAGGCAGTGCAGCTGCTATGGGGCCCAGAGCTGAGAGGGCCCCACCTTCCCTGTCAAAGTACATGTGTTATATAAATTTTTGCCATTGGGTGGTATGTAGGGGTCCTTTCATACTTTTTCCTTGGGGCCTGCAATATATCTAGGTATGCCCCTGGACCTGCTCATTGTAGTGTGGTATAAAATGAACTGTATGGCAGTTTAATGTTATATAATATGAACCGGGGCACTGTAATGAGGCACAATATGAACGGGGAGCACCATATATCACAATGTGAATTGGGAGTACTGTGCGGCATAATGTGTATTGGCAGCTCTGAAATGTGACATAGGGGGAACTTAAGCACTACTACTGTACGATTCATAAAATAAACTAGGGCACTACTATGGGGCATAACATTAAATAAGACACTACTATGGTTCAGAAAATAAACTAGACACTATTATAGGGCATAAAATGAACAACTGCTGCAGAGAGGTGTCTCTCTAGAAGCATTGGGACAGGGGCCCCTTTAAAATGTTGCTATGGGGCCCACAAAGTTCTGGCTAAGCCGCTGACTACTTCCTTTTACTTCCACTGGTACACCTTGAAAAAGATCCTTGATGATCGAAACGGCGTTGGTGCTGAGACCACTGGACTAACTAAGGACCATCACCGAGACTACATCCCACCCATTTCACATATGAACTAAAGTTAACTGCAGGTTTATGTCCGGACTTTCATCTCCTGCTTTTAGGACTTTCGTTACATTTATGTGCCATTACCATCTTGATTGGGAAAGTTTGTCTCTGTGAATGCATACCTATAGGATCATTTGTTTAATATTTTTATGAGATATTATCCTTTGAATACATTTTTGGCTTTCTACATTCACTGCTGTGAAATTCGTGTATAAAGAAACCCAGATACGTGTAACACACCTTTTCTCTATTTGAGTTGGGTACGCTCAACTAGATTCAGACACTCCACTATCGCTTTGTATGTTTGTTCCTGGTGTAAAGATACCGCTACATGTTTTGTCACTGCATGTATTTAAGTGAGTTTCGGTACGCCTTGGATATAATTTCAGTGGTAGCAAGACTCTATACTTACCTCATCAGCAATACAGAATTTTTCTCTTTTGTCACATGGTTCATTGGATTTTTTGCCAATTGTGAGAAAAAAATCTGCTCGAATACAGAGATAAAGGACCGTATGGGTTGTATAATTCATACTGTTTGATATTTCATTTCAGTTCATTGCATTGTTATAGTTGTCGCCTTTGATCCTCCACTTATTTTCATATTCATCTTTATCCTTATATCTAATTGGGCAGATACTTAGTTGTTAGGATTGGTCTGACTCCTAAGGTGCGCCCAAGTGCATTCTCTTCTATAACGAAGGAAAGGGTTCTTCACTGTTAGGGCAATAAGGATTTGGAATTCCCTGCCAGGGAAGGTGGTAATGGCAGACTCTGTAAATGCATTTAAAAAAGGAATGGATAAATTTCTGATTGAAAATGATATCCAAGGTTATAACATTTCAAATATTGACATTGCTAATCCAGGTGTAACATGATTTATAGTTGTAAACTAGTCATAAAACATTACTGCAGCCAGTATATTATAATCAACTCAACTTAATACAGGTTGAACACGATGGCCATTTTGCCTCTATTCAACCTCAATTACTATGTTACTATGTATATGATCCCACTGTGCTGCACTGTGCCCAGACCACGTGCAGCAGATAATGTGTATCTGACACTTTGGGGGCATAAAATGTGTATCTGACACTGTGGGGGCATATCATGTGTATTTGACACTGTGGGGGCATATCATGTGTATCTGGCACTGCTGGGGACATATCATGTGTATCTGGCACTGCTGGAGGCATATTGTGTATCTGGCACTGCTGGGGGCGGGTCTGGGACTGAGGGTCGACAGCACAAAGGTCGACACACCTTAGGTCGACGCCAATTGGTCGACACACCTTAGGTCGACATGGACAAAAGATCGACAGGAACAAGGTCGACATGGAAAAGGTCGACATGAGTTTTTTATGTTTTCGGGCATGGTGCCTTCGCTCCGCTACCGCTTTGCTCGGCACACTTTACCGTTCCAATCGTAGTCCACGTGGATCGTTAAGTATGAAAAGGTTCAAAAAAAGAAAAAATCGTGAAAAACTCATGTCGACCTTTTTCCATGTCGACCTTGTTCCTGTCGACCTTTTGTCCATGTCGACCTTTTGTCCATGTCGACCTAAGGCGTGTCGACCAATTGGCGTCGACCTAAGGTGTGTCGACCTTTGTGCTGTCGACCTGGAGTCCGGATACCCTGGGGGCATATCATGTGTATCTGGCACTATCCTGGAGGCATATAATGTGTATCTGGCACTATCCTGGAAGCATATAATATGTATCTGGCACTATCCTGGAGGCATATAATGTGTATCTGGCACACTATCCTGGAGGCATTATGTGTAAGGCTGCTAATTGTGTGTCTGTAGAGGGGGCGTGAAGATGCCTTTATTTATAGTTTTGTAATATAAAATTGTGAGGCCACGCCCACTTTTCCAGGAGCGCACTCACCTTCGGTGCGCGCATGGGGGGGGGGGGGCTTAGACATTTTCTCGCTCAGGGCACTAGTAGGACTGGAGCCGGCCCTGACTACCCACAGTTCTATTGCTCAGTGTACTGAGATGATGAGAGTGGGAAGCTCATACAGACACTAATCATGTGCCGTGCCCCCATACTATGGGGGTCATTCCGAGTTGTTCACTCGCTAGCAGTTTTTAGCAGCCGTGCAAACGCTAAGCCGCCACCCTCTGGGAGTGTATCTTAGCTTAGCAGAAGTGCAAACGAAAGGATCGCAGAGCGGCTGCAAAAAAAAAATTGTGCAGTTTCAGAGTAGCTCCAGACCTACTCCTAGATTGCGATCACTTCAGACTGTTTAGTTCCGGATTTGACATCACAAACACGCCCTCGTTTGCCCAGCCACGCCTGTGTTTTTCCTGTCAACATTCAGTTGACACCCAGAAACGCCCCCTTCCTGTCAATCACTCTGCAGCCAGCAGTGTGACTGAAAAGCGTCGCTAGACCTTGTGTGAAACTACATCGGCCGTTGTGAAAGTATGTCGCGCGTGCACATTGCACCGCATATGCATGCGCAGAAGTGCCTTTTTTTTGCATCATCGCTGCGCAGCGAACAATTTCAGCTAGCGATCAACTCGTATGCCTGGGATCTCTGCCACAATGGGGCACCATCCACTCGTGGTTATCCCAGTTGCTGTACCGGTTGCTGCATACGATCAGCTGCAGTAGTCGCATGTACTGTAGAGATGTGCACCGGAAATTTTTCGGGTTTTGTGTTTTGGTTTTGGGTTTGGTTCCGTGGCCATGTTTTGGGTTCGAATGCGTTTTGGCAAAACCTCACCGAATTTTTTTTGTCGGATTCGGGTGTGTTTTGGATTCGGGTGTTTTTTTCAAAAAACCCTAAAAAACAGCTTAAATCATAGAATTTGGGGGTCATTTTGATCCCAAAGTATTATTAACCTCAATAACCATAATTTCCACTCATTTTCAGTCTATTCTGAACACCTCACACCTCACAATATTATTTTTAGTCCTAAAATTTGCACCGAGGTCGCTGGATGACTAAGCTCAGCGACCCAAGTGGCCGACACAAACACCTGGCCCATCTAGGAGTGGCACTGCAGTGTCACGCAGGATGGCCCTTCCAAAAAACACCCCCCAAACAGCACATGATGCAAAGAAAAAAAGAGGCGCAATGAGGTAGCTGTGTGAGTAAGCTAAGCGACCCTAGTGGCCGACACAAACACCTGGCCCATCTAGGAGTGGCACTGCAGTGTCAGGCCGGATGGCCCTTCCAAAAAATACTCCCCAAACAGCACATGACGCAAAGAAGAAAAAAAAGAGGCGCAATGAGGTAGCTGTGTGACTAAGATAAGTGACCCTAGTGGCCGACACAAACACCTGGCCCATCTAGGAGTGGCACTGCAGTGTCACGCAGGATGGCCCTTCCAAAAAATACTCCCCAAACAGCACATGACGCAAAGAAGAAAAAAAAGAGGCGCAATGAGGTAGCTGTGTGACTAAGATAAGCGACCCTAGTGGCCGACACAAACACCTGGCCCATCTAGGAGTGGCACTGCAGTGTCACGCAGGATGGCCCTTCCAAAAAACACTCCCCAAACAGCACATGACGTAAAGAAAAATGAAAGAAAAAAGAGGTGCAAGATGGAATTGTCCTTGGGCCCTCCCACCCACACTTATGTTGTATAAACAGGACATGCACACTTTAACCAACCCATCATTTCAGTGACAGCGTCTGCCACACGACTGTGACTGAAATGACGGGTTGGTTTGGACCCCCACCAAAAAAGAAGCAATTAATCTCTCCTTGCACAAACTGGCTCTACAGAGGCAAGATGTCCACCTCATCATCATCCTCCGATTCATCACCGTGTACATCCCCCTCCTCACAGATTATCAATTCGTCCCCACTGGAATCCACCATCACAGCTCCCTGTGTACTTTGTGGAGGCAATTGCTGCTGGTGAATGTCTCCACGGAGGAATTGATTATAATTAATTTTAATGAACATCATCTTCTCCACATTTTCTGGAAGTAACCTCGTACGCCGATTGCTGACAAGGTGAGCGGCGGCACTAAACACTCTTTCGGAGTACACACTTGTGGGAGGGAAACTTAGGTAGAATAAAGCCAGTTTGTGCAAGGGCCTCCAAATTGCCTCTTTTTCCTGCCAGTATACGTACGGACTGTCTGACGTGCCTACTTGGATGCGGTCACTCATATAATCCTCCACCATTCTTTCAATGGTGAGAGAATCATATGCAGTGACAGTAGACGACATGTCCGTAATCGTTGGCAGGTCCTTCAGTCCGGACCAGATGTCAGCATCAGCAGTCGCTCCAGACTGCCCTGCATCACCGCCAGCGGGTGGGCTCGGAATTCTGAGCCTTTTCCTCGCACCCCCAGTTGCGGGAGAATGTGAAGGAGGAGATGTTGACAGGTCGCGTTCCGCTTGACTTGACAATTTTCTCACCAGCAGTTCTTTGAACCCCTGCAGACTTGTGTCTGCCGGAAAGAGAGATACAACGTAGGTTTTAAATCTAGGATCGAGCACGGTGGCCAAAATGTAGTGCTCTGATTTCAACAGATTGACCACCCGTGAATCCTTGTTAAGCGAATTAAGGGCTCCATCCACAAGTCCCACATGCCTAGCGGAATCGCTCTGTGTTAGCTCCTCCTTCAATGTCTCCAGCTTCTTCTGCAAAAGCCTGATGAGGGGAATGACCTGACTCAGGCTGGCAGTGTCTGAACTGACTTCACGTGTGGCAAGTTCAAAAGGTTGCAGAACCTTGCACAACGTTGAAATCATTCTCCACTGCGCTTGAGACAGGTGCATTCCACCTCCTATATCGTGCTCAGTTTTATAGGCTTGAATGGCCTTTTGCTGCTCCTCCAACCTCTGAAGCATATAGAGGGTTGAATTCCACCTCGTTACCACTTCTTGCTTCAGATGATGGCAGGGCAGGTTCAGGCGTTTTTGGTGTTGCTCCAGTCTTCTGTACGTGGTGCCTGTATGCCGAAAGTGTCCCGCAATTCTTCTGGCCACCGACAGCATCTCTTGCATGCCCCTGTCGTTTTTTAAATAATTCTGCACCACCAAATTCAAGGTATGTGCAAAACATGGGACGTGCTGGAATTTGCCCAGATTTAATGCACACACAATATTGCTGGCGTAGCCTGCCTAGGAAAGAGTTGGCGTTTGCGAGATACTGCTACTGGTGCCGCCGCTGCTGTTCTTGCGGCGGGAGTCAATACATCTACCCAGTGGGCTGTCACAGTCATATAGTCCTGAGTCTGCCCTGCTCCACTTGTCCACATGTCCGTGGTTAAGTGGACATTGGGTACAACTGCATTTTTTAGGACACTGGTGAGTCTTTTTCTGAGGTCTGTGTACATTTTCGGTATCGCCTGCCTAGAGAAATGGAACCTAGATGGTATTTGGTACCGGGGACACAGTACCTCAAACAAGTCTATAGTTGGCTCTGCAGTAATGATGGATACCGGAACCACGTTTCTCACCGCCCAGGATGCCAAGGCCTCAGTTATCCGCTTTGCAGCAGGATGACTGCTGTGATATTTCATCTTCCTCGCAAAGGACTGTTGGACAGTCAATTGCTTGGTGGAAGTAGTAAAAGTGGTCTTACGACTTCCCCTCTGGGATGACCATCGACTCCCAGCAGCAACAACAGCAGCGCCAGCAGCAGTAGGCGTTACACTCAAGGATGCATTGGGGGAATCCCAGGCAGGAGAAGACTCGTCAGAATTGCCAGTGACATGGCCTTCAGGACTATTGGCATTCCTGGGGAAGGAGGAAATTGACACTGAGGGAGTTGGTGGGGTGGTTTGCGTGAGCTTGGTTACAAGAGGAAGGGATTTACTGGTCAGTGGACTGCTTCCGCTGTCGCCCAAAGTTTTTGAACTTGTCACTGACTTATGATGAATGCGCTGCAGGTGACGTATAAGGGAGGATGTTCCGAGGTGGTTAACGTCCTTACCCCTACTTATTACAGCTTGACAAAGGCAACACACGGCTTGACACCTGTTGTCCGCATTTCTGTTGAAATACTTCCACACCGAAGAGCTGATTTTTTTGGTATTTTCACCAGGCATGTCAATGGCCATATTCCTCCCACGGACAACAGGTGTCTCCCCGGGTGCCTGACTTAAACAAACCACCTCACCATCAGAATCCTCCTTGTCAATTTCCTCCCCAGCGCCAGCAACACCCATATCCTCCTCATCCTGGTGTACTTCAACACTGACATCTTCAATCTGACTATCAGGAACTGGACTGCGGGTGCTCCTTCCAGCACTTGCAGGGGGCGTGCAAATGGTGGAAGGCGCATGCTCTTCACGTCCAGTGTTGGGAAGGTCAGGCATCGCAACCGACACAATTGGACTCTCCTTGTGGATTTGTGATTTCGAAGAACGCACAGTTCTTTGCTGTGCTTTTGCCAGCTTAAGTCTTTTCATTTTTCTAGCGAGAGGCTGAGTGCTTCCATCCTCATGTGAAGCTGAACCACTAGCCATGAACATAGGCCAGGGCCTCAGCCGTTCCTTGCCACTCCGTGTGGTAAATGGCATATTGGCAAGTTTACGCTTCTCCTCCGACGATTTTATTTTAGATTTTTGAGTCCTTTTTTTACTGATATTTGGTGTTTTGGATTTTACATGCTCTGTACTATGACATTGGGCATCGGCCTTGGCAGACGACGTTGATGGAATTTCATCGTCTCGGCCATGACTAGTGGCAGCAGCTTCAGCACGAGGTGGAAGTGGATCTTGATCTTTCCCTATTTTTGGAACCTCAACATTTTTGTTCTCCATATTTTAATAGGCACAACTAAAAGGCACCTCAGGTAAACAATGGAGATGGATGGATACTAGTATACTTATGGATGACGAGTGACTGACGACACAGAGGTAGCTACAGCCGTGGACTACCGTACTGCGTCTGCTAGTATAGAGATGATAATGATATAAAATATATATATATATCACTACTGCTGGTATATATAATATAATGACGGACCTGCTGGACACTGTCAGCAGACTCCTACTACTAGTATGAAGAAGATAGAAAAAAAAACCCCACCACAGGTAGGTATACAATTATGGACGAGCACTGACGACACAGAGGGAGCTACAGCCGTGGACTACCGTACTGCGTCTGCTAGTATAGAGATGATAATGATATAAAAAATATATATATATCACTACTGCAGGTATATATAATATAATGACTGACCTGCTGGACACTGTCAGCAGACTCCTAAACTACTAGTATGAAGAAGATAGAAAAAAAATCCCACCACAGGTAGGTATACAATTATGGACGAGCACTGACGACACAGAGGTAGCTACAGCCGTGGACTACCGTACTGCGTCTGCTAGTATAGAGATGATAACGATATAAAAAAAAAATATATATATATCACTACTGCAGGTATATATAATATAATGACGGACCTGCTGGACACTGTCAGCGGACTCCTACTACTAGTATGAAGAAGATAGAAAAAAAAAACCCACCACAGGTAGGTATACAATTATGGACGAGCACTGATGACACAGAGGTAGCTACAGCCGTGGACTACCGTACTGCATCTGCTAGTATAGAGATGATAATGATATAAAAAATATATATATATCACTACTGCAGGTATATATAATATAATGACGGACCTGCTGGACACTGTCAGCAGACTCCTAAACTACTAGTATGAAGAAGATAGAAAAAAAAACCCCACCACAGGTAGGTATACAATTATGGACGAGCACTGACGACACAGAGGTAGCTACAGCCGTGGACTACCGTACTGCGTCTGCTAGTATAGAGATGATAATGATATAAAAAATATATATATATCACTACTGCAGGTATATATAATATAATGACGGACCTGCTGGACACTGTCAGCAGACTCCTACTACTAGTATGAAGAAGATAGAAAAAAAAAAACCACCACAGGTAGGTATACAATTATGGATGAGCACTGACGACACAGAGGTAGCCACAGCCGTGGACTACCGTACTGCGTCTGCTAATATAGAGATGATAAAGATGATAGAGATGAACAAAAAATATATAACACTACTGCAGGTAAATATTTATATAATATAATGAATGACAGACCTGCTGGACACTGTCAGCAGAATGCGTTTATAGAATAAAATAAAAAAAAAACACCACAGGAGTGTTTAACTTTTTCAGGCAGACAATATACTGGTGGTCACTGGTCAGTCACACTGGCAGCAAAAGTGTGCACTGTACTCCTGCTATAACTGCACCCCAGTCTCCCCCACAATTCAGCTGTGTGAGCAGTGAGCATTCAGCACAGTCAGATATACATAGATGATATTATCATGCAGCACACTGAGGCTGAGCACAGATATGGTATGTGACTGTGTATCGTTTTTTTTCAGGCAGAGAACGGATTATATTAAATAATAATTAAAACTGGTGTTGGTCACTAGTAACTATCAGCAAAACTCTGCACTCTGAGTACTCCTAATGCTCCCCATAATTACTAAGTTAGTAGTAAATCAACTCAAGTGTCTCTATCTATTCTAACGGAGAGGATGCCAGCCACGTCCTCTCCCTATCAATCTCAATGCACGTGTGAAAATGGCGGCGACGCGCGGCTCCTTATATAGAATCCGAGTCTCGCGATAGAATCCGAGCCTCGCGAGAATCCGACAGCGGGATGATGACGTTCGGGCGCGCTCGGGTTAACCGAGCAAGGCGGGAAGATCCGAGTCTTCCTCGGACCCGTGTAAAAAGGCTGAAGTTCGGGGGGGTTTGGATTCCGAGGAACCGAACCCGCTCATCTAAAATGTACTGTACCCCTGATCAATGTTCTAGGATACTGTACTGCAAGAGAGGAGACCCTCTGTTTATTTGCTGCGACTCCAAGCCTATCCTGGGGTATTTGGCACCCTAAAGTTGGCTACACACCTAAACGATGGTGCAATACAGTGATGCGTGTCACAACTGAGGGCCTGAGCTGACGGGAGGCAGCCTCAGTTGTAGGGGCTGAGATGTAACGGAACCTGGGAGGTTGTATCAGACCCCTAGACATGTAAGTAACATGTAGAATAACTGCCCGAAGGCGTGACCACGACAACCAGGATAAAAGTCAATGATGTTTATTAAGACAAACTCCGTAACACAGCAGCAGTAAAGGAAACATAAAAATCAACAGAGGATAAATACAATTCCTGGGTACTACAGGGTGGCAAGGGCCACAGGCACTGGTAGAGTGAGACAGTTCTTATAATCTTCTAGTTGGAAAGTCCTTACCAGGCCTGACTGTAGCAATGGAGAGAACCCAGGATCGTACCAGCTGGTGTTCCAGGAAAGGCTGGGTTGCTGAAGATAAAACGGCTGCTGTGGATACTGGCTGGAACCAGACTGTTGTTGGTACGGAGTGGATACTGGCTGGAACCAGTTAAATAATAAACGAACTTGAGAGCGATGAAATAATAATGAAGTTTGGAGTTTGAGAGCGGTGAAATAATAATACCGGTGGAGAGTGGTAAACTGCAGAAAGGACACCGGCCCTTTAAGAGAAGCTGTACACTGCTGGAAGCTGAGCTGGAAGCAGGTGATTGATGAAGTTTGGAGTTTGAGAGCGGTGAAATAATAATACCGGTGGAGAGTGGTAAACTGCAGAAAGGACACCGGCCCTTTAAGAGAAGCTGTACACTGCTGGAAGCAGGTGATTGATGTAACTGGAAACAGGTGAGTCCAGAATGGATCGGAGAGTCAGGCTACACCGCAGATGGAATGCTGGTGCGGGTCTCTATAGCAGAAGTCTGGAGACAGGAGCTGGAACCTGGAAGACAACCACAGGAGAGAGACAAACTGGAACTAGGTTAGACAACCAAAGCACTGACGCCTTCCTTGCTCAGGCACAGCTTACTTATACCTGCAGCAAGGAAGGGGTTGGCTAGGCAATTATGCAAATCAACAATACAGACAGCAGATTGGTGGAAATGCTCAGATGACAAAATCCAAGATGGCTGCGCCCATGCAGACACTTGGAGGGAAGTTTGGTTTGTAATCCATGTGAGAATTGAAACAGTAATGGCGACGCTGGCCACAGGAGACAGGAGACGCCAGACTGACAAGCGCACATTTAACCACGCGGGCACAGCGGAGGCCGCGGCTGATGAAATCACCACTCTGACATTCTGCATGTTGAAACTCAGGAACAGCGGGATCCGGTCCTGGAACGCTGAGCCAGCCTTAGGAGGAATCTGAAGGGTAAGTAATGGCGTCCAGATACCCGGATCGTGACAGCACCCCCCCCCTTTAGGAGTGGCCCCAGGACACTTCTTAGGCTTTAAAGGAAACTTCGCGTGGAAATTTCGGACCAAGGCAGGAGCATGGACGTCTGAGGCATTGGTCCAAGAGCGTTCTTCAGGACCATAGCCCTTCCAGTCAATGAGGTATTGTAACTGACCGTAACGGAAACGTGAGTCCAAAATCTTGGCCACCTCGTACTCGACTCCCCGTTGAGTCTGAACTTTGGGAGCTGGAGGAAGTGCGGAATGAAACCGATTCAGGATCAGCGGTTTCAACAAAGAAACATGAAATGTCCTGGGTATTTTCAAGAAGGATGGTAACTGTAACCTGTAGGCAACAGGATTGATGACTTGTTCAATCTTGAAGGGTCCGATGTAGCGAGGTGCAAATTTCATGCTGGGAACTCTCAACCTCAAATTCTTCGTGGACAGCCACACACGATCACCCACCTTGAGGGCAGGAACCGCTCTACGCTTTCTATCGGCAAACTTCTTATACCTGAATGAGGCTTTAAGCAGGGCTGCGCGGACGTTCCTCCAGTTATTTGAAAACTGATGCAAGGTGACATCCACTGCTGGAACAGAAGTTGCGGGAAGCGGTTGGAATTCTGGGACTTTAGGGTGGAATCCATAATTAATGAAGAATGGTGTAGAAGAAGATGAGGAATGGTATTGATTGTTGTGGCTGAACTCGGCCCAAGGAAGGAGTTGAACCCAGTCATCTTGAGAGGAAGACACATATATACGGAGGAAGGCCTCCAAGTCCTGATTCACCCTCTCGGTTTGACCATTGGTCTGAGGATGGTAAGCCGTGGAAAACTTTAAACTTGACTTGGAGGGCTTGACACAAACTTCGCCAAAATTTGGCTACAAATTGTACTCCACGATCCGAGATGATCTCTTCAGGAAGACCGTGAAGTCGGAAGATCTCTTGTATAAACACTTGAGCCAACTTGGAAGCTGACGGAAGACCGGTGAGAGGGATGAAATGTGCCATCTTGGTGAACCGGTCAACTACCACCCAGATGGTATTAAACTTGTTGCAGATAGGTAGATCGGAAACAAAGTCCATCGACAAATGGGTCCAAGGTCGACGGGGAACAGATAATGGAACCAGTTGCCCCACAGGCGACTGGCGGGAGACTTTGTGTTGGGCACACTTTGGGCAGGAGGCAATAAATTCCATAACGTCCTTCTTCAGAGTTGGCCACCAGTAGGACCTAGAAATAAATTCAAGGGTTTTCTGAATGCCTGTATGTCCAGCAAAACGGGAAGCATGGGCCCAATGCATGAGCTTCTTCCTTAGAACTGGCTTAACAAAACTTTTCCCTGGTGGAGGCGTAGAGTCCATCCCTACCGTGGAGAATGCCAACGGATTAATAATAGGATGCTTGTCTGCAGACTCGGACTCATTTTCTTGCTCCCATGAGCGGGAAAGGGCATCGGCCTTACGATTCTGAGAACCCGGACAGAACTGGAGTTTAAAGTCAAACCTAGAGAAGAAAAGTGCCCATCTGGCCTGACGAGGATTCAGACATTGTGCGCCTTTGAGATATAAAAGATTTTTGTGGTCGGTAAGAATGGTGATTGAGTGGGAAGCTCCCTCCAACAGGTATCTCCACTCCTCCAGAGCAAACTTGATGGCTAGCAACTCATGATCGCCAATGGCATAGTTGCGCTCAGCTGGGGAGAACTTCCGGGAGAAGAAACTGCAAGGATGTAGATGTCCATCTTTGGCCCTCTGGGATAACACTGCTCCTACTCCAACGGAGGAGGCATCTACCTCTAAGATAAAAGGAGAGTCGGTGTCGGGCTGTTTCAGAACTGGTGCAGAGATGAACCGTTGCTTCAGAAGGTGAAAGGCCTGTGTAGCTTCCTCGGACCACTTGGACGGATTAGCACCTTTCTTGGTTAATGCAGTGATAGGCGCCACAATGGTGGAAAAGTCTCGTATAAATTTTCTATAATAATTGGCGAACCCTAAGAACCTCTGGACCCCTTTGAGGCTTAAGGGTATAGGCCAATTCTGGATTGCTTGGAGTTTCTCAGGATCCATCTCTAGTCCGGAACCGGACACAATGTAACCTAGAAACGGAATGGTTTTAACTTCAAACACACACTTCTCCAATTTACAATAGAGGTGATTGACACGGAGACAGGAAAGAACCTCTTTTACCCAGAAACGATGATCTTCGAGATTATTAGCAAAGATGAGGATGTCGTCTAGATAAACCACGACATGGCGGTACAAGATGTCCCTGAAAATCTCATTCACGAAGTGCTGGAAGACTGCTGGAGCATTGCTCAATCCGAAGGGCATGACGAGGTACTCATAATGTCCGTCACGGGTGTTAAAGGCGGTCTTCCACTCGTCACCCTCACGGATTCGGATGAGATTGTAGGCACCCCTCAAGTCCAGCTTTGTGAAAATAGTTGCACCACTAACTCTATCAAAGAGCTCGGTAATCAGGGGTAAAGGGTATCGGTTCTTGACGGTAATGTCGTTCAGACCTCTGTAGTCGATGCACGGACGCAGACCACCGTCTTTCTTCTTAACGAAGAAGAAGCCTGCGCCGGCTGGAGAAAAAGATGGTCGGATGAAACCCTTCGCCAGGTTCTCTTTGATGTACTCTTCCATGGAGTGTGTCTCAGGCAGAGACAACGGATAAGTTCGGCCTCGCGGTGGAACCTTCCCTGGAATGAGGTCGATTGGGCAGTCCCATTCTCTATGAGGAGGAAGGATATCAGCAGAGGCTTTACTGAACACGTCCGTGAAGTCTTGATATGGAGGAGGCGGAACATCAGATGACCTGGGGAAGGAAGAACAAACAGGAAGAACTTTGGCTAAACAAGTCTCAGCACAGGAGGGACCCCATGCCAGTATTTGCGTAGTCGTCCAGTCAATTGATGGGTTGTGGAGACGGAGCCATGGAAGGCCTAAAACCACTGGATGTGTGGCTCTTGGAATCACTAAAAAAGAAATATACTCAGAATGAAGAACTCCCACTCTCAGACGAACTGGAAGAGTCCTTAAGGAAATGACTGCGTCAAAAATCTTGCTGCCATCCACGGCAGTCAAAGAGATGGACGAGGACAGTCTCTCGGTGGGTAGGGACCACCGTTTAACATAAGCTTCGGTTATGAAATTCCCAGCTGCTCCGGAATCAAGGAGGGCAATGACGTTCCTGTAACGTTGAGCAATTTGGAGCGACACTGGGAGGTTACAGTCATGAGGAGATGGAGAGGAGATCATTACTCCTAGCCGGCCCTCTCCTTGGCGAGCTAGGATCTGGAGTTTCCCGGACGTTTGGGACAGGCATTGATAGTGTGCGACGGAGCTGCACAGTAGAGACAGAGAGACTCAGAGAGACGTCTTCGGCGCTCAGCGAGAGATAGACGGGAACGACTAATTTGCATAGGCTCATCCTTGGATGGAGATGGTTGACGAGGAGGAGGAGCAGAAGATTTAGGAGTAGATGATCTTCCTCGCTCAGTTGCTCTCTCTCTGAAACGTAGATCAACCTTCGTGCAAAGAGAAATTAGCTCATCCAACTTAGAGGGCAAGTCTCTGGTAGCTAACTCATCCTTGATGCGTTCTGATAAGCCATGCCAGAATGCAGCATACAGGGCCTCGTCGTTCCATGCCAGTTCGGATGCCAGGATTTTAAACTGTATAAGATACTGTCCCACAGTACGTGTTCCCTGGCGTAAACGGAGAATCTCAGATGAAGCAGATGTTATCCGGCCTGGCTCGTCGAAGATGCGCCTGAATGTAGCTACAAAGTCAGTATAGGAGGATAGCAGGGGATCAGACCTCTCCCATAAAGGTGATGCCCAGTCAAGGGCTGAGCCACTGAGAAGGGAGATGATATAGGCAATTTTTGTACGGTCACTGAAGAAATTGCCAGGTAGAAGCTCAAAGTGGATTTCACATTGATTGAGAAATCCCCTGCAGAACCTTGGAGATCCATCAAATTTTGCTGGCGTTGGAAGATGAAGATATGGACTGGAAATGGGTAAGGTGGGTGGGGTTACAGCTGGTGTCACTGTAGTGGACGCACCGGACGTGCCAGGTCCACGGAGGGTCGTTTGAATCCCATCCAGCCGTGTAGAGAGATCCGGGAGACAGCGGATGATGTGGCCCTGTGCAGCCTCCTGATGTTCAAGTCGGGCTGCCAGTTCTTGCATTGGCCTGGCCGCTTGATCCTGGTCTCCGGCTGGATTCATTAGGTCAGTGCTTACTGTCACAACTGAGGGCCTGAGCTGACGGGAGGCAGCCTCAGTTGTAGGGGCTGAGATGTAACGGAACCTGGGAGGTTGTATCAGACCCCTAGACATGTAAGTAACATGTAGAATAACTGCCCGAAGGCGTGACCACGACAACCAGGATAAAAGTCAATGATGTTTATTAAGACAAACTCCGTAACACAGCAGCAGTAAAGGAAACATAAAAATCAACAGAGGATAAATACAATTCCTGGGTACTACAGGGTGGCAAGGGCCACAGGCACTGGTAGAGTGAGACAGTTCTTATAATCTTCTAGTTGGAAAGTCCTTACCAGGCCTGACTGTAGCAATGGAGAGAACCCAGGATCGTACCAGCTGGTGTTCCAGGAAAGGCTGGGTTGCTGAAGATAAAACGGCTGCTGTGGATACTGGCTGGAACCAGACTGTTGTTGGTACGGAGTGGATACTGGCTGGAACCAGTTAAATAATAAACGAACTTGAGAGCGATGAAATAATAATGAAGTTTGGAGTTTGAGAGCGGTGAAATAATAATACCGGTGGAGAGTGGTAAACTGCAGAAAGGACACCGGCCCTTTAAGAGAAGCTGTACACTGCTGGAAGCTGAGCTGGAAGCAGGTGATTGATGAAGTTTGGAGTTTGAGAGCGGTGAAATAATAATACCGGTGGAGAGTGGTAAACTGCAGAAAGGACACCGGCCCTTTAAGAGAAGCTGTACACTGCTGGAAGCAGGTGATTGATGTAACTGGAAACAGGTGAGTCCAGAATGGATCGGAGAGTCAGGCTACACCGCAGATGGAATGCTGGTGCGGGTCTCTATAGCAGAAGTCTGGAGACAGGAGCTGGAACCTGGAAGACAACCACAGGAGAGAGACAAACTGGAACTAGGTTAGACAACCAAAGCACTGACGCCTTCCTTGCTCAGGCACAGCTTACTTATACCTGCAGCAAGGAAGGGGTTGGCTAGGCAATTATGCAAATCAACAATACAGACAGCAGATTGGTGGAAATGCTCAGATGACAAAATCCAAGATGGCTGCGCCCATGCAGACACTTGGAGGGAAGTTTGGTTTGTAATCCATGTGAGAATTGAAACAGTAATGGCGACGCTGGCCACAGGAGACAGGAGACGCCAGACTGACAAACGCACATTTAACCACGCGGGCACAGCGGAGGCCGCGGCTGATGAAATCACCACTCTGACATTCTGCATGTTGAAACTCAGGAACAGCGGGATCCGGTCCTGGAACGCTGAGCCAGCCTTAGGAGGAATCTGAAGGGTAAGTAATGGCGTCCAGATACCCGGATCGTGACAATGCGGTGTTATGATGTATCGCATTGCCATACTACATGCATGGTTCAATATTGCGTCATACGTCGAATCGTTCCTTTGGACATGAAGAACATAGGCCCAGATTTATCAAGCCTTGGAGAGTGATCAATCGCACAGTGATAAAGTACCAACCAACCAGCTCCTAACTGTCATTTTTAAAACACAGCCTCTAGAATGGTAGCTGGGAGCTGATTGGCTGGTAATTTATCACTCTCCAAGTCTTGATTAATCTGGGCCATAATATGGGACAATGGGGGTAATTCTGAGTTGATCGCAGCAGCAACTTTGTTAGCAATTGGGCAAAACCATGTGCACTGCAAGGGGGGGGCAGATATAACATGTGCAGAGAGAGCTAGATTTGGGTGGGTTATTTTATTTCTGTGCAGGGTAAATACTGGCTGCTTTATTTTACACTGCAATTTAGATTTCAGTTTGAATACACCCCACCCAAATCTAACTCTCTCTGCACATGTTATATCTGCCCCCCCCTGCAGTGCACATGGTTTTGCCCAACTGCTAAAAAATTTCCAGCTGCGATCAACTTGGAATTACCCCCTTTGTTCAGATTTTGATCAAAACACTTAAGACTGGAGCCCTTTCAAGGCAACCCCAATCGCTGTAGATCCCTAGAGAGCAAGTCAGGTCCTTAAGGTTCCAAACCGGCCACTTGAGAGGAAACTGTGTGGGATCTAGCTGGTCTGCTCTTCCCTAAGTATGATATAACACACTGTAATTCTGGATCTGGGAGTGTACTGTGTCGGTTATTGCATGCATCAAACTCTTATTCCTCTATAGATTGTAAGCTTGCGTGCTGCGCCCTCATAACGTTGTCGGCATTATATTACCCCATCTTGTTTATTACTGTGTTTGTTCTCTTCTATGAAATTCTGCAAAGTATGCTGTGACAATATACTGTACCTAAATGTTAATAATACTACTAATCTGTATTGTCATCATCCTTATCATTATCATCAGAGCTTTGGAGCCTTTTCCTGGTGAATGGGTGTAGAAGATGGGATTTTTGTATTTTTTCTTTTTTCTGCTACAGAATTCTCAATGATAATTAATTTAAAAAAAAATACTTTTTTTGTTGTCATTTATGATATTTGAAGTAAAGCTGAATAAGGTTTAATTCTCTTACACATTATTATTTTCACTATGGATGTTTAAAAGATGCAACTTTGTTGTCGTACTGTAGCACCTCCATGGTACAACTATAGTATATAGGCCATCATTCCGAGTTGATCGCTCGCTAGCTACTTTTTGCAGCCGTGCAAACGTATAGTCGCCGCCTCTAGGGGAGTGTATTTTTGCTTTGCAAGTGTGCGATCGCATGTGCAGCCGAGCGGTAGGAAAACGTTTTTTGCAGTTTTAGAGTAGGTCTGAACTTACTCAGCCCTTGCGATCACTTCATCCTGTCCGGTCCCGGAATTGACGTCAGATACCCGCCCTGCAAACGCTTGGACACGCCTGCGTTTTCCCTACCACTCCCAGAAAACGGTCAGTTGACACCCATAAACGCCCTCTTCCTGTCAATCTTCTTGCGATCGGTTGTGCGAATGGATTCGTCGCTAGCAGCATTGCACAGCAACGATGCTGTTTGTACCCGTACGACGCGTGTGCGCATTGCGGTGCATACGCATGCACAGTAGTAACCTGATTGCTGCGCTGCGAAAACCGGCAGCGAGCGATCAACTCGGAATGAGGGCCTTAACTCTATGTGAATCCGCTGTAAAATACACAGCATCAGGTTACGTTCTTTATGCAGCTTTAAGGCCAATGCAATTACTGCGGCTACTGTAATTTAGAAGAACATGAAAATCCCATTAGAAACTGAACAGAGCGTGTTTTACAGAATCACAACTGAAAACCTTATAGGCCCTACACACTGGCCGACATCACTCAAAGATATGAACGATCTCGTGACGGGGGGAGTGAAGAAACTTCACACACCCCCGTCACTGCCCCCCTCCCCGCCGCCTGGTCGCCCGTCAGCCGTATCCACCGTCGGGCAGCTCGGCGGCGGATCGGCCAATGTGTAGGGCCCTTTAGATGCACCTGACATCCTGCTATGTGACAAGCCGTCCTCTGCATCTAAGACTGTTAAAAGCCCAAAATGCCAGCTGAATTTCATTGGTTGCAATATGTTCCTCATTGACTCCGATAGGAATTTATGGTTCACACTCCTTAACCTTTAGCATTCCGAGATGTTCTGCACATGCTAAAATTACTCTTTAAATACAAAGTATACATTTTGTGAACTATTTAAATAATAGTTTTGAATATTAAAGTAGGGTTTAAAATGCTTCAAGCCAAAACAAGTTCGTCAGAAATAGTCAAATTGTGGCTTAAAATATGTTTTCGTGCTAAAAATGAAATAAATGATAATGTACAGTGGGTCTGGGGACGCACACGAGGGTATGGGTCGTTGGGTCAACACAACTTAGGTTGACAGTCATTAGGTCGACCACTATTGGTCGATATGCATTAGGTCGACAGGGTCAATGGTCGACATGTACTAGGTCGACAGGTCAAAAGGTTGACATGAGTTTTTTTACTTTTTTGGTGCCGTTTTCTTTGTAAGGTGACGGGGGAACCCCAATTAGTGCACCGTGTCCCCTCGCATGGCTCGCTTCGCTCACCATGCTTCGGGCAAGGTTACCCGAAGTTACCTTTCCCAATTGTAGTCCACGTGGATCGTAAAGTATGAAAAAGTTCAAAAATAAAAAAAAATTGAAAAACTCATGACAACCTTTTGTACTGTCGACCTAGTACATGACTTAATGACCATGTCGACCTAGTGACCCTGTTGCCCTAATGCATGTTGACCTAATGACCGTATCCCGCACACGGCTGGTTTAAGCTTTTGGAAGGGGGGGCACTTAAGACAGGGGGGCATGGGGGAATGGGGGTTATATATTAGATTGTACATACCTCCCAACATGCAAATTGCTCTCTAGCTGGACTTCTCTCTTAATGTATGATTAGTGTCACCTGTGTTCAGGTTTGGACTAGCCCACAGGGGTAAAGGAGAAGCCCCCGGTGGGTCCCACTGCCCAGGAGACCTCACCTCTTCATCTAGGGATCAGGTTCCAGACTATGTTCTTGAATTATACATTATACATATGTTACCTAATACTTCACAGGACTATGGTTTATTGTCTACACTGCATTGCTGTTATTAATCTTATACATTATCATGTATGCACTAACAATATTTACTAAATATATTCATCAAAAGGCCCATCCCATGCATTCTCTAATGGTTAGGAAAACCAATGTGGTGGCTGGCCACACCCCTTCTGGAGACTGGCAACACCCCTAAATATGGGCCCCTACCACTGTGCTCCCCCAGTGGGCACTTCAAGCCTCAGTCCAACACTGCCTGTGTACAACTATTTAATTGATATTTCAACTAGGGATTAGCGGGTTCGGTTCCCTGAGAACCGAACCCCCCCAAACATCACGTCCTGAGCCCGGATCCGAGTCCGGCTCGGGTTTTCCCTCCAGACTTTGAAATCAAAACGAGGCAAAACGTCATCATCCCACTGTCAGATTCTTGCGGGTTTTGGATTCCATATAAGGAGCCGCGCGTCACCGCCATTTTCACTCCAGTCCTGGAGAGTGTAGCCAGAGGACGTGTCTCTTCAGTGTCTGTCTGGGAAAGTGGTGTGGCACATGGGGTGGTGACATGCTCTTTTGTATCATTCCAGTGCTGTCTTGTGCTGCATCAGTCCAGTGGTGGTGTCTTGTGCTGCATCAGTCCAGTCACAGTCGTGCTGTCCTTTGCTGCCATAAGTCCAGTGGTGCTGTTGTATAAGTCCAGTCTAGTGGTGCTGTGTTGTGCTGCATCAGTCCAGTGGTGGTGACCTGTGCGTCCATAAGTCCAGTGGTGGTGTCCTGTGCTGCCATAAGTCAAGTGGTGCTGCCGTATAAGTCCAGTTCAGTGGTGCTGCCGTATAAGTCCAGTGGTGCTGCCGTATAAGTCCAGTGGTGCTGCCGTATAAGTACAGTCCAGTGGTGCTGCCGTATAAGTACAGTTCAGTGGTGCTGCCGTATAAGTCCAGTGGTGCTGCCGTATAAGTCCAGTGGTGCTGCCGTATAAGTCCAGGTGTAATACTGAATAAGTCCAGGGGTACTGTCGTATAAGTCCAGGGGTACTGTCGTATAAGTCCAGTGGTGCTGCCATATAAGTCCAGGGGTACTGCCGTAAAAGTCCTGGGGTACTGTCGTATAAGTCCAGTCCAGTGGTACTGTCATATAAGTCCAGTGGTGCTGCCGTATGTCATGGGGTACTGCTGTATAAGTCCAGTCCAGTGGTCCTGCCTAATAAGTCCGGTGGTGCTGCTGTATGTCCAGGAGTACTGCCATATAAGTCCAGTCCAGTGGTGCTGCCGTATAAGTCCAGGGGAACTGCCGTATAAGTCCAGGGGTACTGTCATAAAAGTCCAGTCCAGTGGTGCTGCCATATAAGTCCAGGGGTACTGCAGTAAAAGTCCAGGGGTACTGTTGTATAAGTCCAGTCCAGTGGTACTGCCATATAAGTCCAGTGGTGCTGCCATATAAGTCCAGTCCTACTGCCGTATAAGTCCAGTGGTGCTGCCGTATAAGTCCAGGGAAACTGTCGTATAAGTCCAGGGAAACTGTCGTATAAGTCCAGGGAAACTGTCGTATAAGTCCAGGGGTACTACCGTATAAGTCCAGGGGTACTGCCGTATAAGTCCTGGGGTACTGCCGTATAAGTCCAGTCCAGGGGTGCTGCCGTATAAGTCCAGGGGTACTGCCGTATAAGTCCAGGGGTACTGCCGTATAAGTCCAGGGGTACTGCCGTATAAGTCCAGGGGTACTACCGTATAAGTCCAGGGGTACTACCGTATAAGTCCTGGGGTACTGCCGTATAAGTCCAGTCCAGTGGTGCTGTCATATAAGTCCAGGGGTACTGCCGTATAAGTCCAGTGGTGCTGCCATATAAGTTTAGGGGTACTGCCATATAAGTCCAGGTGTACTGCCGTATAAGTCCAGGGGTACTGCTGTATAAGTCCAGTCCAGTGGTGCTGCCATATAAGTCCAGTGGTGCTGTCTTGTGCTGTATATTATTTACTCCAAATAAAGGGGTTATTAATATTTAATCCAAATAATTTTTACAGGATTTGCTCTGTGTGGTGTAGGGGTACGCTCTTCTGTGCCACATATTGGTGGTCATTCCGAGTTGTTCGGTAGTTGCTTTCATTCGCAGCGATCAGGCAAAAATCCGGCAGTTCTACGCATGCATATGTGGCTCAATGCGAACGTGCGTCGTACTATTACAACGAATGATGTAGTTTCACACAAGGTCTAGCAAAGCTTTTCAGTCGCACTGCTGGCCGCAGAGTGATTGACATGAAGTGGGCGTTTCTGGGTGTCAACTGACCGTTTTCAGGGAGTGATCGAAAAAACGCAGGCGTGGTGTGTTTGTGCCGTCAAAACAGGAACTGAACAGTCTGAAGTGATCGCAAGCTCTGAGTAGGTCTGAAGTTACTCTGAAACTGCACATCGGACAATGCCACCAATATTGTGCGTGCATTACATCTGGACAAATTCCAGCACGTCCCATGTTTTGCACGTACAATTAATTTAGTGGTGCAAAAATTTTTGAAAAATGACAGGGGCGTGCAGGATATCCTGTCAGTGGCCCGAAAAATTGCGGGCCACTTTCAACATTCAGCCACTACGTGCCACTCCTAGATGGGCCAGGTGTTTTTTGCCGCTCACTTGTGTCACTTAGCTTAGTCATCCAGCTACCTCGTTGCACCTCTTTTTTTCTTTACATCATGTGCTGTTTGGGGCCTAGTTTTTAAAACCGCCATCCTGTCTGACACTGCAGTGCCATACCTAGATGGGCCAGCTGTTTGAGCCGCACACTTGTGTCGTTTAGTTTAGTCACCCAGCGACCTCGTGCACCTCTTTTTTTTTTCTATGCATTATGTACTCTTTGGGACCTAGTTTTTAACAGTGCCATCCTGTTTGCCACTGCAGTGCCACTCCTAGATGGGTTAGGTGTTTGTGCCGCCCACTTGTGTCGCTTAGCTTAGTCATCCAGCTAACTCAGTACACCTGTTTTTTTCTTTGCATCATGTGCTGTTTGGGGCATAGTTTTTTAAATCTGTCATCCTGTCTGTGATAATGCTGATTTGATTACCTTATAACCTTCATTATATGGGTAAGAGACTCAGTACGCAATTGGCGTATGGGGTACCGTAAGGGTACGCACTTAGCGTAGCATACGCTCGGCCGTGATCGAGACGTACATGCGGCATGCTTGCTCACAGCTTAATGCGTGGTGTCGAGCACGCTATAGGCGGGCGACTACCGTAATGCTACGCTACCAGCGTAGCGGACGCTGGAGACCACGAGTAGATCACGAGCGGCGCAGACGCTCACAAGATGACAATCAGTAACCCTTGAATGTAATACACAGAAAGGATACTCTTATACTGTAAACCTTGTACTGAAACACTGTAGCGATATAACGCTGCTTAACCTTGTTAATACTAAAGCTGTTTGAGCGATCGAGACGCTCCTATTACCCACTGCAATGTAATGAACACACGATACCGTGCTAAGGTTCCAACAACTTTACTAACAAGTTTTTTAAGTTATATCGAAAAAGATAAAACAGTTCACAAGTCATACACTACAAACTAACATATAATTCTAACAGAATATCTAGACAGAAATATACAATAGCGTCACAATCCTATACTATAACAGAGAGAGGGAATGGCCAATACAAACAGAGAATAAGTTTGTTTGCAGAGAATTACTTACACACACTGGGAATGATCGCTGCGCAGCTTTCTGGTACCAGCTCCGAGTTAGTAAAGATGAAAACCGTTTGTGGAGAGTGAGAGAGCTGCCCAGGCTGGCTGATCTTATATACACTGAGTACAGTATACTACAAAGGGACCTATAATCTCATTGTTCATTGGACACAGGAATGTCTCCTCGTATCATAACAAAAGGTCATAGGTTGGTTTGAACAGGTGGGCTGTGACTATATCAAACTGCTCAGGTGGGAGGGAATCTGAAGATTCCCGCCGCATGGGTAATGAATCGCAAATATAGTAAATGTCCAGAAAATACTAATGGCCATATCCATACGCAGGAGCGATTAATCTTTACCTAACCAGCACCGGATTATTTCTAATAAAATGTTCTTTAGTTAGGTACCAGACACAGCTGTTCAAACCCTGTCTGACCCTTCGTACCATACAAAGAGGAATTCCTCTGTCCAGCGACCATTTACATTAAACAAACTTACAGTCATTATTAAGGGAAACATTATCTATAAAACATACTATTTGGTGTTATTATTTAACGATTGAGTCGCCCGCTAGACGCACACAAACTCTACCGTAAATGCACATACCACGCGCTCGAGCGCATGGCCGAGGCGCCATCACGCGGCTGCGAGTATCCGCACGCACGGGAGAGAATGTGCACGTGCAGCAAGCACGCGCATGAGGTGAATATATGGCAACGTGTAGCATGATATTTTTCTGACTTTGACAGTCCACCCTTTGGCAGTCATCAATAACTGCCACTTCCTAAAACAGTTCAAAAAGAGAAAAATATATGTCATGTGTAAATACATTTCTATGATTGGGTAAGGGAGAAGAGAGGAAGGTGGGAAAAAGGTATGACCTAGTGAGATAGTAGAAGCATGTGTGTATGAATCCATGTTTGAGGGGTCATGTATCATCGTGCCGTACGTGTTTTAAATTAAGCTTCGAGGTATTGCGAAGTATACATTTGAATTCCTTCTTATCCCGTATTACGGGTCTGTGGATGGGCTGTCAAACTTTACCGAGCTCTTTTTGGCTTTTTGTTGTAACAAAATGGGGGAGCACATTTTAGTTGATGATACATGATTGGGGGGGATATGTGAGTGCTGATATCTGTGCCTATATTCCCTATCGACTATGTGTGTCATTACCTGAAGGTTGTAGGAATGAAGATAAGAAGCAATTTATGGTAAATGCAGTCATAAACTATGTGAGTTTAATATACATTTGCCGATTGAGGTCTTGTCTTGTGTCTTGTCTCGATGTACATGTTGACTGTAGTCTCCCGATGCTTTTGCTATATGTGGTGAGCAAAAAGCTTTCTCAATGTCCATAGACTTACAATCTTTAAAGTTTTGGGCTATCGTGAAAGTTAAAGTCACTAGGGAAAATGGGGGTCTATGGCATTGTCCATCAATGGTCTGTATAAAAGAGGTTGTCAAATTCTTCTTCCAAGCTGATGTCTTTGTACCTTGGAGGAAAACAAAGGAGAAACGGGTGAAAGAAACGGACTGTGGAATCACATTTTCATCACGACATTGTCTCTATCGTTGGGTCATACATCAAATTAGTTGTTGTTAGTACAGTGTCCTCGCTCCTTAGACTCATCACCCTGGTATTACTTTTACGCTTCGCTAAAACCCGAACGCACCTAAATATCAGGCCAACCAATATGGCGACTCCCAGAATACACAAAAGAAATTTCCCTACATCCATAATAATACCTTGGGCCCATTCTCCTAAGCCCGAGAACCAATTTCGTGGGTTCAACCATGACACCCAACTGGTCAGCTCATTACCCACAGCAGCGAGTGTGAGATTGTGTTTCCTTCGAAACTCCCACTTTAATTGTAAAATGTCATCCATCTTTTGGTCTATGACCTCGGCTGGGTCCTCCGTGCTGTTTGCAATATACGTGCAGCACTTGATTCCATATTGAGTTGCCAGGGTAACACAATACCCGCCTGTCACAGCTGTGAGGTAATTGAGAATCATCCTATGCTGAACCAGTTCTGTTTTGTAGGCTTGTAACTCTTTCCTAGTGTACCTGAATGTGTCGTCATACATTTCGGTGATATTGTCTAATAAATTTGCAAGCGCAGATATATATTTGTAATTTATCACTCCTCTGGCGGTGCGAGTGATATCTAACGCGATTAGGAATTGAATCCCGGTGGATTCATGGATCAGGTCAGAGGCCGGATGCTCTGTTCTCTCCATCAGTTGCTGTTTAACGATGTGCTCGTAATGAGTGTGAGTATAAGGAGCTTGGGCACTGCGGTGAATATCCTTCATTTTGTTATGGGTTACAGTCATTACTTCAGGCAGTACTTTTCCAATATAGCACAATCCCTCTGAGTTTGGGGCAAGCCACTTATACGCCTTCCTCCCGCATATGAAATATGCATCATCGGGGAGAACATATGGGACGGAGTATGACATTATCATGTTACAAATTTTCCATGTGAAATCTCCTAACCCTAATTTTCCCATCTGTTTAGTACACGTATCAGTTTGTACGATCTGTGCACAGTATCCTGGTGATACCTCTCCAACTCGCATGGTCCTACTTCCTAAGGTGTACCTATACCGGAAAAATTTCCTATGGTCGGCTATCTGGCGTATAAGTTCTGTGTCTATGGGCATTCTGTCGGGTCTGTATGAAAAGGTCATGGTTTGATTACTCCATGACACTTCCCAATTTCCCGGCTTTCGGGGATTGGAAATGTTAAAGCATACTAAGGACCTATCCACATGATATTGGTGGAGCTTCAAACTAGGAGGGCTAGAGATATTAAACCTCTTGTCCACCGGCCTCCCACCACTTAGCTCAAGTACCTCTCCTACAGTTAAAGGGAATGGTACTAGTCCTGATTTGCTATGGCCTTGAGGTACTTGAGAGCATACCCAACAGTCTGTCTGATTTAACACTTTACCCACTAAGGAGTGATAGTCACTCAATGGATGCCGGTCCATGTGGACATTAAAACTGGACTGACATTTCTTTATGCACCCATCCTCAACTATATTGTCACAATGCCTACAGATGCAGTTCTCTTCAGCTAACAATCCTTCACAATTCCTTCTATTGTCAATGCTACCAGATCGTTTTCTGATACTCGCCTTTACTCAGAGATTATGTTGTTCTTGGAAATCTACGCCTGCATCCTGGTCATCAGAACCCATTCCCGATCCTTTCTCGACCTCCATGGTACTCTCACCGAAACAGACTGCTCTGGTCAACATCATGGTCAACAGGAAAATCCGGATCACAGTCTCTTGGGGCAAGTCCATCTTAGAGGAGTAAAAGGAGAAAACTAAGAAGGGGGAAAGGAAATAGGAGGGAGGTGGGAGCTGGAGAAAATAACAAATGGGAAAAAGAAATCTGGCTCGACAAGCTTCCGGTCTTGTTATTCTCAGCGCTCAGGTGTCGTCTCAATCCTCCCTGAACAGACACTCTTGTGATACAACCTCTACCGTCTGTTCTTTATCACGGGACCTCTCTGGGTCAGTGACCTTTTTACAATGAGACGAATGGACCCAAGTCTCTCTCTCGGCAACCTTCAAAGCAGTTGTGCTGGTCAATAAGACTTGATATGGTCCTTCCCATCTGTCAATAAGGCAACCTGAGCGTAGAAAATTCTGTATTATTACATAATCCCCAGGTTCAATGTCATGACAAGTACTGTCTGGCAAATCAGGAATCACCAACTTTAGATTATCATTCTGATTCCTCAATTGCTTACTCATCTTAACCAAGTACTTTACGGTTACTTCATTGTTACATTTCAAATCATCCTGGGGGTTAATCATAACATGGGGTTGTCGACCAAACAGAATTTGAAAAGGAGACAGATTAAGAGGGGACCTGGGGGTGGTTCTGATGCTGTATAGTACGATTGGCAAAGCTTCAGGCCATAACAGTCCTGTTTCAGTCATTACCTTGCTCAATTTATTTTTAATAGTGCTGTTTACTCTTTCCACCTTCGCGCTCGCCTGGGGGCGGTACGGAGTATGCAGCTTACTATTAATTCCCATCAACTTACACATTGTTTGAAAGACTTCACCTGTGAAATGGGTACCCCTATCACTTTCAATTATTCTAGGGATACCGTACCTACACACAAATTCCTGCACAATTTTCTTTGCAGTAAATACAGCTGTATTTGTGGCCGTGGGAAATGCTTCAACCCAATTTGAGAACACATCAATACAGACCAACACATACTTTAAATTTCTACAAGGTGGCAATTGTATGAAATTAATCTGTATTACCTGGAAAGGACCATCTGTCGGAGGGATATGGGATGGCTCTGTCGGTATTGCCTTTCCGATATTCTTCCTCAAGCAGGTGAGACATGTCATCGCTCTTTTACCCGCGTGGGAAGAAAATCCTGGGGCGCACCAATAAGCTCTTACTAGCTTACACATTCCTTCTTTGCCTAGATGAGTCAGCCCGTGTGCTGCTTCCGCTAGACTTGGAAGGTATGCTCTGGGTGCCACTGGTTTACCATGTCCATCTGTCCAGAGTCCTGTGGACTCCTGGCCATATCCTTTTGACCTCCAGACTGCCTTTTCCTGTGGGGAACACAAATTTTGCATTTCACACAATTTCTGTGTGTTTACAGTATTAAATACCATCAGTCGTGTACTATCTGTTTGTATGGGGTTACTAGCTGCTGATTTAGCAGCTTCATCTGCTCGGCTGTTACCAAGTGATACCGGGTCTTGGCTATATGTGTGAGCTTTACACTTGATAACAGCCACTCTGTCGGGTTCCTGTATCGCTGTTAGAAGTCTTTTGATATGTGCTGCATGCGCTACGGGTGTGCCAGCTGCCGTCATGAAATTTCTGAGGCGCCATAGGGCTCCGAAATCATGGACTACTCCGAAGGCGTACCTAGAATCTGTGTAAATATTGGCTGACTTGCCCTTAGCCAATTCACATGCTCTGGTTAGGGCAACCAGTTCAGCAACTTGTGCTGAGTGAGGTGGGCCTAGCGGTTCTGCTTCTATGGTACCTTGGTCATCTACGACTGCGTATCCAGTACACAAGTCTCCCGAGTCCGTCTGTCTGTGACAACTACCGTCAGTGTAGAAAGTAAAATCTACATCTTCCAGTGGGTTGTCACTGATGTCAGGCCTTGCCGTGAAATTTTGGGTCAAATATTCCATACAATCATGCGTGTCATCCCCTTTATTAAATCCTCCTTCGCCATCACTCTCAGCCTCCACCCTTTGTGCCTGTCCTGGCACACCTGGGAGATACGTTGCAGGATTTAATGCGCTGCATCTCCTTATGGTGATGTTTACGGGGGCCATCAATGCCAATTCCCATCTTGTAAACCGCGCTGATGAGACGTGTCTGGTTTGGGCAGAATTCAGTAAGGCTGACACTGCATGTGGTGTATGAATTGTGAGGTTGTGTCCTAGCACTACATCTTCGCTTTTTGTGACTAGCAATGCTATTGCTGCAACACTTCGCAAGCATGTGGGGAGGGATCGCGCTACCGTATCTAGCTGAGCGCTATAGTAGGCTACCGGCCTGCTGGCATCACCATGCTTCTGGGTTAAGACACCTGCTGCGCACCCAGCACTCTCTGTTCCGTACAGCTCAAAGGGTTTCCCATAGTCTGGCATACCTAATGCTGGTGCCTGCGTTAGGCACTGTTTAAGTCTCTCAAATGCCATTTCAGATTCGTCTGTGTGTGAAATACGATCAGGTTTGCTTGATGAGACCATCTCCTGCAAAGGTAGGGCTAGTATGGAAAAACCTGGGATCCAGTTACGGCAATACCCACACATTCCTAAAAACGTTCTACTCTGTTGCTGGGTTTGTGGCAGGGTCATGTCACGAATTGCTTGAATTCTATCAGCGGTCAGGTGTCTCAGTCCTTGTGTTAGACAGTGTCACAGATACTTCACACGGGTCTGGCATAATTGTAACTTGTCTTTGGAAACCTTGTGTCCTATGTCTGAAAGATGAAACAGGAGCTGTTTCGTATCTCTCAGGGATGCTTCCAGTGAATCTGAACACAGTAGTAAATCGTCCACGTACTGTATCAATATTGATCCACTCTCTGGTTGGAAAGACTGTAAACAATCATGCAGAGCTTGTGAGAAAATACTTGGACTGTCTATGAAACCTTGTGGTAATCAAGTCCAAGTGTACTGAACTCCTCTGTATGTGAATGCGAATAAGTATTGACTGTCAGGGTGCAGAGGTACCGAGAAGAAGGCGGAGCAGAGGTCAATCACAGTGAAAAATTTGGCAGTGGGAGGGATTTGCATAAGAATGACAGCTGGATTTGGTACTACGGGGAATTGACTCTCAACTATTTTGTTGATCCCTCTTAGATCCTACACTAATCGGTAACCCCTCCCCCCACTCTTTTTAACAGGGAAGATGGGACTATTTGCAGTGCTGGACGTCCTTACCAGAATGCCCTGTTGCAGCAAGCGCTCTATTACAGGGAAGACTCCTAACTCCACCTCTGGCTTCAGAGGATATTGTGGGATTTTTGGAGCTATCCTACCCTCTTTTACTTGCACAACTACTGGGGCTACGTTTGCTATCAATCCAGTGTCTTGTCCATCCTTGGTCCAAAGTGATTCCGGTATCTGGGAAATCATTTCCTCTACCTTGGACGGACACCTATTTACAACAACAGTGTGTGACATTAATCTTGTTGGGGAGTCTAGCATATCCTGCGCTTCCTGAGCGTGATTTTCGGGTATATCCAAGAACACACCTTCAGGAGTACAGTATATGACGCATCCCATTTTGCACAGTAAATCTCTCCCTAGGAGATTAGTCGGAGCCGATGCAGCCAGCAGGAAAGAATGCTTGGTATGCAAAGGCCCTATCGTAATCTCTGCAGGTTTGCTTAAAGGGTAGTGCTGTACTACTCCTGTTACTCCCATGGCTGGAATTGTTTTACCAGTGGTTCTCATGCCCACGGTCGAATTTATCACTGACTTGGCCGCCTCCGTATCTACAAGGAAATTTCGAGATTTACCAGCTACATCAATTGTGACCTCGGGTTCGCTTCCAAGGTTCGCAATTAATTTTACTGGCTGCAGATTACAGGTGTGGCCTCGCCCCTATGGTGCGTGGTGGCCTCCCTGCATTGCGCTGGCAGCTATTACCTGTGAAGGGGGTAAATGGGATCTATCAGTGACTTGCCAGTCTCTTTTTGGGGAATATCTTTTTGTTTCCCCTGCGTGTGGCTCATAACTCCGTCTCTGCGGTCCTTGATCCCAATTTCGTGTGTTATGTCGTTGTCTAGGGGGTTGATATGATTTTTGTGCATTATTTGATCTACAGTCTCGTGCATAGTGTCCCTCTCTATGACAGTAATAACAAGTTACCACATTTGACTTACCCACAGGGGTCTGAGATTTACACTGACGTGGCCTTGTGGTCAGGGCCTGTATACTTATGGCCATTAACTTATCACTCTGCGACTCCCTGTGTCTGGTGATATTCCGATCATGATCAATAGCGGCCTCTCTCAAAGTAGCCACCGACAGACATCGCCAACATGGTTGGGTGGTCTGTACCCTCGTCCTCAATCCTTCCTTTAAACCATCCATTAACACAGATACTGCTACTTCTCTATGATTCACATTTGTCTTAATGTCTTCTATGCCTGTATACTTAGCCATATCCTGTAGTGCCCGATGAAAATAATCAGCTGCTGTTTCTCCCTCTTTCTGTTTGATGGAGAAAACTTTGTTCCATTTGACAACAGCTGGAAAATACTCTTTTAACTGTAAATTTATTCTCTTTACATTATCTTTGTTGTACACATCCGTAAGGGGTACATCCTCATCTAATTTACAGTCAGCTAAAAATTTCGCTGAGTCGACATTGGAGGGTAAACATGCCCTCAGCACTATCTGCCAGTCTTTGTTATTGGGCTCCACAGTATTTCCTAGCTCTCTAATGTATTCCTGGCTTGCAACTAGATCTTTCCTAGGATCAGGGAATTCAGACACCATTGATCTTAATTCCATTCGGGAAAAGGGGCAGTGCATGGCAATGTGTCTGAGAGGAGTGACTCCTGAAGTGTCAGTTTTCCCATTTGTCACTGCAATTACCCTAACGGGATTAAGTCCAATAACATCATTCTGAGTAGATTCTACAGCATGTGGTGAAATGGTTTCAGTATATTGTATGGTGCCGTACTTACCAGTTGATACGATCTCACCTGTCCCTCCACTAGGGGCCTTTGATACTAATCTTACGGGTTGGGCCATGCCCACTGTTGTTTCTGCTATGGTGGCTGCTAGAGAGAGTGCCGATATTGTTGTTGGTTCATCCTCTTGGTCACAATCCTGGGGAAAGTTTAAAACAGGGTACAGCTTGCACGGGTTAACATTAGCATCAACAATCTTAGTTACATTAGTCTTAACATTTATACAGTTACTAAGTGCATGTTTATCATTCACCAGTGTGCCATTCTCTGCAACCACCTTCTCTCCCGTTATGTATGGTGGTGGTGGCGCGGTGGCTATCAGTTTTCTGATAGGGTTAGATCAACCCGCTTGAGCCAATCCTCTTTGTATTTCACCTTCCTGTTGCCATAACTGTAAATAATCATAATGTTTGATCCGTCTCTTTGCAGATTTAATGAGACATATCCTTCTCATTAGATTCTGTAACACCTCGGGACTAAAACTGCCTACCCATGGGAACTTTTCCCCATCGTGCACAGTCATTCTTTCCCATTCATCGCACAAAACTTCTGTGTGTGAACCGTATTTCTCACACATTACATACCTTGCCGACCCGATTGGTCGGTTTACTAAATCAACCCGAACCGAGGTTGATCGCCCCCTACCTGAACAACTGGCCCCCATCTTTGCAGGTGTTGCTTTCACTACCTCTGAACTTCAAATCAGGGTCTTCAGCGAACCCTTACAAAAACCAAGATGTCCGGGGTAGGCCGGCGGTGGCAGTTTACCGAGTACTCCACTCACTCACCCACGTCGACCAATACGCCCACACACTGCTCTAGCGCTGGCGTACTCGACCTAGGGCCCCTGCGACCTGAACCTCTATTTACTGGAACATGTGGGTGTGATCCGAAGAGCACTTAACCCTATCCAGTAACTATTGGTTGTTGGATAGTTCCCAAGTGACTAGCGAACTTCCCTTAAAATAAAAAATTACACAAATCACGTTAGAATGTACAAATAGCGTTTATGACCCCTCTAGCGTACGCAAATGGTACTGGGTCAAGTTACTAACTAATGCACACAATTACGTGCGGTACAATCGTTCTGCACATAAGCAACTAATCTTATGTGCGGAGCGACCAGTGGAATCGAAAATTGTGGCTGCGAATTCCTTCAGCCTGAGCTTAATGGCCTATATGGTGATAATGCTGATTTAATTACCTTATAACCTTCACAATAATGGGTAAGAGACACAGTACGCAATTGGCGTATGGGGTACCGTAAGGGTACGCACCTTGCGTAGCACACGCTCGGCCGTGATCGAGACGCACATGCGGCACGCTCGCTCACAGCTTAATGCGTGGTGTCGAGCACGCTATAGGCGAGCGACTACCGTAATGCTACGCTGCCAGCGTAGCGGACGCTCGAGACCACGAGGAGATCACGAGCGGCGCAGACGCTTACAAGATGACAATCAGTAAACCTTGAATGATACACACAGAACGGATACTCTTTTACTGTAAACCTTTGTACTGAAACACTGTAGCGATATAACGCTGCTTAACCTGATTAACACTAAAGCTGTTTGAGCGATCGAGACGCTCCTATTACCCACTTTAATGTAATGAACACACGATACCGTGCTAAGGATCCAACACCTTTACTAACAAGCTTTTAAGTTATATCGAAAAAGGTAAACAGTTCACAAGTCATACACTACAGACTAACATATAATTCTAACAGATTATCTAGACAGAAAATATACAATAGCGTCACAAACTTATACTATAACAGAGAGAAAGAGAATGGCCAATACACACAGAGAATAAGTTGGTTTGCAGAGAATTACTTACACACACTGGGAATGATCGCTGCGCAGCCTGGTACCAGCTCCGAGTTAGTCAATATGAAAACCGTTTGTGGAGTGAGAGAGAGCTGCCCAGGCTGGCTGATCTTATATACACTGAGTACAGTATACTACAAAGGGACCTATAATCTCATTGTTCATTGGACACAGGAATGTCTCCTCGCATCATAACAAAAAGTCATAGGTTAGTTTGAACAGGTGGGCTGTGACTATATCAAACTGCTCAAGTGGGAGGGAATCTGAAGATTCCCGCCACATGGGTAATGAATCGCAAATATATGAAATGTCCAGAATCTACTAATGGCCATAACTATACGCAGGAGCGATTAATCTTTACCTAACCAACACCGGATTGTTGCTATTAAAATGTTCTTTAGTTAGGTACCAGACACAGCTGTTCAAACCCGGTCTGACCCTTCGTACCATACAAAGAGGAATTCCTCTGTCCAGCGACCATTTACATTAAACAAACTTACAGTCATTATTAAGGGGAACATTATCTATAAAACATGCTATTTGGTTCTATTATTAAACGATTGAGTCGCCCGCTAGACGCACACAAACTCTACCGTAAATGCACATACCACGCGCTCGAGCGCATGGCCGAGGCGCCATCACGCGGCTGCGTATATCCGCACGCACGGGAGAGAATGTGCACGTGCAGCAGGCACGTGTATGAGGTCAATATATGGCAACGTGTAGCATGATATTTTTCCGACTTTGACAGTCCACCCTTTGGCAGTCATCAATAACTGCCACTTCCTAAAACAGTTCAAAAAGAGAAAAATATATGTCATGCATAAATACATTTCTATGATTGGGTAAGGGAGAAGAGAGGAAGGTGGGAAAAAGGTATGACCTAGTGAGATAGTAGAAGCATGTGTGTATGAGTCCATGTTTGAGGGGTCATGTATCATCGTGCCGTACGTGTTTTAAATCAAGCTTCGAGGTATTGCGAAGTATACATTTGAATTCCTTCTTATCCCGTATTACGGGCCTGTGGATGGGCTGTCAAAC
The DNA here is from genome assembly GCF_028390025.1 of Pseudophryne corroboree. Taxonomy (NCBI): domain Eukaryota; kingdom Metazoa; phylum Chordata; class Amphibia; order Anura; family Myobatrachidae; genus Pseudophryne; species Pseudophryne corroboree. The sequence continues at coordinate 1,190,803,801 of NC_086444.1, read as the reverse complement.
TTTACCGAGCTCTTTTCGGCTTTTGGTTGCAACAAAATGGGGGAGCACATTTTAGTTGATGATACATGAATGGGGGGATATGTGAGTGCTGATATCTGTGCCTATATTCCCTATCGACTATGTGTGTCATTACCTGAAGGTTGTAGAAATGAAGATAAGAAGCAATTATGGTAAATGCAGTCATAAACTATGTGAGTTTAATATACATTTGCCGATTGAGGTCTTGTCTTGTGTCTTGTCTCGATGTACATGTTGACTGTAGTCTCTTTGGGCTTTTGCTATAATGCAAGCAAAGCCGTTTCAATGTCCATAAAATTTTAAATCACTAAAGTTCTGGGCTAGCGTTTTCATTAAAGTCACTAGGGATATTGGGGGCCGGCAACATAGTCCATAAAAAAAAAAAAATCTTTGTATAAATGTGGTCTTCAAATCCTTCTTCCAAGAGAGTCTTTGTACCTTGGAGGAAAACAAAGGAGAAACAGGTGAAAGAAACGGACCGTGGAATCACATTTTCATCACAACATTGTCTCTATTGTTGGGTCATACATCAAATTTGTTGTTGTTAGTACAGTGTCCTCGCTCCTTAGACTCATTACCCTTTTATTACTTTTACGCTTCGCTAAAACCCGAACGCATCTAAATATCAGACCGACCAATATGATGACACCCAGAATACACAAGAGAAATTTCCCTACATCCATAATAATACCTTGGGCCCATTCTCCTAAACCAGAGAACCAATTTCGTGGGTTCAACCATGACACCCAACTGGTCAGCTCATTACCCACAGCAGCGAGTGTGAGATTGTGTTTCCTTCGAAACTCCCACTTTAATTGTAAGATGTCATCCATCTTTTGGTCTATGACCTCGGCTGGGTCCTCCGTGCTGTTTGTAATGTACGTGCAGCACTTGATTCCATATTGAGTTGCCAGGGTAACACAATACCCGCCTGTCACAGCTGTGAGGTAATTGAGAATCATCCTATGCTGAACCAGTTCTGTTTTGTAGGCTTGTAACTCTTTCCCAGTGTACCTAAATGTGTCGTCATACATTTCGGTGATATTGTCTAATAAATTTGCAAGCGCAGATATATATTTGTAATTTATCACTCCTCTGGCGGTACGAGTGATATCTAACGCGAGTAGGAATTGAATCCCGGTGGATTCATGGATCAGGTCAGAGGCCGAATGCTCTGTTCTTTCTATTAGGTGCCGCTTAACGATGTGCTCGTAATGAGTGTGAGTATAAGGAGCTTGGGCACTGCGGTGAATATCTTTCATTTTAGTGTGGGATACAGTCATTACCTCAGGCAGTACTTTTCCAATATAACATAACCCTTCTGAGTTTGGGGCAAGCCACTTATACGCCTTCCTCCCGCATATGAAATATGCATCATCGGGGAGAACATATGGGACGGAGTGTGACATAACCATATTACATATTTTCCATATGAAATCTCCTAACCCTAATTCTCCCATCTGTTTAGTACATGTATCTGTGTGTATGACATGTGCACAGTATCCTGGTGATACTTCTCCAACTCGCATGGTCCTACTTCCTAAGGTGTACCTATACCGAAAGAATTTCCTATGGTCGGCTATCTAGCGTATAAGTTCTGTGTCTATGGGCAATCTGTCGGCTCTATGTGAGAATGTCATGGTTTGATTACTCCATGACACTTCCCAATTTCCCGGCTTTCAGGGATTGGAAATGTTAAAGCACACTAAGTACCTATCCACATGGTATTGGTGGAGCTTCAAACTAGGAGGACTAGAGATATTAAACCTCTTGTCCACCGGCCTCCCACCACTTAGCTCAAGTACCTCTCCTACAGTTAAAGGGAATGGTACTAATCCTGATTTACTATGGCCTTGAGGTACTTGAGAGCATACCCAACAGTCTGTCTGATTTAACACTTTACCCACTAAGGAGTGATAGTCACTCAATGGATGCCGGTCCATGTGGACATTAAAACTGGACTGACATTTCTTTATGCACCCATCCTCAACTATATTGTCACAATGCCTACAGATGCAGTTCTCTTCAGCTAACAATCCTTCACAATTCCTTCTATTGTCAATGCTACCAGATCGTTTTCTGATACTCACCTTTACTCGGAGATTATGTTGTTCTTGGAAATCTACGCCTGCATCCTGGTCATCAGAACCCATTCCCGATCCTTTCTCGACCTCCATGGTACTCTCACCGAAACAGACTGCTCTGGTCAACATCATGGTCAACAGGAAAATCCGGATCACAGTCTCTTGGGGCAAGTCCATCTTAGAGGAGTTAAAGGAGAAAAATAAGAAGGGGGAAAGGAAATAGGAGGGAGGTGGGAACTGGAGAAAATAACAAATGGGAAAAAGAAATCTGGCTCGACAAGCTTCCGGTCTTGTTATTCTCAGCGCTCAGGTGTCGTCTCAATCCTCCCTGAACAGACACTCTAGTGATACAACCTCTACCGTCTGTTCTTTATCACGGGACCTCTCTGGGTCAGTGACCTTTTTACAATGAGACAAATGGACCCAAGTCTCTCTCTCGGCAACCTTCAAAGCAGTTGTGCTGGTCAATAAGACTTGATATGGTCCTTCCCATCTGTCAATAAGGCAACCTGAGCGTAGAAAATTCCGTATTATTACATAATCCCCAGGTTCAATGTCATGACAATTACTGTCTGGCAAATCAGGAATCACCAACTTTAGATTATCATTCTGATTCCTCAATTGTTTACTCATCTTAACCAAGTACTTTACGGTTACTTCATTGTTACATTTCAAATCATCCTGGGGGTTAATCATAACATGGGGTAGTCGACCAAACAGAATTTCAAAAGGAGACAGATTAAGAGGGGACCTGGGGGTGGTTCTGATGCTGTATAATACAATTGGCAAAGCTTCCGGCCATAACAGTCCTGTTTCAGTCATTAACTTGCTCAATTTATTTTTAATAGTGCTGTTTACTCTTTCCACCTTCGCGCTCGCCTGGGGGCGGTACGGAGTATGCAGCTTACTATTAATTCCCATCAACTTACATATTGTTTGAAAGACTTCACCTGTGAAATGGGTACCCCTATCACTTTCAATTATTCTAGGGATACCGTACCTACACACAAATTCCTGCACAATTTTCTTTGCAGTAAATACAGCGGTATTTGTGGCCGCAGGAAATGCTTCAACCCAATTTGAAAACACATCAATACAGACCAAAACATACTTAAAATTTCTACAAGGTGGCAATTGTATGAAATCAATTTGTATCACCTGGAAAGGACCATCTGTCGGAGGGATATGGGATAGCTCTGTCGGTATTGCCTTTCCGATATTCTTCCTCAAGCAGGTAAGGCATGTCATCGCTCTTTTACCCGCATGGAAAGAAAATCCTGGGGCGCACCAATAAGCTCTTACTAGCTTACACATCCCTTCTTTGCCTAAATGAGTCAGCCCGTGTGCTGCTTCCGCTAGACTTGGAAGGTATGCTCTTGGTGCCACTGGTTTACCATGTCCATCTGTCCAGAGTCCTGAGGACTCCGGGCATATCCTTTTGACCTCCTGACTGCCTTTTCCTGTGGGGAACACAAATTTTGCATTTCACACAATTTCTGTGTGTTTACAGTATTAAATACCATCAGTCGTGTACTATCTGTTTGTATGGGGTTACCAGCTGCTGATTTAGCAGCTTCGTCTGCTCGGCTGTTACCGAGTGATACCGGGTCTTGGCTATATGTGTGAGCTTTACACTTGATAACAGCCACTCTGTCGGGTTCCTGTATCGCTGTTAGAAGTCTTTTGATGTGGGCTGCATGCGCTACGGGTGTGCCAGCTGCCGTCATGAAATTTCTGAGGCGCCATAGGGCTCCGAAATCATGGACTACTCCGAATGCGTACCTAGAATCTGTGTAGATATTGGCTGACTTGCCCTTAGCCAATTCACATGCTCTGGTTAGGGCAACCAGTTCAGCAACTTGTGCTGAGTGAGGTGGGCCTAGCGGTTCTGCTTCTATGGTACCTTGGTCATCTACGACTGCGTATCCAGTACACAAGTCTCCCGAGTCCGTCTGTCTGTGACAACTACCATCAGTGTAGAAAGTAAAATCTACATCTTCCAGTGGGTTGTCACTGATGTCAGGCCTTGCCGTGAAATTTTGGGTCAAATATTCCATACAATCATGCATGTCATCCCCCGTATTAAATCCTCCTTCACCACCACTCTCATCCTCCACCCTTTGTGCCTGTCCAGGCACACCTGGGAGATACGTTGCAGGATTTAATGCGCTGCATCTCCTTATGGTGATGTTTACAGGGGCCATCAATGCCAATTCCCATCTTGTAAACCGCGCTGATGAGACGTGCCTGGTTTGGGCAGAATTCTTCAAGGCTGACACTGCATGTGGTGTATGAATTGTGAGGTTGTGTCCTAGCACTACATCTTCGCTTTTCGTAACTAGCAATGCTATCGCTGCAACACTTCGCAAGCATGTGGGGAGGGATCGCGCTACCGTATCTAGCTGAGCGCTGTAGTAAGCTACCGGCCTGCTGGCATCACCATGCTTCTGGGTTAATACACCTGCTGCGCACCCAGCACTCTCTGTTCCGTACAGCTCAAAGGGTTTCCCATAGTCTGGCATACCTAATGCTGGTGCCTGCGTTAGGCACTGTTTAAGTCTCTCAAATGCCATCTCAGATTCGTCTGTGTGCGAAATCCGATCAGGTTTGCTTGATGAGACCATTTCCTGCAAAGGCAAGGCCAGTATGGAAAAACCTGGGATCCAGTTACGGCAATACCCACACATTCCTAAAAACGTTCTAATCTGTTGCTGGGTTTGTGGCAGGGTCATGTCACGAATTGCTTGAATTCTATCAGCGGTAAGGTGTCTCAGTCCTTGTGTTAGACAGTGTCCCAAATACTTCACACGGGTCTGGCATAATTGTAACTTGTCTTTGGAAACCTTGTGTCCTGTGTCTGAAAGATGAAACAGGAGCTGTTTCATATCTCTCAGGGACGCTTCCAGTGAATCTGAACACAGTAGTAAATCATCCACGTACTGGATCAATACTGATCCACTCTCTGGTTGGAAAGACTGTAAACAATCATGCAGAGCCTGTGAGAAAATACTTGGGCTGTCTATGAAACCTTGTGGTAAGCGAGTCCATGTATATTGAACTCCTCTGTATGTGAATGCAAATAAGTATTGACTGTCAGGGTGCAGAGGTACCGAGTAGAAAGCGGAGCAGAGGTCAATCACAGTGAAAAATTTGGCAGTGGGAGGGATTTGCATAAGAATGACAGCTGGATTTGGTACTACGGGGAATTGACTCTCAACTATTTTGTTGATCCCTCTTAGATCCTGCACTAATCTGTAACCCCTCCCCCCACTCTTTTTAACAGGGAAGATGGGACTATTTGCAGTGCTGGACGTCCTTACCAGAATGCCCTGTTGTAGCAAGCGCTCCATTACAGGGAAAACTCCTAACTCCACCTCTGGCTTCAGAGGATATTGTGGTATTTTTGGAGCTATCCTACCCTCTTTTACTTGCACAACTACTGGTGCTACGTTTGCCATCAATCCAGTGTCTTGTCCATCCTTGGTCCAAAGTGATTCCGGTATCTGGGAAATCATTTCCTCTACCTTGGACGGACACCTATTTACAACAACAGTGTGTGACATTAATCTTGTTGGGGAGTCTAGCATATCCTGCGCTTCCTGAGCATGGTTTTCGAGTATATCCAAGAACACACCTTCAGGAGTACAGTATATGACGCATCCCATTTTGTACAGTAAATCTCTCCCTAAGAGATTAGTCGGAGCCGATGCAGCCAGCAGGAAAGAATGCTTGGTATGCAAAGGTCCTATCGTAATCTCTGCAGGTTTGCTTAAAGGGTAGTGCTGTACTACTCCTGTTACTCCCATGGCTGGAATTGTTTTACCAGTGGTTCTCATGCCCACGGTCGAATTTATCACTGACTTGGCCGCCCCCGTATCTACAAGGAAATTTAGAGATTTACCAGCTACATCAATTGTGACCTCGGGTTCACTTCCAAGGTTCGCAATTAATTTCACTGGCTGCAGATTACAGGTGTGGCCTCGCCCCTATGGTGCGTGGTGGCCTCCCTGCATTGCGCTGGCAGCTATTACCTGTGAAGGGGGTAAATGGGATCTATCAGTGACTTGCCAGTCTCTTTTTGGGGGATACCTTTTTGTTTCCCCTGCTTGTGGCTCATAACTCCGTCTCTGCGGTCCTTGATCCCAATTTCGTGTGTCATGTCGTTGTCTAGGGGGTTGATATGATTTTTGTGCATTCTTTGATCTACAGTCTCGTGCATAGTGTCCCTCTTTATGACAGTAATAACAGGTTACCACATTTGACTTACCCACAGGGGTCGGAGATTTATACAGAGGTTGCCTGGTAGTCAGGGCCTGTATACTTACGGCCATTAACTTATCACTCTGCGACTCCCAGTGTCTGGTGATATTCCGTTCATGATCAACAGCGGCCTCTCTCAAAGTAGCCACCGGCAGACCTCGCCAACATGGTTGGGTGGTCTGTACCCTCGTCCTCAATACTTCCTTTAAACCATCCATTAACACAGATACTGCTACTTCTCTATGATTCACATTTGTCTTAATGTCTTCTATGCCTGTATACTTAGCCATATCCTGTAGTGCCCGATGAAAATAATCAGCTGCTGTTTCTCCCTCTTTCTGTTTGATGGAGAAAATTTTGTTCCATCTGACAACAGCTAGAAAATACTCTTTTAACTGTAAATTTATTCTCTTTACATTATCTTGGTTGTACACATCCGTAAGGGGTACATCCTCATCTAATTTACAGTCAGCTAAAAAAAATTCTGAGTCGATATTGGAGGGTAAACATGCCCTCAGCAATATCTGCCAGTCTTTGTTATTGGGCTCTACAGTATTTCCTAGCTCTCTAATGTATTCCTGGCTTGCAACTAGATCTTTCCTAGGATCAGGGAATTCAGACACCATTGTTCTTAATTCCATTCAGGTAAAGGCGCAGTGCATGGCAATGTGTCTGAGAGGAGTGACTCCTGAAGTGTCAGGGTAATTGCAGTGCCAAATGTAAAAACTAACGGGATTAAGTCCAATAACATCATTCTGAGTAGATTCTACAGCATGTGGTGAAATGGTTTCAGTATATTGTATGGTGCCGTACTTACCAGCTGATACGATCTCACCTGTCCCTCCACTAGGGGGCTTTGATACTAATCTTACGGGTTGGGCCGTGCCCACTGTTGTTTCTGCTATGGTGGCTGCTAGAGAGAGTGCCGATATTGTTGTTGGTTCATCCTCTTGGTCACAATCCTGGGGAAAGTTTAAAATAGGTTACAGCTTGCACGGGTTAACATTTGCATCAACAATCTTGGTTACATTAGGCTTAACATTTATACAATTACTAAGTGCATGTTTATCATTCACCAGTGTGCCATTCTCTGCAACCACCCTCTCTCCCGTTATGTATGGTGGTGGTGGCTATCAGTTTTCTGATAGGGTTAGATCCACCCGATTGAGCCAATCCTCTTTGTATTTCACCTTCCTGTTGCCATAACTGTAAATAATCATAATGTTTGATCCGTCTCTTTGCAGATTTATTGAGACATATCCTTCTCCTTAGATTCTGTAACACCTCGGGACTAAAACTGCCTACCCGTGGGAACTTTTCCCCATCGTGCACAGTCATTCTTTCCCATTCATCGCACAAAACTTGTGTGTGTGAACCGTATTTCTCACACATTACATACCTTGCCGACCCGATTGGTCGGTTTACTGAATCAACCCGAACCGAGGTTGATCGCCCCCTACCTGAACAACTGGCCCCCATCTTTGCAGGTGTTGCTTTCACTACCTCTGAACTTCAAATCAGGGTCTTCAGCGAACCCTTACAAAAACCAAGATGTCCGGGGTAGGCCGGCAGTGGCAGTTTACCGAGTACTCCACTCACTCGCCCACGTCGACCAATACGCCCACACACTGCTCTAGCGCTGGCGTACTCGACCTAGGGCCCCTGCGACCTGAACCTCTATTTACTGGAACATGCGGGTGCGATCCGAAGAGCACTTAACCCTTTCCAGTAACTATTGGTTGTTGGATAGTTCCCAAGTGACTAGCGAACTTCCCTTAAAATAAAAAAAATTACACAAATCACGTTAGAATGTACAAATAGCGTTTATGACCCCTCTAGCGTACGCAAATGGTACTGGGTCAAGTTACTAACTAATGCACACAATTACGTGCGGTACAATCGTTCTGCACATAAGCAACTAATCTTATGTGCGGAGCGACCAGTGGAATCGAAAATTGTGGCTGCGAATTCCTTCAGCCTGAGCTTAATGGCCTAGATGGGTACCGCACCAACCCTTTCTGGTGTTGTGCTCCTTTATTCTTTATCTATAGCGGACTTCTTAGTCTGCTGTACCTGGACCTCCTGGTCTGTCTGGACCTCCTGGTCTGTGCTACAGTAGACCTCCTGGTCTGCTATACTCTAATGCTCTTTTTTAAATGTTTAACAAGGGATGCCTCCCAAGCCACCATGCAGTCACTTACACGTATGTACCTTCACGAGAACTCGATGATTTCCTTGGTTCAAACCCCAAAAATTAGAAACTTTTATATATATATATATATATATATATATATATATATATACACTCTTTCACCTCATGTACTCTTTACTTTCGTTTCTGCGCAGAAATCCCTTTCATTCAGTATCGCAGGCTAATCCCGAGGAGTTACAACTAGAGAAGGATCTATTAGCTTAACATTTTGGACACTGAGATCGATTTGCGCTATTTTCGCGTTGCCTCCTTATCGCCTAATTAAAACAATACTATCGTGTGATTTGTATTATGTGGGCGTACCCAGACGCTCCGTTGCGTAGTATACGCTCCGTGCGTCGGCCCTTGCGTTGCGTACCCTAGTCCCGCCCTTTGTTAGAGACACGTGTACGCCAGCCAGATATGTCCACAGAAATACAATTAACACGTTTATATCAATGTAGATGATCTTTAAATATAATCATCTACTGAACACCACACCAGACTTCCTTGTATTTTAGGCAAGCCGTGCGCGTGTATTACAAATTACTCCTTAACGTATTATTTTTACTCTTTAACTACCAATAGCAACAAATCTTTCTCAGCACGTTATCAATTGTGAAATGGCAACCAGGAAAGTGATATGTGAAAATACACAAGTGAAAAGAAATACAGGTGTGTGCGTGCGTGTGTACGCAAAACAGAAATAAACAGTTTTAAAAGACACTAGCGTATTGTTCTTACCTCCGGTTCCGGATTCCACCAGCACTCCTTCACGTAGGGGAAACAGACGCTTATCTAGCCAGCACTACTGTATCCCGATACGAAGGGATACTGCCTTCCCGCCCTTGCTGACAGATAACGTTTGTTTTCGCAAGTGCGGATATGTGGAGGACGGACGAGCAGCCAATTGATAATGCTGATTTAATTACCTTATAACCTTCACAATAATGGGTAAGAGACACAGTACGCAATTGGCGTATGGGGTACCGTAAGGGTACGCACTTAGCATAGCACACGCTCGGCCGTGATCGAGATGCACATGCGGCACGCTCGCTCACAGCTTAATGCGTGGTGTCGAGCACGATATAGGCGAGCGACTACCGTAATGCTACGCTACCAGCGTAGCGGACGTTCGAGACCACGAGGAGATCACGAGCGGCGCAGACGCTTACAAGATGACAATCAGTAAACCTTGAATGATACACACAGAACGGATACTCTTTTACTGTAAACCTTTGTACTGAAACACTGTAGCGATATAACGCTGCTTAACCTGATTAACACTAAAGCTGTTTGAGCGATCGAGACGCTCCTATTACCCACTTTAATGTAATGAACACACGATACCGTGCTAAGGATCCAACACCTTTACTAACAAGCTTTTAAGTTATATCGAAAAAGGTAAACAGTTCACAAGTCATACACTACAGACTAACATATAATTCTAACAGATTATCTAGACAGAAAATATACAATAGCGTCACAAACTTATACTATAACAGAGAGAAAGAGAATGGCCAATACACACAGAGAATAAGTTGGTTTGCAGAGAATTACTTACACACACTGGGAATGATCACTGCGCAGCCTGGTACCAGCTCCGAGTTAGTCAATATGAAAACCGTTTGTGGAGTGAGAGAGAGCTGCCCAGGCTGGCTGATCTTATATACACTGAGTACAGTATACTACAAAGGGACCTATAATCTCATTGTTCATTGGACACAGGAATGTCTCCTCGCATCATAACAAAAGGTCATAGGTTAGTTTGAACAGGTGGGCTGTGACTTAATCAAACTGCTCAAGTGGGAGGGAATCTGAAGATTCCCGCCGCATGGGTAATGAATCGCAAATATATGAAATGTCCAGAATCTACTAATGGCCATAACTATACGCAGGAGCGATTAATCTTTACCTAACCAACACCGGATTGTTGCTATTAAAATGTTCTTTAGTTAGGTACCAGACACAGCTGTTCAAACCCTGTCTGACCCTTCGTACCATACAAAGAGGAATTCCTCTGTCCAGCGACCATTTACATTAAACAAACTTACAGTCATTATTAAGGGGAACATTATCTATAAAACATGCTATTTGGTTCTATTATTAAACGATTGAGTCGCCCGCTAGACGCACACAAACTCTACCGTAAATGCACATACCACGCGCTCGAGCGCATGGCCGAGGCGCCATCACGCGGCTGCGTATATCCGCACGCACGGGAGAGAATGTGCACGTGCAGCAGGCACGCGCATGAGGTCAATATATGGCAACGTGTAGCATGATATTTTTCCGACTTTGACAATGGGTACCGCACCAACCCTTTCTGGTGTTGTGCTCTTTTGCTCTTTATCTATAGCGGACTTCTTAGTCTGCTGTACCTGGACCTCCTGGTCTGTCTGGACCTCCTGGTCCGTGCTACAGTAGACCTCCTGGTCCGCTATACTCTAATGCTCTTTTTTTAAATGTTTAACAAGGGATGCCTCCCAAGCCACCATGCAGTCACTTACACGTATGTACCTTCACGAGAACTCGATGATTTCCTTGGTTCAACCCCAAAAATTAGAAACTTATATATATGTATACACTCTTTCACCTCATGTACTCTTTACTTTCGTTTCTGCGCAGAAATCCCTTTCATTCAGTATCACAGGCTAATCCCGAGGAGTTACAACTAGAGAAGGATCTATTAGCTTAAAATTTTGGACACTGAGATCGATTTGCGCTATTTTCGCATTGCCTCCTTATCGCCTAATTAGAACAATACTATCGTGTGATTTGTATTATGTGGGCATACCCAGACGCTCCGTTGCATAATATACGCTCCGTGCGTCGGCCCTTGCGTCGCGTACACTAGCCCCACCCTTTGTTAGAGACACGTGTACGCCAGCCAGGTATATCCACAGAAATACAATTTAACACGTTTATATCAATGTAGATGATCTTTAACTGTAATCATCTACTGAACACCACACCAAACTTCCTTGTATCTTAGGCAAGCCGTGCGCGTGTATTACAAATTACTCCTTAACGTATTATTTTTACTCTTTAACTACCAATAGCAACAAATCTTTCTCAGCACGTTATCAATTGTGAAATGGCAACCAGGAAAGTGATATGTGAAAATACACAAATGAAAGAAACAGAAAAAAAACAGTTTTAAAAGACACTAGCGTATTGTTCTTACCTCCGGTTCCGGATTCCACCAGCACTCCTTCAACGCAGCGAAACAGATGCTTATCTAGCCAGCACTACTGTATCCCGATACGAAGGGATACTGCCTTCCCGCCCTTGCTGACAGATAACGTTTGTTTTCGTTAGTGCGGATATGTGGAGGACGGACGAGCCCTCAATTGATAATGCTGATTTGATTACTTTATAACCTTCATTATATGGGTAAGAGACTCAGTACGCAATTGGCGTATGGGGTACCGTAAGGGTACGCACTTAGCGTAGCATACGCTCGGCCGTGATCGAGACGCACATGCGGCACGCTCGCTCACAGCTTAATGCGTGGTGTCGAGCACTCTATAGGTGAGCGACTACCGTAATGCTACGCTACCAGCGTAGCGGACGCTCGAGACCACGAGGAGATCACGAGCGGCGCAGACGCTCACAAGATGACAATCAGTAAACCTTGAATGTAATACACAGAAAGGATACTCTTATACTGTAAACCTTGTACTGAAACACTGTAGCGATATAACGCTGCTTAACCTTGTTAATACTAAAGCTGTTTGAGCGATCGAGACGCTCCTATTACCCACTGCAATTTAATGAACACACGATACCGTGCTAAGGTTCCAACACCTTTACTAACAAGTTTTTAAGTTATATCGAAAAAGGTAAAACAGTTCACAAGTCATACACTACAAACTAACATATAATTCTAACAGAATATCTAGACAGAAATATACAATAGCGTCACAATCCTATACTATAACAGAGAGAAGGAATGGCCAATACAAACAGAGAATAAGTTGGTTTGCAGAGAATTACTTACACACACTGGGAATGATCGCTGCGCAGCTTTCTGGTACCAGCTCCGAGTTAGTCAAGATGAAAACCGTTTGTGGAGAGTGAGAGAGCTGCCCAGGCTGGCTGATCTTATATACACTGAGTACAGTATACTACAAAGGGACCTATAATCTCATTGTTCATTGGACACAGGAATGTCTCCTCGTATCATAACAAAAGGTCATAGGTTAGTTTGAACAGGTGGGCTGTGACTATATCAAACTGCTCAGGTGGGAGGGAATCTGAAGATTCCCGCCGCATGGGTAATGAATCGCAAATATAGTAAATGTCCAGAAAATACTAATGGCCATATCCATACGCAGGAGCGATTAATCTTTACCTAACCAGCACCGGATTGTTTCTAATAAAATGTTCTTTAGTTAGGTACCAGACACAGCTGTTCAAACCCTGTCTGACCCTTCGTACCATACAAAGAGGAATTCCTCTGTCCAGCGACCATTTACATTAAACAAACTTACAGTCATTATTAAGGGGAACATTATCTATAAAACATACTATTTGGTGTTATTATTTAATGATTGAGTCGCCCGCTAGACGCACACAAACTCTACCGTAAATGCACATACCACGCGCTCGAGCGCATGGCCGAGGCGCCATCACGCGGCTGCGAGTATCCGCACGCACGGGAGAGAATGTGCACGTGCAGCAGGCACGCGCATGAGGTGAATATATGGCAACGTGTAGCATGATATTTTTCTGACTTTGACATCTGCCACTGCAGTGCCACTCCTAGATGGGCCAGGTGTTTGTTCCGCCCACTTGTGTCGCTTAGCTTAGCCATCCAGCTAACTCAGTACACCTGTTTTTTTCTTTGCATCATGTGCTGTCTGGGGCCTAGTTTTTTAAATCTGCCATCCTGTCTGCCACTGTGCAACTCCTAGATGGGCCAGGTGTTTGTGCCGCACACTTGTGTCGCTTAGCTTAGTCATCCAGCGACCACAGTGCAACCTATTGGCCTAAAAACAATATTGTGAGGTGTTCAGAGTAGACTGGAAATGAGTGGAAATGAATGTTATTGAGGTTAATAATACCGTAAGATCAAAATTACCCCCAAATTCTGTGATTTTAGACATTTTTATGTTGTTGTTTTTTTAAAAAATCATCCAGTTCCAAAACCAAAACCCGAAAGGGTGGTTTTGGCAAAACCAATCCAGATCTAAAACACGAACGGGGATCCAGATCTAAAACAGAAAACCCGAAAAGTGCCCGCCGCACATCTCTAATTTCAGCACAGGTGATTGCAATCATAAATTATAGTATATTCGACTGAAACTAATAGCAGTGAGAAAATCACCTCACCATTTTCCCGGAGCCCTGCGCATGCATACTAGACTCTGACACAGCGCTAGGCTCTCCTAATGACCCTAGTGCTGACAGAGTCACTGTGCTGCCGGATACAGAGGAGGGGGCCCAGACGGAAAATGCACATGGGCCCCCTCTCTTAACATGGCTCTGCTTCGGCCATACTCAGATGGAGAATCTGCACCTGACATAGGGCTGATGCAGGTTTCAGTAGCGTGTTTGAAGGTGCACCGGCACCGAGATGTATGTGCACCACCGCAAGAAGCACCTACGGCAAAAGCCACGCCCACATCTGTGTACAACTCAGAACCACCCTCAGTATGTGGAAAGAAATATGCAAAAATAAATATTTTTTAAATTCTCCTCATATTTACAAGCGGCTTCCTTCCACTAGTTACAGATTAATTCACAGATTTGTGGTGTTGATTGCAGGTTTATATTAATGAATGGATTTGATAAAAACACACACACACGGAAGGACCTAAGTTTGATTTATTCAAGAATTGAGAAGACAGGGAAATAGTCCCTTGAATTATATGTAATACAGGAACAAGGATTTCTTACATAAATAACATTCACAAACGCCTTATAATAAATGTTGGAGAAACCGTCTCACATAACTCAGAGAGTAACTCTGTTAGGAACCCAGGAAGCTATTTCACAGATGATTAAAACTTGATCACTGTCCAGCAAAGAAGCAGTGTAAGTTCCAGGCAAATACAGAGTAATACTTTGAAACAAAAGTCATAAAGCCAAATAAGTAATTCAGACTGAAGTTAATCCTCTAATCTGAACAGCTGTAAATAAATTTAGTATGCTACAAATGGTATCCGGACTCCAGGTCGACAACAAAAAGGTAGACACACCTTAGGTCGACGCCAATTGGTCAACACACCTTAGGTCGACATGGACAAATGGTCGACATGGACAAAAGGTCGACAGGAACAAGGTCAACATGGAAAAAAGGTCGACATGAGTTTTTCACAATTTTTTTCTTTTTTGGAACCTTTTCATACTTAACGATCCACGTGGACTACTATTGGAATGGTAATCTGTGCCGAGCGAAGCGAAGGCACCATGCCCGAAGCATGGCGAGCGAAGCGAGCCATGCGAGGGGACGCGGTGCACTAATTGGGGTTCCCGGTCACTCTACAAAGAAAACAACACCAAAAAAAACATAAAAAATTAATGTCGACCTTTTTCCATGTCGACCTTGTTCCTGTCGACCTTTTGTCCATGTCGACCTTTTGTCCATGTCGACATAAGATGTGTCGACCAATTGGCGTCGACCTAAGGTGTGTCGACCTTTTTGTTGTCGACCTGGAGTCCCAGACCCCTACAAATACATTTATTACCAGAACATTCATTGTCATTTGTATGTATAAATTCTGTCCCACGATGCAATAATAACTCTTGCACATGGGAGTTGCAGAAAGAACACTTTATGTCTCAGCAATGGCTTTGGTTTATTACTAGGAGTAGAAGTGACCTTCTGTGGTTAATAATGTATCAGCTTAGTCCGTCGTCTGGTCATGCCTGCAGTATTTCTGTGATTCAGAAGCTCTCAATAACGATACTCAGAGTTACATGCAGGGCCAGATTAAGCCTTTGGACAAAAACAATAAATCATAACGATTTATCGTTCAAGAAAGTGCGAATTGTATGTTCTCTTCTAACGATAGCGATCCGATGCGCATCCCTGCAGCTCGTATGATGTATCCTCTGATCTTACCTGCTGCAGTCAAGATCTGCCAATGTCTGTAAATGTCTTTAGAGATCATACGATAAATCGCATTTGTGAATCGCTCAGAGTGTGGGCACCATAAGATTGTGCTTACCTCCCAACATGACCCATTCCCGGAGGGACACAATGCTCTTTACATGGACTTCCCTCTTAATGTACGATTGTGGTCACCTGTGTTGAACTATTTCATTGATAAGAAAGGTGTTTAAACACAGGTGTTTGCAATCATAATTTAAGAGGAAGTCCAGGTAGAGAGCATTTTGTCCCTCCTGGAATGGGTCATGTTGGGATGTATGGATTGTGTATATTACATTTAGCCCAAAGGTGCATATTAGATATAAACTAAACACCTAATTGAAAGACAACTATTTTATAAAATGTTCTTGTAGTGGAACAAAGACAACTTAAACAACCTTAAATACACATACAAAAATAAAATCTATAATTTATCTTGTGACATGCAAAAATAGCAGCAGCCTTTACTACTTACACACTGGGACAGGACTCAGGAGGGCTGTGTGTGTGTCTCTCTCTCTAGACCCTTATTAGATAACAAGTTACACAGGATACAGACACCAGGAGTGGAGAGAGTTGTAAGTGACACAGGGACCCCACCCTGTGTCACTTACAGCTCTATCCACCCTCCTATCTCTCCTCTGGTTGGGAAGCTCCATCGATATTTCATGAAATCTGATACTCCTGTGTCTCTGCCCGCACTGCATACTGTCCTGCTCGCATCCTGGCTGTCTGGTTCTACTGCTGCATAAGAGAGAAAGCTAGCGATGTCAGTGTGCTCTGGCCGTGGGGCTCCTGACAAAGGGGGGCCCGGGGTACAGTATGCCCAGCATCCCCCCTTAATCTGGCTATGGTTACATGTACCTTAGGTCAGCACTTTTCCCCTAGGTTTGCAGTAATCCCATTGGGGCAGGTGGTCCCTTTCCCAGCTGCTGTTTGGATCTCCGGCTTAACCTCGTTCCCTGACTGCCTCTGTGAGTAACTCTGCTCTCTCCAGGCGGTTTATACCACTGACTCAGTGCCTCTTCTCAGGGTATTACCAAATAGTACAGGCATGGGCAGCATCCATAACATCTCAGTGACAGCTGCGACTGGGCCTGGTTCGGAGTTACATGCAGCAGTAAACAGGGGGGAGTTAGGTTTAGGATGTGGGGGAGGGTTAGGGTTAAGATACTGGGTGGGGGGGAGGTTAGGTTTAGGCTGTAGGGAGGAGGTTAGGCACCACTGGGGAGGGTTAGGGTTGGAATGCGGGAGTGGGTAGGTTAGGTTTAGGCTGTGGGAAGGGGAGGTTAGGATTAGGCACCAACGGGGAAGATTAGGTTAGGCTGCGAGAGGGGTGAATGGCTAGGGTCAGGCTGCAGGAAGGGAGGGTTAGGGGGTAGTAGAGGGGGGTTAGTATACTTACCTTCCAGGTGTTGGGATCCTGCACGTCGAGATGCTGCTGTC
This sequence comes from Pseudophryne corroboree, assembly GCF_028390025.1. NCBI lineage: Eukaryota > Metazoa > Chordata > Amphibia > Anura > Myobatrachidae > Pseudophryne > Pseudophryne corroboree. The sequence goes on along the minus strand of NC_086444.1, from coordinate 1,190,786,703 downwards.
AGTATTCTGACCACCATCATCCCAAGCTCCGGGACCCCAGTACTAACCCTTCCTATGGTGGCACACAAAAAAATAATAATAATATGACACTATAAAAAACAATTGTTTATCTAATTTGCTAAAACTTTATACTTTGAACTATTAAAAGCAGATAGATTGAAGTACTGTATTTGCAAAAAAGTAAGACATGATGATGATAAATACTCACACTGCTTTGTGCATGCTGTGATTAATTATCAGAATTTATTCTAGGTAATTATTATATTCATCTCATTCACCCCAATAATGGTTTATTTTAGTTTTTTGACACGCAGGAAGTACCCACAGGAATAGCCATTCAAGATTGTCCTGTTCAGTGTAACCCGGCTGTCAAATGTTAACACTGTTCTGTTTTTTTTTTTATATTCTTGGTCAATAAACCTAATAAAGATTCCTCTCATCAATAAATTAGTCCCATAAATCTTACCAGGAATATTTCTAAATTCTCTATACAGAGGGGACCTTCAGAAGTATCACTGTGTGCAGAGCCGTAACTAGATATTTTAGTGCCCTGTGCCAGAAAGCACATTGGCGCTCCCCATACTATAAATAGGGGTAGTGCCCTAAAAAAGGGTTGTGGTATTGCGGAGAAGGGGCGTGCCATGTAACAGTACCACCAATTCAAATTATGTCTCACAGTAGTGCCCCTTATAAACATTCCAACATACAGTATTAACTCTTATTCACGTTATGTATGTCATACAGTAGTACCCCTTATTCACGTTTCATCACACAGTAATACCCCTTATTCACGTTATGTCAAACAGTAGTACCCCTTATTAACGTTCTGTCACATAGTATTACCCCTTATTCACATTACGTCACACAGTAGTACCCCTTATTCACATTACTTCACACAGTAGTACCCCTTATTAACGTTACGTCACACAGTAGTACCCCTTATTCAAGTTATGTCACACAGTAGTACCCCTTATTCATGTTACATCACACAGTAGTACCCCTTATTCATGTTATAGCCCCTTTTACACATTGCGCCAGGCAGTGCCCCCTTTTACACATTGCGCCAGGCAGTGCCCCCTTTTACACATTGCGCCAGGCAGTGCCCCCTTTTACACATTACGGCAGGCAGAGTCCTCTTTTACACAGTATGGCAGGTAGAGTCACTATCACACATTACTACAGGTAGAGTCCCCTTTTTACACATTACGGCAGGTAGAGTCCCTATCACACATCACGACAGGCAGAGTCCCCTTTTACACATTACGGCAGACAACGTCCCCTTTTACACAGTACAGCAGGTAGAGTACCTATCACATACAGTATTACGTCAGGTAGAGTCCCCTTTAACACTTTACGGCAGGCATAGTCCCCCTTTTACACATTGCGGCAGGTAGAGTCCCCTTTTTACATATTACGTTAGGCAGAGTCCCCTTTTTACACATTACGGCAGGCAGAGCTCCCTGTTTACACATTACAGAAGGTGGGGTCCCCTTTCACACATTACAGCAGGCAGAGTCCTCTTTTACACAGTACGGCAGGTAGAGTCACTATCACACATTACTGCAGGTAGAGTCCCCTTTTACACATTACGGCAGGCAGAGTCCCCCTTTTACATATTATGGTAGGTAGAGTCCCCTTTTACACATTACAGCAGGCAGAGTCCCCTTTTACACATTATGGCAGGTATAGTCCCTATCACACATTACGGGAGGCAGAGTCCCCTTTTACACATTACGGCAGGCAGAGTCCCCTTTTATGCAGTATGGCAGGTAGAGTCCCTATCACATATTACGTCAGGTAGAGTCCCCTTTTACACATTGCGGCAGGCATAGTCCTCCTTTAACACATTACGGCAGGTAGAGTCCCCTTTTACACATTACAGCAGGTAGAGTATCTATCACACATTATGGCAGGTTGAGACCCATTTTTACATATTATGCCAGGAAAAGTCCCTGTAACACATTACGTCAGGTAGAGTCCCCCTTTTACACATTACGGCAGGCAGAGTCCCTATCACACATTACGGCAGGCAGAGTCCCCTTTTACTCATTACGGCAGGTAGAGCTCCTTTATTTCACACATTACGGCAGGTAGAGTCCCCTTTTACCCATTATGGCAGGTAGAGCTCCATTTGCACAGTATGGCAAGAAACGTCCCCCTTTTACACATTATGGCATATGCGCTGTGTTACGGCCCTGGATAGATAGCGATAGATTGTGAGATAGATAGATAGATAGATAGACAGGATAGATAGATAGGCTCCTCGATGCAGCTGCTGGCAGCTTCCGTCTGTCCTTCCCGCCTCCCAGCAGTCACAGTGGTGGCGGCCAGCCAACATGGAAGGAGAGGGACAGCTACAGCAGCACCGCCACCAATTACAGTGCGCTGCCGCGGCTCCAGAGACACCCTCCCTCCTCCTCCTTCCATGCCCCCGGAGCTGCGTCTTTGCTACTCTCCTTGCTCCGGGGGCAGAGCACAGCACAGGCGGCTTGTAATGAGTTTGTCTGAATCATTACAATGCTGCAGACTTTGGGCCCCCTGATGTCGCCATGGTGGCAGCACAACCAGGATGCAGGCAGTTGCGCCCACAGGGCGACTGCGCTGTGTACCAGGCACCGCTGGCACATATGTAGTTATGGTCCTGCACATGCATACAGATCGTGATGCGCTGGTGCGAGGCCAAACTGTGAAAATATCCTGCGTTTTTTTCTAGAGATGAGCGGGTTCGGTTCATCGAGATCCAAACCCCCCCGAACTTCACCTATTTTACACGGGTCCGAGGCAGCCTTGGATCTTCCCGCCTTGCTCGGTTAACCCGAACGCGCCAGAACGTCATCCTCCCGCTGTCAGATTCTCGCGAGATTCGTATTCTATATAAAGAGCCGCGCGTCGCCGCCATTTTAGCTCGTGTATTGGAGATTAAACAGAGAGGACGTGGCTGCGTTCTCTCCCTGAAAAGCTCCGTATCTGTGCTCAGTGTGCTGCAAATATCTGTGCTCAGTGTGCTGCAAATATCTGTGCTCAGTGTGCTGCAAATATCTGTGCTCAGTGTGCTGCATTGTGGGGACCACCAGTATATAATTATAGTAGTGATGTGCACCGGACATTTTTCGGGTTTTGTGTTTTGGTTTTGGATTCGGTTCCGCGGCCGTGTTTTCGATTCGGACGCGTTTTGGCAAAGCCTCCCTGAACATTTTTTGTCGGATTCGGGTGTGTTTTGGATTCGGGTGTTTTTTACAAAAAACCCTCAAAAATAGCTTAAATCATAGAATTTGGGGGTCATTTTGATCCCATAGTATTATTAACCTCAATAACCATAATTTCCACTAATTTTCAGTCTATTCTGAACACCTCAAACCTCACAATATTATTTTTAATCCTAAAATTTGCACCGAAGTCGCTGTGTGACTAAGCTAAGCGACCCAAGTGGCCGACACAAACACCTGGCCCATCTAGGAGTGGCACTGCAGTGTCAGACAGGATGGCAGATTTAAAAAATAGTCCCCAAACAGCACATGATGCAAAGAAAAAAGAGGTGCAATGAGGTAGCTGTGTGACTAAGCTAAGCGACCCAAGTGGCCGACACAAACACCTGGCCCATCTAGGAGTGGCACTGCAGTTTTCTAGCGAGAGGATGAGTGCTTCCATTCTCATGTGAATCTGAACCACTAGCCATGAACATAGGCCAGGGCCTCAGCCATTCCTTGTCACTCCGTATCGTAAATGGCATATTGGCAAGTTTACGCTTCTCCTCAGACGCTTTTAATTTAGATTTTTGGGTCGTTTTACTGAACTTTAGTGTTTTGGATTTTACATGCTCTCTACTATGACATTGGGCATCGGCCTTGGCAGACGACGTTGATGGCATTTCATCGTCTCGGCCATGACTAATGGCAGCAGCTTCAGCACGAGATGGAAGTGGATCTTGATCTTTCCGTTTTACCCTCCACATTTTTGTTCTCCATTTTTTAATGTGTGGAATTATATGCCAGTATCAATAGCAATGGCCTACTACTATATATACTGTGCAAAACTGAAATGTACCACAGGTATGGATGGATAGTATACTTGACGACACAGAGGTAGGTAGAGCAGTGGTCTACTGTACCGTACTGCTATATATTATATTCTGGTGGTCAGCAAACTGTGCAAAACTGAAATGCACCACAGGTATGGATGGATAGTATACTTGACGACACAGAGGTAGGTAGAGCAGTGGCCTTCTGTTCCGTACTCCTATGTATTATATACTGGTGGTCAGCAAAATTATGCACTGTACTCCTACTATATACTACAATGCAGCACAAATATGGAGCATTTTTCAGGCAGAGAAAGTATAATACTGGTGGTCACTGGTCAGGAAAACTCTGCACTGTACTCCTTCTATATAATACTGCTGGTCCCCAGTCCCCACAATAAAGCAGTGTGAGCACAGATATATGCAGCACACTGAGCACAGATATGGAGCGTTTTTCAGGCAGAGAACGTATAATACTGGTGGTCACTGGTCAGCAAAACTCTGCACTGTACGCCTCCTATATAATACTGCTGGTCCCCAGTCCCCACAATAATGCAGTGTGAGCACAGATATATGCAGCACACTGAGCACAGATATGGAGCGTTTCTCAGGCAGAGAACGTATAATACTGGTGGTCACTGGTCAGCAAAACTCTGCACTGTACTCCTCCTATAATACTGCTGGTCCCCAGAATAAAGATATTTGCAGCCCCCTGAAACAAAGTGAGAGGACGCCAGCCATGTCCTCTCACTATCATTTCCAATGCACGAGTGAAAAATGGCGGCGACGCGTGGCTCCTTATATAGAATCCGAATCTCGCAAGAATCCGACAGCGGGATGATGACGTTCGGGCGCGCTCGGGTTAACCGAGCAATACGGGAGAATCCGAGTATGCCTCGGACCCGTGTAAAATGGGTGAAGTTCGGGGGGGTTCTGTGTCATCAAGTAAACTATCCATCCCTGTGGTGCATTTCAGTTTTGCACAGTTTGCTGACCACCAGTATATAATATATAGCATTACGGTACAGTAGGCCACTGCTGTTTCTACCTCTGTGTCGTCAAGTATACTATCCATCTACATTCTATACCTGTGGTGCATTTTAGTTTTGCAGTTTGCTGACACAGTGACCACCAGTATATATAGCAGTACGGTACGGAAGGCCACTGCTGTACCTACCTCTGTGTCATCAAGTATACTATCCATCTACATTCTATACCTGTGGTGCATTTTAGTTTTGTAGTTTGCTGACACAGTGACCACCAGTGTATATAGCAGTACGGTACGGAAGGCCACTGCTGTACCTACCTGTGTCGTCAACTATACTATCCATCTACATTCTATACCTGTGGTGCATTTTAGTTTTGCAGTTTGCTGACACAGTGACCACCAGTATATATAGCAGTACGGTACGGAAGGCCACTGCTGTACCTACCTCTGTGTCGTCTAGTATACTATCCATCTACATTCTATACCTGTGGTGAATTTTAGTTTTGCAGTTTGCTGACACAGTGACCACCAGCATATATAGCAGTACGGTACGGAAGGCCACTGCTGTACCTACCTCTGTGTCGTCAAGTATACTATCCATCTACATTCTATACCTGTGGTGCTTTTTAGTTTTGTAGTTTGCTGACACAGTGACCACCAGTATATATAGCAGTATGGTACGGAAGGCCACTGCTGTACCTACCTCTGTGTCGTCAAGTATACTATCCATCTACATTCTATACCTGTGGTGCATTTTAGTTTTGCAGTTTGCTGACACAGTGACCACCAGCATATATAGCAGTACGGTACGGAAGGCCACTGCTGTACCTACCTCTGTGTCATCAAGTATACTATCCATCTACATTCTATACCTGTGGTGCATTTTAGTTTTGCAGTTTGCTGACACAGTGACCACTAGCATATATAGCAGTACGGTACGGAAGGCCACTGCTGTACCTACCTCTGTGTCGTCAAGTATACTATCCATCTACATTCTATTCCTGTGGTGCATTTTAGTTTTGAAGTTTTCTGACACAGTGACCACCAGTATATATAGCAGTACGGTACGGAAGGCCACTGCTGTACCTACCTCTGTGTCGTCAAGTATACTATCCATCTACATTCTATACCTGTGGTGCATTTTAGTTTTGCAGTTTGCTGACACAGTGACCACCAGCATATATAGCAGTACGGTACGGAAGGCCACTGCTGTACCTACCTCTGTGTCTTCAAGTATACTATCCATCTACATTCTATACCTGTGGTGCATTTTAGTTTTGCAGTTTGCTGACACAGTGACCACTAGCATATATAGCAGTACGGTACGGAAGGCCACTGCTGTACCTACCTCTGTGTCGTCAAGTATACTATCCATCTACATTCTATTCCTGTGGTGCATTTTAGTTTTGCAGTTTTCTGACACAGTGACCACCAGTATATATAGCAGTACGGTACGGAAGGCCACTGCTGTACCTACCTCTGTGTCGTCAAGTATACTATCCATCTACATTCTATACCTGTGGTGCATTTTAGTTTTGCAGTTTGCTGACACAGTGACCACCAGCATATATAGCAGTACGGTACGGAAGGCCACTGCTGTACCTACCTCTGTGTCGTCAAGTATACTATCCATCTACATTATATACCTGTGGTGCATTTTAGTTTTGCAGTTTGCTGACACAGTGACCACCAGCATATATAGCAGTACAGTACGGAAGGCCACTGCTGTACCTACCTCTGTGTCGTCAAGTATACTATCCATCTACATTCTATACCTGTGGTGCATTTTAGTTTTGCAGTTTGCTGACAGTGACCACCAGCATATATAGCAGTACGGTATGGAAGGCCACTGCTGTACCTACCTCTGTGTCGTCAAGTATACTATCCATCTACATTCTATACCTGTGGTGCATTTTAGTTTTGCAGTTTACTGACACAGTGACCACCAGTATATATAGCAGTACGGTACGGAAGGCCACTGCTGTACCTACCTCTGTGTCATCAAGTATACTATCCATCTACATTCTATACCTGTGGTGCATTTTAGTTTTGCAGTTTGCTGACACAGTGACCACCAGCATATATAGCAGTACGGTACGGAAGGCCACTGCTGTACCTACCTCTGTGTCGTCAAGTATACTATCCATCTACATTCTATTCCTGTGGTGCATTTTAGTTTTGCAGTTTGCTGACACAGTGACCACCAGCATATATAGCAGTACGGTACGGAAGGCCACTGCTGTACCTACCTCTGTGTCGTCAAGTATACTATCCATCTACATTATATACCTGTGGTGCATTTTAGTTTTGCAGTTTGCTGACACAGTGACCACCAGCATATATAGCAGTACGGTACGGAAGGCCACTGCTGTACCTACCTCTGTGTCTTCAAGTATACTATCCATCTACATTCTATACCTGTGGTGCATTTTAGTTTTGCAGTTTGCTGACAGTGACCACCAGCATATATAGCAGTACGGTACGGAAGGCCACTGCTGTACCTACCTCTGTGTCGTCAAGTATACTATCCATCTACATTCTATACCTGTGGTGCATTTTAGTTTTGCAGTTTGCTGACACAGTGACCACCAGTATCTATAGCAGTACGGTACGGAAGGCCACTGCTGTACCTACCTCTGTGTCGTCAAGTATACTATCCATCTACATTCTATACCTGTGGTGCATTTTAGTTTTGCAGTTTGCTGACACAGTGACCAGCAGCATATATAGCAGTACGGTACGGAAGGCCACTGCTGTACCTACCTCTGTGTCGTCAAGTATACTATCCATCTACATTCTATACCTGTGGTGCATTTCAGTTGTGCAGTTTGCTGACACAGTGACCACCAGTATATATAGCAGTACGGTACGGAAGGCCACTGCTGTACCTACCTCTGTGTTATCAAGTATACTATCCATCTACATTCTATACCTGTGGTGCATTTTAGTTGTGCGCAGTATATATAGTAGTAGGCCATTGCTATTTATACTGGCATATAATTCCACACATTAAAAAATGGAGAACAAAAATGTGGAGGTTAAAATAGGGAAAGATCAAGATCCACTTCCACCTCGTGCTGAAGCTGCTGCCACTAGTCATTGCCGAGACGATGAAATGCCATCAACGTCGTCTGCCAAGGCCGATGCCCAATGTCATAGTAGAGAGCATGTAAAATCCAAAAAACAAAAGTTCAGTAAAATGACCCAAAAATCAAAATTGAAAGCGTCTGATGAGAAGCGTAAACTTGCCTATATGCCATTTACGACACGGAGTGGCAAGGAACGGCTGAGGCCCTGGCCTATGTTCATGGCTAGTGGTTCAGATTCACATGAGGATGGAAGCACTCATCCTCTCGCTAGAAAAATTAAAAGACTTAAGCTGGCAAAAGCACAACAAAGAACTGTGCATTCTTCTAAATCACAAATCCCCAAGGAGAGTCCAATTGTGTCGGTTGCGATGCCTGACCTTCCCAACACTGGACGGGAAGAGCTTGCGCCTTCCACCATTTGCACGCCCCCTGCAAGTGCTGGAAGGAGCACCCGCAGTCCAGTTCCTGATAGTCAAATTGAAGATGTCACTGTTGAAGTACACCAGGATGAGGATATGGGTGTTGCTGGCGCTGGGGAGGAAATTGACAAGGAGGATTCTGATGGTGAGGTGGTTTGTTTAAGTCAGGCACCCGGGGAGACACCTGTTGTCCGTGGGACGAATATGGCCATTGACATGCCTGGTCAAAATACAAAACAAATCAGCTCTTCGGTGTGGAATTATTTCAACACAAATGCGGACAACAGGTGTCAAGCCATGTGTTGCATTTGTCAAGCTGTAATAAGTAGGGGTAAGGACGTTAACCACCTCGGAACATCCTCCCTTATACGTCACCTGCAGCGCATTCATCATAAGTCAGTGACAAGTTCAAAAACTTTGGATGACAGCGGAAGCAGTCCACTGACCACTAAATCCCTTCCTCTTGTAACCAAGCTCCTGCAAACCACACCACCAACTCCCTCAGTGTCAATTTCCTCCTTACCCATAAAAGCCAATAGTCCTGCAGGCCATGTCACTGGCAAGTCTGACGAGTCCTCTCCTGTCTGGGATTCCTCCAATGCATCCTTGAGTGTAACGCCTACTGCTGCTGGCGCTGCTGTTGTTGCTGCTGGGAGTCGATCGTCATCCCAGAGGGGAGGTCGGAAGACCACTTGTACTACTTCCAGTAAGCAATTGACTGTCCAACAGTCCTTTGCGAGGAAGATGAATTATCACAGCAGTCATCCTACTGCAAAGCGGATAACTCAGGCCTTGGCAGCCTGGGTGGTGTCAAACGTGTTTCCGGTATCCACCATTAATTCACAGGAAACTAGAGACTTGCTTGAGGTACTGTGTCCCCGGTACAAAATACCATCTAGGTTCCATTTCTCTAGGCAGGCGATACCGAGAATGTATTGCCTCCCGCACCAAGAACAGCAGCGGCGGCACCAGTAGCAGCATCTCGCAAATGCCAACTCGTTCCTAGGCAGGCTACGCTTTGTATCACCGCTTTCCAGAAGAGGCACACAGCTGACAACCTCTTACGGAAACTGAGGAAGATCATCGCAGAATGGCTTACCCCAATTGGACTCTCCTGGGGATTTGTGACATTGGACAACGCCAGCAATATTGTGCGTGCATTACATCTGGGCAAATTCCAGCACGTCCCATGTTTTGCACATACATTGAATTTGGTGGTGCAGAATTATTTAAAAAACGACAGGGGCGTGCAAGAGATGCTGTCGGTGGCCCGAAGATTTCGGCATTCAGCCACCGCGTGCCGAAGACTGGAGCACCACCAAACATTCCTGAACCTGCCCTGCCATCATCTGAAGCAAGAGGTGGTAACGAGGTGGAATTCAACCCTCTATATGCTTCAGAGGATGGAGGAGCAGCAAAAGGCCATTCAAGCCTATTCATCTGCCCACGATATAGGCAAAGGAGGGGGAATGCACCTGACTCAAGCACAGTGGAGAATGATTTCAACGTTGTGCAAGGTTCTGCAACCCTTTGAACTTGCCACACGTGAAGTCAGTTCACACACTGCCAGCCTGAGTCAGGTCATTCCCCTCATCAGGCTTTTGCAGGAGAAGCTGGAGACATTGAAGGAGGAGCTAAAACAGAGCGATTCCGCTAGGCATGTGGGACTTGTGGATGGAGCCCTTAATTCGCTTAATCAGGATTCACGGGTGGTCAATCTGTTGAAATCAGAGCACTACATTTTGGCCACCGTGCTCAATCCTAGATTTAAAACCTACGTTGGATCTCTCTTTCCGGCAGACACAAGTCTGCAGAGGTTCAAAGACCTGCTGGTGATAAAATTGTCAAGTCAAGCGGAACGTGACCCGTCAACATCTCCTCCTTCACATTCTCCCGCAACTGGGGGTGCGAGGAAAAGGCTAAGAATTCCGAGCCCACCGGCTGGCGGTGATGCAGGGCAGTCTGGAGCGAGTGCTGACATCTTGTCTGGACTGAAGGACCTGCCAACGATTACTGACATGTCGTCTACTGTCACTGCATATGATTCTCTCACCATTGAAAGAATGGTGGAGGATTATATGAGTGACCGCATCCAAGTAGGCACGTCAGACAGTCCGTACGTATACTGGCAGGAAAAAGAGGCAATTTGGAGGCCCTTGCACAAACTGGCTTTATTCTACCTAAGTTGCCCTCCCTCCAGTGTGTACTTCGAAAGAGTGTTTAGTGCAGCCGCTCACCTTGTCAGCAATCGGCGTACGAGGTTACTTCCAGAAAATGTGGAGAAGATGATGTTCATCAAAATTAATTATAATCAATTCCTCCGTGGAGACATTCACCAGCAGCAATTGCCTCCAGAAAGTACACAGGGACCTGAGATGGTGGATTCCAGTGGGGACGAATTAATAATCTGTGAGGAGGGGGGTGTACACAGTGAAAGGGGTGAGGAATCGGAGGATGATGATGAGGTGGATATCTTGCCTCTGTAGAGCCAGTTTGTGCAAGGAGAGATTGATTGCTTCTTTTTTTGGTGGGGGCCCAAACCAACCAGTCATTTCAGTCACAGTCGTGAGGCAGACCCTGTCGCTGAAATGATGGGTTCGTTAAAGTGTGCATGTCCTGTTTATACAACATAAGGGTGGGTGGGAGGGCCCAAGGACAATTCCATCTTGCACCTCTTTTTTCTTTCATTTTTCTTTGCATCATGTGCTGTTTGGGGACAATTTTTTTGAAGTGCCATCCTGCCTGACACTGTAGTGCCACTCCTAGATGGGCCAGGTGTTTGTGTCGGCCACTTGTGTCGCTTAGCTTAGTCACACAGCGACCTTGGTGCGCCTCTTTTTTTCTTTGCATCATGAGCTGTTTGGGGACTATTCTTTTGAAGTGCCATCCTGTCTGACACTGCAGTGCCACTCCTAGATGGGCCAGGTGTTTGTGTCGGCCACTTGGGTCGCTTAGCTTAGTCACACAGCTACCTCATTGCGCCTCTTTTTTTCTTTGCATCATGTGCTGTTTGGGGACAATTTTTTTGAAGTGCCATCCTGCCTGACACTGCAGTGCCACTCCTAGATGGGCCAGGTGTTTGTGTCGGCCACTTGTGTCGCTTAGCTTAGTCACACAGCGACCTTGGTGCGCCTCTTTTTTTCTTTGCATCATGTGCTGTTTGGGGACTATTTTTTTGAAGTGCCATCCTGTCTGACACTGCAATGCCACTCCTAGATGGGCCAGGTGTTTGTGTCGGCCACTTGGGTCGCTTAGCTTAGTCACACAGCTACCTCATTGCGCCTCTTTTTTTCTTTGCATCATGTGCTGTTTGGGGACAATTTTTTTAATCTGCCATCATGTCTGACACTGCAGTGCCACTCCTAGATGGGCCAGGTGTTTGTGTCGGCCACTTGGGTCGCTTAGCTACCTCATTGCGCCTCTTTTTTTCTCTGCATCATGTGCTGTTTGAGGACTATTTTTTTGAAGTGCCATCCTGTCTGACACTGCAGTGCCACTCCTAGATGGGCCAGGTGTTTGTGTCGGCCACTTGTGTCGCTTAGCTTAGCCATCCAACGACCTCGGTGCAAATTTTAGGACTAAAAATAATATTGTAAGGTGTTCAGAATAGACTGAAAATGAGTGTAAATTATGGTTATTGAGGTTAATAATACTATGGGTTCAAAATGACCCCCAATTTCTATGATTTAAGCTGTTTTTTTAGGGTTTTTTGTAAAAAAAACCGAATCCAAAACACACCCGAATCCGACAAAAAAATTTCGGTGAGGTTTTGCAAAAACGCGTCCGAATCCAAAACACGGCCGCGGAACCGAATCCAAAACCAAAACACAAAACCCGAAAAATGTCCGGTGCACATCACTAATTTTTAACTGAAACTATTATTTATTTATTTTTTTTAATCTATTGTACTATACCTTTCAATGCAATAGAAGTGTGCACACAAGTTTTGCATAAAACAAAGCTGCAGGATCGTATCTAAACTACAAAGTGGCTATGAGGATAAGCGAACTCTATGCACTGTACAGTACACATACTGTAGCAGGCCAGACTCGATTTACCACCCGTGACCCTGCGCCTCTTGGAATCCCTCAGCTAGGGAGCCAGCTAAGGTATAGGCTTTGCAAGTTACAGTACAATGCTGAAAGAGCGTCTCAATACCCAACTAAAATACACAGGGGTGATAGGGATAAGCGACCGAGCTCTATACACATTACAAAACACCAGACTCGATTGCATAGCAAGTTGACAAAATGGCTGCCCTCCGTGACCCCATGCCCTGTCCTCAGCTATGGAGTAAGCAACGGCATCTATTTTGCAAGAATCAGAGCAATGGTGAAGGAGTGTCTCAATACCCTAGCTAAAATACACAAGGGTGATATGCATAGGTGAGCGAGCTCTATGCACATTACAATACACCAGACTTGATCGCACAGCAAGTTGACAAAAAAGCTGCCGCCCATAACCCCTTGCTTCGTGGAAGCCCACAGCTATGGAGCAAGCGACGGCATGTTTTTTCCAAGAATCAGGGTAATGCTGAAAGAACGTCTCACTACCCTAGCTAAAATACACATGGGTGATAGGGATAATTGAGCAAGCTCTATGCACATTAAAATTAGTGATGTGCACCGGACATTTTTCGGGTTTTGTGTTTTGGTTTTGGATTCGGACACATTTTGGCAAAACCTCACCGAAATTTTTTTGTCGGATTCGGGTGTGTTTTGGATTCGGGTGTTTTTTTTAAAAAAACCTAAAAAACAGCTTAAATCATAGAATTTGGGGGTCATTTTGATCCCATAGTATTATTAACCTCAATAACCATAATTTCCACTCATTTCCAGTCTATTCTGAACACCTCACAATATTATTTTTAGTCCTAAAATTTGCACAGAGGTCGCTGGATGGCTTTGCTAAGCGACACAAGTGGCTGACACAAACACCTGGCCCATCTAGGAGTGGCACTGCAGTGTCAGGCAGGATGGCACTTCAAAAAAATGGTCCCCAAACAGCACATGATGCAAAGAAAAAAAGAGGCGCACCAAGGTCGCTGTGTGACTAAGATAAGCGACACAAGTGGCCGACACAAAGACCTGGCCCATCTAGGAGTGGCATTGCAGTGTCAGACAGGATGGCACTTCAAAAAAATAGTCCCCAAACAGCACATGATGCAAAGAAAAAAAGAGGCGCACCAAGGTCGCTGTGTGACTAAGCTAAGCGACACAAGTGGCCGACACAAACACCTGGCCCATCTAGGAGTGGCACTGCAGTGTCAGACAGGATGGCACTTCAAAAAAATTGTCCCCAAACAGCACATGATGCAAAGAAAAAAATAGGCGCACCAAGGTCGCTGTGTGACTAAGCTAAGCGACACAAGTGGCCGACACAAACACCTGGCCCATCTAGGAGTGGCACTACAGTGTCAGACAGGATGGCACTTCAAAAAAATTGTCCCCAAACAGCACATGATGCAAAGAAAAAAAGAGGCGCACCAAGGTCGCTGTGTGACTAAGCTAAGCGACACAAGTGGCCGACACAAACACCTGGCCCATCTAGGAGTGGCACTGCAGTGTCAGACAGGATGGCACTTCAAAAAAATTGTCCCCAAACAGCACATGATGCAAAGAAAAATGAAAGAAAAAAGAGGTGCAAGATGGAATTGTCCTTGGGCCCTCCTACCCACCCTTATGTTGTATAAATAGGACATGCAAACTTTAACGAACCCATCATTTCAGCAACAGGGTCTGCCACACGACTATGACTGAAATGACAGGTTCGTTTGGGCCCCCACCAAAAAAGAAGCAATCAATCTCTCCTTGAACAAACTGGCTCTACAGAGGCAAGATGTCCTCCACATTATCATCCTCCGATTCCTCACCCCTTTCACTGTGTACATCCCCCTCCTCACAGATTATTACTTCGTCCTCACTGGAATCCACCATCTCAGATCCCTGTGTACTTTCTGGAGGCAATTGCTGGTGAATGTCTCCACGGAGGAATTGATTATAATTCATTTTGATGAACATCATCTCCTCCACATTTTCTGGAAGTAACCTCGTACGCCGATTGCTGACAAGGTGAGCGGCTGCACTAAACACTCTTTCGGAGTACACACTGGAGGGAGGGCAACTTAGGTAGAATAAAGCCAGTTTGTGCAAGGGCCTCCAAATTGCCTCTTTTTCCTGCCAGTATACGTACGGACTTTCTGACGTGCCTACTTGGATGCGGTCACTCATATAATCCTCCACCATTCTTTCAATGGTGAGAGAATCATATGCAGTGACAGTAGACGACATGTCAGTAATCGTTGGCAGGTCCTTCAGTCCGGACCAGATGTCAGCACTCGCTCCAGACTGCCCTGCATCACCGCCAGCAGGTGGGCTCGGAATTCTTAGCCTTTTCCTCACACCCCCAGTTGCTGGAGAATGTGAAGGAGGAGATGTTGACGGGTCACGTTCCGCTTGACTTGACAATTTTCTCACCAGCAGGTCTTTGAACCTCTGCAGACTTGTGTCTGCCGGAAAGAGAGATCCAACATAGGATTTAAATCTAGGATCGAGCACGGTGGCCAAAATGTAGTGCTCTGATTTCAACAGATTGACCACCCGTGAATCCTGGTTAAGCAAATTAAGGGCTCCATCCACAAGTCCCACATGACTAGCGGAATCGCTCTGTTTTAGCTCCTCCTTCAATGTCTCCAGCTTCTTCTGCAAAAGCCTGATGAGGGGAATGACCTGACTCAGGCTGGCAGTGTCTGAACTGACTTCACATGTGGCAAGTTCAAAGGGTTGCAGTACCTAGCACAACGTTGAAATCATTCTCCACTGCGCTTGAGTCAGGTGCATTCCCCCTCCTTTGCCTATATCGTGGGCAGATGTATAGGCTTGAATGGCCTTTTGCTGCTCCTCCATCCTCTGAAGCATATAGAGGGTTGAATTCCACCTTGTTACCACATCTTGCTTCAGATGATGGCAGGGCAGGTTCAGGACTGTTTGGTGGTGCTCCAGTCTTCTGTACGCGGTGGCTGAATGCCGAAAGTGGCCCGCAGTTCTTCGGGCCACCGACAGGATCTCTTGCACGCCCCTGTCGTTTTTTAAATAATTCTGCACCACCAAATTCAATGAATGTGCAAAACATGGGACGTGCTGGAATTTGCCCAGATGTAATGCACGCACAATATTGCTGGCATTGTCCGATGTCACAAATCCCCAGGAGAGTCCATTTGGGGTAAGCCATTCTGCGATGATCTTCCTCAGTTTCCGTAAGAGGTTGTCAGCTGTGTGCCTCTTATGGAAAGCGGTGATACAAAGCGTAGCCTGCCTAGGAACGAGTTGGCGTTTGCGAGATGCTGCTACTGGTGCCGCCGCTGCTGTTCTTGCTGCGGGAGGCAATACATCTACCCAGTGGGCTGTCACAGTCATATAGTCCTGAGTCTGCCCTGCTCCACTTGTCCACATGTCCGTGGTTAAGTGGACATTGGGTACAACTGCATTTATTTGGACACTGGTGACTCTTTTTCTGAGGTCTGTGTACATTTTCGGTATCGCCTGCCTAGAGAAATGGAACCTAGATGGTATTTGGTACCGGGGACACAGTACCTCAATCAAGTCTCTAGTCTCCTCTGAATTAACGGTGGATACCGGAACCACGTTTCTCACCGCCCAGGCTGCCAAGGCCTGAGATATCCGCTTTGCAGCAGGATGACTGCTGTGATAATTCATCTTCCTCGCAAAGGACTGTTGGACAGTCAATTGCTTACTGGAAGTAGTACAAGTGGTCTTCCGACCTCCCCTCTGGGATGACGATCGACTCCCAGCAGCAACAACAGCAGCGCCAGCAGCAGTAGGCGTTACACTCAAGGATGCATTGGAGGAATCCCAGGCAGGAGAGGACTCGTCAGACTTGCCAGTGACATGGCCTGCAGGACTATTGGCTTTCCTGGGTAAGGAGGAAATTGACACTGAGGGAGTTGGTGGTGTGGTTTGCAGGAGCTTGGTTACAAGAGGAAGGGATTTAGTGGTCAGTGGACTGCTTCCGAGGTGGTTAACGTCCTTACCCCTACTTATTACAGCTTGACAAAGGCAACACACGGCTTGACACCTGTTGTCCGCATTTGTGTTGAAATAATTCCACACCAAAGAGCTGATTTTTTTTGTATTTTGACCAGGCATGTCAATGGCCATATTCGTCCCATGGACAACAGGTGTCTCCCCGGGTGCTTAACTTAAACAAACCACCTCACCATCAGAATCCTCCTTGTCAATTTCCTCCTCAGCGCCAGCAACACCCATATCCTCATCCTGGTGTACTTCAACAGTGACATCTTCAATTTGACTATCAGGAACTGGACTGCGGGTGCTCCTTCCAGCACTTGCAGGGGGCGTGCAAATGGTGGAAGGAGCAAGCTCTTCCCGTCCAGTGTTGGGAAGGTCAGGCATCGCAACCGACACAATTGGACTCTCCTTGGGGATTTGTGATTTAGAAGAACGCACAGTTCTTTGCTGTGCTTTTGCCAGCTTAAGACTTTTCATTTTTCTAGCGAGAGGATGAGTGCTTCCATCCTCATGTGAATCTGAACCACTAGCCATGAACATAGGCCAGGGCCTCAGCCGTTCCTTGCCACTCCGTGTCGTAAATGGCATATTGGCAAGTTTACGCTTCTCATCAGATGCTTTCAATTTTGATTTTTGGGTAATTTTACTGAACTTTTGTTTTTTGGATTTTACATGCTCTCTACTATGACATTGGGCATCGGCCTTGGCAGACGACGTTGATGGCATTATATCGTCTCAGCCATGACTAGTGGCAGCAGCTTCAGCACGAGGTGGAAGTGGATCTTGATCTTCCCCTATTTTAACCTCCACATTTTTGTTCTCCATTTTTTAATGTGTGAAATTATATGCCAGTATCAATAGCAATGGCCTACTACTATATATACTGCGCACAACTGAAATGCACCACAGGTATGGATGGATAGTATACTTGACGACACAGAGGTAGGTAGAGCAGTGGCCTTCCGTACCGTACTGCTATATATACTGGTGGTCACTGTCAGCAAACTGCAAAACTAAAATGCACCACAGGTATAGAATCTAGATGGATAGTATACTTGACGACACAGAGGTAGGAAGAGCAGTGGCCTTCCGTACCGTACTGCTATATATAGTTTACTGGTGGTCACTGTGTCAGCAAACTGCAAAACTAAAATGCACCACAGGTATAGAATGTAGATGGATAGTAAACTTAATGACGACACAGAGGTAGGTACAGCAGTGGCCTTCCGTACCGTACTGCTATATATAGTATACTGGTGGTCACTGTGTCAGCAAACTGCAAAACTAAAATGCACCACAGGTATAGAATGTAGATTGATAGTATACTTAAATACGACACAGAGGTAGGTACAGCAGTAGCCTTCCGTACCGTACTGCTATATATACTGGTGGTCACTGTGTCAGCAAACTGCAAAACTAAAATGCACCACAGGTATAGAATGTAGATGGATAGTATACTTAATGACGAAACAGAGGTAGCTACAGCAGTGGCCTTCCGTACCGTACTGCTATATATAGTATACTGGTGGTCACTGTGTCAGCAAACTGCAAAACTAAAATGCACCACAGGTATAGAATGTAGATGGATAGTATACTTAATGACGACACAGAGGTAGGTACAGCAGTGGCCTTCCGTACCGTACTGCTATATATAGTATACTGGTGGTCACTGTGTCAGCAAACTGCAAAACTAAAATGCACCACAGGTATAGAATGTAGATGGATAGTATACTTAATGACGACACAGAGGTAGGTACAGCAGTGGCCTTCCGTACCGTACTGCTATATATAGTATACTGGTGGTCACTGTGTCAGCAAACTGCACAACTAAAATGCACCACAGGTATAGAATGTAGATGGATAGTATACTTAATGACGACACAGAGGTAGGTACAGCAGTGGCCTTCCATACCGTACTGCTATATATAGTATACTGGTGGTCACTGTGTCAGCAAACTGCAAAACTAAAATGCACCACAGGTATAGAATGTAGATGGATAGTATACTTACTGGCGACACAGAGGTAGGTACAGCAGTGGCCTTCCGTACCGTACTGTTATATATAGTATACTGGTGGTCACTGTGTCAGCAAACTGCAAAACTAAAATGCACCACAGGTATAGAATGTAGATGGATAGTATACTTAATGACGTCACAGAAGTAGGTACAGCAGTGGCCTTCCGTACCGTACTGCTATATATACTGGTGGTCACTGTGTCAGCAAACTGCAAAACTAAAATGCACCACAGGTATAGAATGAAGATGGATAGTATACTTAATGACGACACAGAGGTAGGTACAGCAGTGGCCTTCCGTACCGTACTGCTATATATAGTATACTGGTGGTCACTGTGTCAGCAAACTGCAAAACTAAAATGCACCACAGGTATAGAATGTAGATGGATAGTATACTTAATGACGACACAGAGGTAGGTACAGCAGTGGCCTTCCGTACCATACTGCTATATATACTGGTGTTTACTGTGTCAGCAAACTGCAAAACTAAAATGCACCACAGGTATAGAATGTAGATGGATAGTATACTTAATGACGACATAGAGGTAGGTACAGCAGTGGCCTTCCGTACCGTACTGCTATATATGGTATACTGGTGGTCACTGTGTCAGCAAACTACAAAACTAAAATGCACCACAGGTATAGAATGTAGATGGATAGTATACTTAATGATGACACAGAGGTAGGTACAGCAGTGGCCTTCCGTACCGTACTGCTATATATAGTATACTGGTGGTCACTGTGTCAGCAAACTGCAAAACTAAAATGCACCACAGGTATAGAATGTAGATGGATAGTATACTTAATGACGACACAGAGGTAGGTACAGCAGTGGCCTTCCATACCGTACTGCTATATATAGTATACTGGTGGTCACTGTGTCAGCAAACTGCAAAACTAAAATGCACCACAGGTATAGAATGTAGATGGATAGTATACTTACTGGCGACACAGAGGTAGGTACAGCAGTGGCCTTCCGTACCGTACTGTTATATATAGTATACTGGTGGTCACTGTGTCAGCAAACTGCAAAACTAAAATGCACCACAGGTATAGAATGTAGATGGATAGTATACTTAATGACGACACAGAGGTAGGTACAGCAGTGGCCTTCCGTACCGTACTGCTATATATACTGGTGGTCACTGTGTCAGCAAACTGCAAAACTAAAATGCACCACAGGTATAGAATGTAGATGGATAGTATACTTAATGACGACACAGAGGTAGGTACAGCAGTGGCCTTCCGTACCGTACTGCTATATATAGTATACTGGTGGTCACTGTGTCAGCAAACTGCAAAACTAAAATGCACCACAGGTAAAGAATGTAGATGGATAGTATACTTAATGACGACACAGAGGTAGGTACAGCAGTAGCCTTCCGTACCATACTGCTATATATACTGGTGGTCACTGTGTCAGCAAACTGCAAAACTAAAATGCACCACAGGTATAGAATGTAGATGGATAGTATACTTGACGGAACAGAGGTAGGTACAGCAGTGGCCTTCCGTACCGTACTGCTATATATAGTATACTGGTGGTCACTGTGTCAGCAAACTGCAAAACTAAAATGCACCACAGGTATAGAATGTAGATGGATACTATACTTAATGACGACATAGAGGTAGGTACAGCAGTGGCCTTCCGTACCGTACTGCTATATATGGTATACTGGTGGTCACTGTGTCAGCAAACTACAAAACTAAAATGCACCACAGGTATAGAATGTAGATGGATAGTATACTTAATGACGACACAGAGGTAGGTACAGCAGTGGCCTTCCGTACCGTACTGCTATATATAGTATACTGGTGGTCACTGTGTCAGCAAACTGCAAAACTAAAATGCACCACAGGTATAGAATGTAGATGGATAGTATACTTAATGATGACACAGAGGTAGGTACAGCAGTGGCCTTCCGTACCGTACTGCTATATATAGTATACTGGTGGTCACTGTGTCAGCAAACTGCAAAACTAAAATGCACCACAGGTATAGAATGTAGATGGATAGTATACTTAATGACGACACAGAGGTAGGTACAGCAGTGGCCTTCCGTACCGTACTGCTATATATAGTATACTGGTGGTCACTGTGTCAGCAAACTGCAAAACTAAAATGCACCACAGGTATAGAATGTAGATGGATAGTATACTTAATGACGACACAGAGGTAGGTACAGCAGTGGCCTTCCATACCGTACTGCTATATATAGTATACTGGTGGTCACTGTGTCAGCAAACTGCAAAACTAAAATGCACCACAGGTATAGAATGTAGATGGATAGTATACTTACTGGCGACACAGAGGTAGGTACAGCAGTGGCCTTCCGTACCGTACTGTTATATATAGTATACTGGTGGTCACTGTGTCAGCAAACTGCAAAACTAAAATGCACCACAGGTATAGAATGTAGATGGATAGTATACTTAATGACGACACAGAGGTAGGTACAGCAGTGGCCTTCCGTACCGTACTGCTATATATAGTATACTGGTGGTCACTGTGTCAGCAAACTGCAAAACTAAAATGCACCACAGGTATAGAATGTAGATGGATAGTATACTTAATGACAACACAGAGGTAGGTACAGCAGTGGCCTTCCGTACCGTACTGCTATATATAGTATACTGGTGGTCACTGTGTCAGCAAACTGCAAAACTAAAATGCACCACAGGTATAGAATGTAGATGGATAGTATACTTAATGACGACACAGAGGTAGGTACAGCAGTGGCCTTCCATACCGTACTGCTATATATAGTATACTGGTGGTCACTGTGTCAGCAAACTGCAAAACTAAAATGCACCACAGGTATAGAATGTAGATGGATAGTATACTTACTGGCGACACAGAGGTAGGTACAGCAGTGGCCTTCCGTACCGTACTGTTATATATAGTATACTGGTGGTCACTGTGTCAGCAAACTGCAAAATTAAAATGCACCACAGGTATAGAATGTAGATGGATAGTATACTTAATGACGACACAGAAGTAGGTACAGCAGTGGCCTTCCGTACCGTACTGCTATATATACTGGTGGTCACTGTGTCAGCAAACTGCAAAACTAAAATGCACCACAGGTATAGAATGTAGATGGATAGTATACTTAATGACGACACAGAGGTAGGTACAGCAGTGGCCTTCCGTACCGTACTGCTATATATAGTATACTGGTGGTCACTGTGTCAGCAAACTGCAAAACTAAAATGCACCACAGGTATAGAATGTAGATGGATAGTATACTTAATGACGACACAGAGGTAGGTACAGCAGTGGCCTTCCGTACCATACTGCTATATATACTGGTGTTTACTGTGTCAGCAAACTTCAAAACTAAAATGCACCACAGGTATAGAATGTAGATGGATAGTGTACTTGACGACACAGAGGTAGGTACAGCAGTGGCCTTCCGTACCGTACTGCTATATATAGTATACTGGTGGTCACTGTGTCAGCAAACTGCAAAACTAAAATGCACCACAGGTATAGAATGTAGATGGACAGTATACTTAATGCCGACACAGAGGTAGGTACAGCAGTGGCCTTCCGTACCGTACTGCTATATATAGTATACTGGTGGTCACTGTGTCAGCAAACTGCAAAACTAAAATGCACCACAGGTATAGAATGTAGATGGATAGTATACTTAATAACGACACAGAGGTAGGTACAGCAGTGGCCTTCCGTACCGTACTGCTATATATACTGGTGGTCACTGTGTCAGCAAACTGCAAAACTAAAATGCAACACAGGTATAGAATGTAGATGGATAGTATACTTAATGACGACACAGAGGTAGGTACAGCAGTGGCCTTCCGTACCGTACTGCTATATATAGTATACTGCTGGTCACTGTGTCAGCAAACTGCAAAACTAAAATGCACCACAGGTAAAGAATGTAGATGGATAGTATACTTAATGACGACACAGAGGTAGGTACAGCAGTAGCCTTCCGTACCATACTGCTATATATACTGGTGGTCACTGTGTCAGCAAACTGCAAAACTAAAATGCACCACAGGTATAGAATGTAGATGGATAGTATACTTGACGGAACAGAGGTAGGTACAGCAGTGGCCTTCCCTACCGTACTGCTATATATAGTATACTGGTGGTCACTGTGTCAGCAAACTGCAAAACTAAAATGCACCACAGGTATAGAATGTAGATGGATAGTATACTTAATGACGACATAGAGGTAGGTACAGCAGTGGCCTTCCGTACCGTACTGCTATATATGGTATACTGGTGGTCACTGTGTCAGCAAACTACAAAACTAAAATGCACCACAGGTATAGAATGTAGATGGATAGTATACTTAATGACGACACAGAGGTAGGTACAGCAGTGGCCTTCCGTACCGTACTGCTATATATAGTATACTGGTGGTCACTGTGTCAGCAAACTGCAAAACTAAAATGCACCACAGGTATAGAATGTAGATGGATAGTATACTTAATGACGACACAGAGGTAGGTACAGCAGTGGCCTTCCGTACCGTACTGCTATATATAGTATACTGGTGGTCACTGTGTCAGCAAACTGCAAAACTAAAATGCACCACAGGTATAGAATGAAGATGGATAGTATACTTAATGACGACACAGAGGTAGGTACAGCAGTGGCCTTCCGTACCGTACTGCTATATATAGTATACTGGTGGTCACTGTGTCAGCAAACTGCAAAACTAAAATGCACCACAGGTATAGAATGTAGATGGATAGTATACTTAATGACGACAGAGAGGTAGGTACAGCAGTGGCCTTCCATACCGTACTGCTATATATAGTATACTGGTGGTCACTGTGTCAGCAAACTGCAAAACTAAAATGCACCACAGGTATAGAATGTAGATGGATAGTATACTTAATGACGACACAGAAGTAGGTACAGCAGTGGCCTTCCGTACCGTACTGCTATATATACTGGTGGTCACTGTGTCAGCAAACTGCAAAACTAAAATGCACCACAGGTATAGAATGTAGATGGATAGTATACTTAATGACGACACAGAGGTAGGTACAGCAGTGGCCTTCCGTACCGTACTGCTATATATAGTATACTGGTGGTCACTGTGTCAGCAAACTGCAAAACTAAAATGCACCACAGGTATAGAATGTAGATGGATAGTATACTTAATGACGACACAGAGGTAGGTACAGCAGTGGCCTTCCGTACCATACTGCTATATATACTGGTGTTTACTGTGTCAGCAAACTTCAAAACTAAAATGCACCACAGGTATAGAATGTAGATGGATAGTATACTTGACGACACAGAGGTAGGTACAGCAGTGGCCTTCCGTACCGTACTGCTATATATAGTATACTGGTGGTCACTGTGTCAGCAAACTGCAAAACTAAAATGCACCACAGGTATAGAATGTAGATGGACAGTATACTTAGTGACGACACAGAGGTAGGTACAGCAGTGGCCTTCCGTACCGTACTGCTATATATAGTATACTGGTGGTCACTGTGTCAGCAAACTGCAAAACTAAAATGCACCACAGGTATAGAATGTAGATGGATAGTATACTTAATGACGACACAGAGGTAGGTACAGCAGTGGCCTTCCGTACCGTACTGCTATATATACTGGTGGTCACTGTGTCAGCAAACTGCAAAACTAAAATGCACCACAGGTATAGAATGTAGATGGATAGTATACTTAATGACGACACAGAGGTAGGTACAGCAGTGGCCTTCTGTACCGTACTGCTATATATAGTATACTGGTGGTCACTGTGTCAGCAAACTGCAAAACTAAAATGCACCACAGGTATAGAATGTAGATGGATAGTATACTTAATGACGACACAGAGGTAGGTACAGCAGTGGCCTTCCGTACCATACTGCTATATATACTGGTGGTCACTGTGTCAGCAAACTGCAAAACTAAAATGCACCACAGGTATAGAATGTAGATGGATAGTATACTTGACGGAACAGAGGTAGGTACAGCAGTGGCCTTCCGTACCGTACTGCTATATATAGTATACTGGTGGTCACTGTGTCAGCAAACTGCAAAACTAAAATGCACCACAGGTATAGAATGTAGATGGATAGTATACTTAATGACGACACAGAGGTAGGTACAGCAGTGGCCTTCAGTACCGTACTGCTATATATGGTATACTGGTGGTCACTGTGTCAGAAAACTACAAAACTAAAATGCACCACAGGTATAGAATGTAGATGGATAGTATACTTAATGACGACACAGAGGTAGGTACAGCAGTGGCCTTCCGTACCGTACTGCTATATATAGTATACTGGTGGTCACTGTGTCAGCAAACTGCAAAACTAAAATGCACCACAGGTATAGAATGTAGATGGATAGTATACTTACTGACGACACAGAGGTAGGTACAGCAGTGGCCTTCCGTACCGTACTGCTATATATAGTATACTGGTGGTCACTGTGTCAGCAAACTGCAAAACTAAAATGCACCACAGGTGTAGAATGTAGATGGATTATATACTTAATGACGACACAGAAGTAGGTACAGCAGTGGCCTTCCGTACCGTACTGCTATATATACTGGTGGTCACTGTGTCAGCAAACTGCAAAACTAAAATGCACCACAGGTATAGAATGTAGATGGATAGTATACTTAATGACGACACAGAGGTAGGTACAGCAGTGGCCTTCCGTACCGTACTGCTATATATAGTATACTGGTGGTCACTGTGTCAGCAAACTGCAAAACTAAAATGCACCACAGGTATAGAATGTAGATGGATAGTATACTTAATGACGACACAGAGGTAGGTACAGCAGTGGCCTTCCGTACCATACTGCTATATATACTGGTGGTCACTGTGTCAGCAAACTGCAAAACTAAAATGCACCACAGGTATAGAATGTAGATGGATAGTATACTTGACGACACAGAGGTAGGTACAGCAGTGGCCTTCCGTACCGTACTGCTATATATAGTATACTGGTGGTCACTGTGTCAGCAAACTGCAAAACTAAAATGCACCACAGGTATAGAATGTAGATGGATAGTATACTTAATGACGACACAGAGGTAGGTACAGCAGTGGCCTTCCGTACCGTACTGCTATATATAGTATACTGGTGGTCACTGTGTCAGCAAACTGCAAAACTAAAATGCACCACAGGTATAGAATGTAGATGGATAGTATACTTAATGACGACACAGAGGTAGGTACAGCAGTGGCCTTCCGTACCGTACTGCTATATATAGTATACTGGTGGATACTGTGTCAGCAAACTGCAAAACTAAAATGCACCACAGGTATAGAATGTAGATGGATAGTATACTTAATGACGACACAGAGGTAGGTACAGCAGTGGCCTTCCGTACCGTACTCTTATATATACTGGTGGTCACTGTGTCAGCAAACTGCACAACTGAAATGCACCACAGGTATAGAATCTAGATGGATAGTATACTTAATGACGACACAGAGGTAGGTACAGCAGTGGCCTACTGTACCGTAATGCTATATATTATATACTGGTGGTCACTGGTCAGCAAAACTCTGCACTGTACTCCTCCTATATAATATTAAACTGGTGGTCCCCAGTCCCCACAATAAAGCAGCACACTGAGCACAGATATGGAGTGTTTTTCAGGCAGACAACGTATTACTGGTGGTCACTGTCAGCAAAACTCTGCACTGTACTCCTCCTATATACAGCTGCTCCCCAGTCCCCACAATTAAGTAATAAGCAAGCACAAAATATTTGCAATGCATCAACATAAACGGAGAGGACGCCAGCCACGTCCTCTCCCTAACATTTCCAATGCACGAGTGAAAATGGCGGCGACGTGCGGCTGCTTATATAGAATCCGAATCTCGCGAGAATCCGACAGCGGGATGATGACGTTCGGGCGAGTATGGCTCGGACCCATGTTTAAAGGGTGAAGTTCGGGGGCGTTCGGTTTCCGAGAAACCGTACCCGCTCATCACTAATTAAAATACATCAGACTCAATTGCATAGCAAGTTGACAAAATGGCTGCCGCCCGTGACCCCTTGCATCCTGGAAGCCCTCAGCTATGGAGCCAATGACGGCATAGGTATTGCAAGTTAAAGGACAATGCTGAAGGAGCGTCTCAATACCCTAGCTAAAATACACAAGGGCAATTAGGTCCTGTAGAATGAGCAATTAATAAATATATTGTATACAGATGCAAAACAATGAGTTTAAGCTAAAGTATGGTCCATTGAAGTTAGGGATACAGTACAGTACAGAATGTGAGTGGCCATGGCCTGTAGCCATTAGGGCAAAATCTAAAACCAATTGCAAGGGATCACTGGTTACATTTAGACATGAGGCGTGCGCATGCCTTTTTCTTTTCCTGACACTTTATTAATTTTTTTTTCTATTGTAATATACTGTACTGTACTGTACCTTTACATTCAATAGAAATACTGTATGCGCACAGGTTTTATATGAATCAGGGCAATGCAGCAGGAGTGTCTCATTACGCTATCTGACTAAAATACACAGCGACTATTGGTAGGGATAAGTGAGTTCTGTCACCATAAGCTGTCTGCTGTACTGTACAGTAGAGCAGATTTGCGTCTGTGATGCATTTGTGTGTTTGTAATAAAAAAAATTACTGTACATTTACTGTATACAGTATATCTCTAATAAACATCTCTAATGTCATTGAACTACAGTACAGTGCTGTGTTGCTCGAACAGTTGTTTGCACCAGGGTACACTATTTATATTTATTGATATGTCTACGGCACCTATTGCCGCTGTGTATTTTAGCTAGGGTATAGAGACTAGTGATGTGCACCGGACATTTTTCTGGTTTTGTGTTTTGATTTAGGATTCGGTTCCGCGGCCGTGTTTTGGATTCGGACGCGTTGTGGCAAAACCTCCCTGTAATAGTTTTGTCGGATTCGGGTGTGTTTTGGATTCGGGTGTTTTATTACCAAAAACCCTCAAAAACAGCTTAAATCATAGAATTTGGGGGTCATTTTTTTGATCCCATAGTATTATTAACCTCAATAACCATAATTTCCACTCATTTCCAGTCTATTCTGAACACCTCACAATATTATTTTTAGTCCTAAAATTTGCACCGAGGTCGTTGGATGACTAAGCTAAGCGACCCAAGTGGCCGACACAAACACCTGGCCCATCTAGGAGTGGCACTGCAGTGTCAGACAGGATGGCACTTCAAAAAATAGTCCCCAAACAGCACATGATGCAAAGAAAAAAAGAGGTGCACCAAGGTCGCTGGATGGTTAAGCTAAGCGACCCAAGTGGCCGACACAAACAACTGGCCCATCTAGGAGTGGCACTGCAGTGTCAGACAGGATGGCACTTCAAAAAATCGTCCCCAAACAGCACATGATGCAAAGAAAAAAAGAGGTGCACCAAGGTCGCTCGATGGTTAAGCTAAGCGACCCAAGTGGCCGACACAAACACCTGGCCCATCTAGGAGTGGCACTGCAGTGTCAGACAGGATGGCACTTCAAAAATTAGTCCCCAAATAGCACATGATGCAAAGAAAAAAAAGAGGTGCACCAAGGTCGCTGGATGGTTAAGCTAAGCGACCCAAGTGCCCGACACAAACACCTGGCCCATCTAGGAGTGGCACTGCAGTGTCAGACAGGATGGCACTTCAATAAAATAGTCCCCAAACAGCACATGATGCAAAGATAAATTAAAGAAAAAAGAGGTGCAAGATGTAATTGTCCTTGGGCCCTCCCACCCACCCTTATGTTGTATAAACAGGACATGCACACTTTAACAAACCCATCATTTCAGCGACAGGGTCTGCCACACGACTGTGACTGAAATGACTGGCTGGTTTGGGCCCCCACCAAAAAAGAAGCAATCAATCTCTCCTTGCACAAACTGGCTCTACAGAGGCAAGATGTCCACCTCCTCCTCATCCTCCGATTCCTCACCCCTTTCACTGTGTACATCCCCCTCCTCACAGATTATTAATTTGTCCCCACTGGAATCCACCATCTCAGGTCCCTGTGTACTTTCTGGAGGCAATTGCTGCTGGTGAATGTCTCCACGGAGGAATTGATTATAATTCATTTTGATGAACATCATCTTCTCCACATTTTCTGGAAGTAACCTCGTACGCCGATTGCTGCACTAAACAATCTTTTGGAGTACACACTGGAGGGTGGGCAACTTAGGTAAAATAAAGCCAGTTTGTGCAAGGGCCTCCAAAATTGCCTCTTTTTCCTGCCAGTATACGTACGGACGGTCTGACGTGCCTACTTGGATGCGGTCACTCATATAATACTCCACCATTCTTTCAATGGTGACGGAATCATATGCAGTGACAGTAGACGACATGTCAGTAATCGTTGGCAGGTCCTTCAGTCCGGACCAGATGTCAGCACTCGCTCCAGACTGCCCTACATCACAGCCAGCGGGTGGGCTCGGAATTCTTAGCCTTTTCCTCGCAGCCCCAGTTGCGGGAGAATGTGAAGGAGGAGCTGTTGACGGGTCACGTTCCGCTTGACTTGACAAGTGTCTCACCAGCAGGTCTTTGCACCTCTGCAGACTTTTGTCTGCCAGAAAGAGAGATACAACGTAGGCTTTAAACATAGGATCGAGCACGGTGGCCAAAATGTAGTGCTCTGATTTCAACAGATTGACCACACATGAATCCTGGTTAAGCGAATTAAGGGCTCCATCCACAATTCCCACATGCCTAGCGGAATCACTCTGTTTTAGCTCCTCCTTCAATCTCTCCAGCTTCTTCTGCAAAAGCCTGATGAGGGGAATGACCTGACTCAGGTTGGCAGTGTCTGAACTGACTTCACGTGTGGCAAGTTCAAAGGGTTGCAGAACCTTGCACAATGTTGAAATTATTCTCCACTGCGCTTGAGTCAGGTGCATTCCCCCTCCTTTGCCTATATCGTAGGTAGCTGTATAGGCTTGAATGGCCTTTTGCTGCTCCTCAATCCTCTGAAGCATATAGAGGGTTGAATTCCACCTCGTTACCACCTCTTGCTTCAGATGATGGCAGGGCAGGTTCAGGAGTGTTTGCTGGTGCTCCAGTCTTCGGCACGCGGTGGCTAAATGCCGAAAGTGGCCCGCAATTCTTCGGGCCACCGACAGCATCTCTTGCACGCCACTGTCGTTTTTTTTTTTAATTCTGCACCACCAAATTCAATGTATGTGCAAAACATGGGACGTGCTGGAATTTGCCCACATGTAATGCACGCACAATATTGGTGGCGTTGTCCGATGTCACAAATCCCCAGGAGAGTCCAATTGGGTAAGCCATTTTGCGATGATGTTCCTCAGTTTCCGTAAGAGGTTGTCAGCTGTGTGCCTCTTATGGAAAGCTGTGATACAAAGCGTAGCCTGCCTAGGAACGAGTTGGCGTTTGTGAGATGCTGCTACTGGTGCCGCTGCTGCTGTTGTTGCTGCGGGAGGCAATACATCTACCCAGTGGGCTGTCACAGTCATATAGTCCTTGGTCTGCCCTGCTCCACTTGTCCACATGTCCGTGGTTAAGTGGACATTGGGTACAACTGCATTTTTTAGGACACTGGTGACTCTTTTTCTGAGGTCTGTGTACATTCTCGGTATCGCCTGCCTAGAGAAATTGAACCTAGATGGTATTTGGTAAAAGGGACACAGTACCTCAAGCAATTCTCTAGTTTCCTGTGAATTAACGGTGGATACCGGAAACACGTTTAACACCGCCCAGGCTGCCAAGGCCTGAGTTATCCGCTTTGCAGCGGGATGACTGCTGTGATATTTCATCTTCCTCGCAAAGGACTGTTGGACAGTCAATTGCTTACTGGAAGTAGAACAAGTGGTCTTCCGACTTCCCCTCTGGGATGACGATCGACTCCCAGCAGCAACAACAGCAGCGCCAGCAGCAGTAGGCGTTACACTCAAGGATGCATTGGAGGAATCCCAGGCAGGAGAGGACTCGTCAGACTTGACAGTGACATGGCCTGCAGGACTGTTGGCTTTCCTGTCTAAGGAGGAAATTGACATTGAGGGAGTTGGTGGTGTGGTTTGCAGGAGCTTGGTTTCAAGAGGAAGGGATTTAGTTGGCAGTGGACTGCTTCCGCTGTCACCCAAAGTTTTTGAACTTGTCAATGACTTCTGATGAATGCGCTCCAGGTGACGTATAAGGGAGGATGTTCCGAGGTGGTTAACGTCCTTACCCCTACTTATTACAGCTTGACAAAGGCAACACATGGCTTGACACCTGTTGTCCGCATTTCTGTTAAAATAATTCCACACCGAATAGGTGATTTTTTTTTGTAATTTGACCAGGCATGTCAATATTCATCCCACGCACAACAGGTGTCTCCCCGGGTGCCTGACTTAAACAAACCACCTCACCATCAGAATCCTCCTTGTCAATTTCCTCCTCAGCGCCAGCAACACCCATATCCTCATCCTGGTGTACTTCAACAGTGACATCTTTAATTTGACTATCAGGAACTGGACTGCGGGTGCTCCTTCCAGCACTTGCAGGGGGCGTGCAAATGGTGGAAGGCGCCACCTCTTCCCGTCCAGTGTTGGGAAGGTCAGGCATCGCAACCGACACAATTGGACTCTCCTTGGGGATTTGTGATTTAGAAGAATGCACAGTTCTTTGCTGTGCTTTTGCCAATTTAAGTCTTTTCATTTTTCTAGCGAGAGGATGAGTGCTTCCATCCTCATGTGAAGCTGACCCACTAGTCAGGAGGAACATAGGAGAGGGCCTCAGCCGTTCCTTGCCACTCAGTGTCGTAAATGGCATATTGGCAAGTTTACGCTTCTCCTCAGATGATTTTAATTTTGATTTTTGGATCATTTTACTGAACTTTTGTTTTTGGGATTTTACATGCTCTCTAGTATGACATTGGGCATCGGCCTTGGCAGACGACGTTGATGGCATTTCATCATCTCGGCCATGACTAGTGGCAGCAGCTTCAGCACGAGGTGGAAGTGGATCTTGATCTTTCCCTATTTTAACCTCCACATTTTTGTTCTCCATTTTTTAATGTGTGGAATTATATGCCAGTAATATATCAATAGCAATGGCCTACTGTACCATACTGCTATATATTATATACTGGTGGTCAGCAAAATGATGCACTGTCCTCCTACTATATGTATACTGCGCAAAACTTAAATGCACCACATGTATGGATGGATAGTATACTTGACGACACAGAGGTAGGTAGAGTAGTGGACTACTGTACCGTACTGCTATATATTATATACTGGTGGTCAGCAAAATTATGCACTGTCCTACTATATATATACTGCGCAAAACTTAAATGCACCACAGGTATGGATGGATAGTATACTTGATGACACAGAGGTAGGTAGAGCAGTAGACTACTGTACCGTACTGCTATATATTATATACTGGTGGTCAGCAAAATTATGCACTGTCCTCCTACTATATATATACTGCGCAAAACTTAAATGCACCACAGGTATGGATGGATAGTTTACTTAACGACACAGAGGTAGGTAGAGCAGTGGACTACTGTACCGTACTGATATAATACTGGTGGTCACTGGTCAGCAAAATTCTGCACTGTGCTCTTACTATATACTACAATGCAGCACAGATATGGAGCGTTTTTCAGGCAGAGAACGTAGATATTTTCACTTCAGCACACTGAGCACAGATATTTGCAAGCACACTGATCACAGATATTTGCAGCACACAGATATTTGCAGCACACTGAACACAACTGAGAGAACGCTGCACACGTCCTCTCCCTATCATCTCCAATGCACGAGTGAAAATGGCGGCGACGCGCGGCTGCTTATATAGAATACGAATCTCGCGAGAATCCGACAGCGGGATGATGAGGTTCGGGCGCGCTCCGGTTAACCGAGCAACGCGGGAGGATCCGAGTCTGCCTCAGACCCGTGTAAAATGGGTGAAGTTCGGGGGGGGTTCGGATTCCGAGGAACCGAACCCGCTCATCACTAATTGAGACACTCTTTCAGCATTGCCCTGACTCTTGCAAAACTGATGCTATTGCTGGCTGAGGGCGTCCAAGAGGTGCAGGGTCTCAAGCAGCAGCCACTTTGTCAACTTGCTATGTGATTGAGTATAGTGTATCGTAATGTGCATAGAGCTTGCCTATCCCTATTGTTCCCGTGTAATATAACTAGGGTATTGAGATGCTCCTTCAGCATTGCCCTGATTCTTGCAAAACTGATACAATCGCTGGCTCCATAGCTGAGGGCTAAATAACAGAAAGTTAATAAAATGTCAGGAAAAAACAAACATGCACTAGCACTGTGGGAATCAAACCGAGGATGCTTAGCATGGGAAGTGGCACACTTCACCACTTGGGCACGACACCTCATGATAGATAAACAAGCTCATGTGTAAATTTACTGTAAGCAGTGATCCCTCCCCATTGGTCTTTGTGTATGCCGTTACGGGACTTGGACGCTTATATCGCAGAACACGGTACATACTTTTAAGTCAATGAACTACAATATTGCATTAACACATTTGTTGCATCTGTATACAATTGCTTTGTCTACAAGACTTGGATGCTCACATACAGCAACACGGCAATGGATAAGTGTTTTAACACGTTCATTTGCATTTGAATAATTTTTTTTTTTTTTATTGGCTCTCTCCATCTGGCACATTAACATTACAATCATCACTGACCATTTGCCAGAGCTTGTAGATCAATCCGCTGCTTTTCACTCTAAAGTTCTGGATTAGTGGAGCATTAGCCACCCAGTGGTGGAGATGTGTATTGCATGCTGAGTTTGTAGTCGTGCCTCAATGCGCCTGTCCGTGCATAAACTCAGCAACCTAAGCTATCGCTTAGGTGCGACTAAACCTCCGTTTAGGCGGAAAAACGGCAAAGATAAGGGAGGCTCTATCTGTATATTTTATAATGTCATATTAGTATTTTTTGTGTGCCACCATAGGACAACTCTTTTTTCTTATGCAAAACATGTATTTATTGCAATACTGACTCTTACGTCCTAACCACCAATGCCAGCTGGCGTTCTCTTTTTTTAATGATCTGCAGTAATTGGAGCAAGTGGTTACAAGAGAATGGAGCTCATCTGTACTTTTACTATCTGTCCTTGTCAAGAGTAGGATCAGGGTAGCCAATGCTCCATTTTAGTTGTCCCTGTTTCTTGGCGGCCCAACATGGTATGAAGGCCAGCAATTCTCTACACACCGAGGGCCACCGCATGGAAACGTGGTACTGGCCTACCCAGCTTTGATGAGATTAGATTACAAATTCTGATGTCCTACTGGGGCTTTTATATGAAACCTTTTGTTGGTACTGGCTCTAGACTTTAGGGTCTACTGACTGTGCATGCATTTAGGAGGTACCATGAAGTGCCCACTTACATGGAACCTCTTAAGTATTATGGGCCTAATACCCTAGGTGTCAGGCCGAGAATATGAGGGGGGCTCGCTTAGCCTCCCGGAAAAGATGATTCAAATGGGTGTCACCAATTGTAAAAGGCCACAATTAGTAGTTTTGAACAGTAGAGGTGGAATCACAATGATAAGCTGCTCCGCTCCCACCGTAAATTGCAGCCAATTGCAGCTTTAAACATTGAGCGTGACAATGATTTCTTAAAACCGAAGCCACCCAAATTTTAGCTTTCCGAGGGGATCCAAGTCCGACTCAGTTATTTCTGTGTAAAAAAAAAAATGCCATAAGGAACAATTGTTTCTTCTTTTTAAAGTGTGCTTCATAAAAATAAAAAAAGTGTGTTGAGTCATTGGTTACTTGAAAAAGAAGAAAACTTTTTTTTCTAAAACTTGTTTTGTGCTCAGGGCCAGGCAGTGCCACTGTGTTAAGCAATTATGCTTAGTAGTTGCCATGACACTGTGTTAATAATATAAGTGCTGTGAGTCGCAGTGTGAAGTTGTCATTTGTTTAAAAACAGCAAAAAAAAAGTTTTTTTCTGAAACGTGTGTGTTCAGGGCCAGGCAGTGGCACTGTGTTAAATAATAACACTCAGTAGGTGGCGTTCTCCGCATTAACAACATAAGTGCTCTGTGAGTCGATATGGATCACAATCAATCAATAGAAGAGC
This sequence comes from Pseudophryne corroboree, assembly GCF_028390025.1. Lineage (NCBI taxonomy): Eukaryota > Metazoa > Chordata > Amphibia > Anura > Myobatrachidae > Pseudophryne > Pseudophryne corroboree. The sequence goes on along the minus strand of NC_086444.1, from coordinate 1,190,752,086 downwards.
AGGATCAGCCACCCAGTACCAGTGCATGATAGTACTACAACACCTACTAAAGGTGGTCCAGGGGGCAAAAGGGGCACCTGAATACTTCACAATGTTAAAGAAAAGAGGTAGAGGTGTCTCTTTTAAAACAAACAAATCAGCAACCCCTTCCCCCCCCAAAAAAAAAAACACACACACACACACACACAAAAATAACCCACTATGGCTGAAGAATTATTATGTGTGCACAAATCTCTGAGCGCCCGAGCGGAGTCTAGGGGTGTCCACCTTAGCTATGTGTGAATCTGCCATTTCTGACATTGTACTCATAGAGAAGCCTTCTTCCACCATTTCTGCACCATCTGCAAACGAGGGGATGAGCTGTAAAAGTAAAGGTGGTGATATAATAGAATTGACAATGCTAGTGTGGAAGGATGAGGGGGATATTTGTGTACTATCTGGCGCTAATGGGGATGTTGATGTTGAGGATGTTGTTTGTGTAAGTCAGCCACCAATGGCAGCAGTTCTTGTCCTTGATATAAAGAAAGCCATTGTGATACCCAGGCATAAGGTCAAAAAATCAACCTCTTGTGTGTGGAATTATTTTTATCCGAATCCAGACAATGTATGTGAAGGCATCTGCTCCATTTGTGAGGCCAGAATTAGTATAGGTTAAAACATTATCCATCTTGGCACATTCTCCATGTTACGTCATTTGCGTTAAGTTCATGAAATTACTTTTACAAAATTGCAATAACTTGAATAATAATAACAAGAAGCCCATTATCAGCTACCATCAGTTTGGACCATCACATGCAATCTCCACCACCAACACCCTTACAATCAACCACCTCATTAATGATCAGGGGTAGTCCTTCCAAAAATAGTTTTGTGGGGCCCAAACAAACCACGCTCTTCTGACACAAAAGTGGTAGTCATTGTCGCTGAAGTGCTTGGTTTGTTAAACTGTGCATGTCCTTTTTAAGATCCAACATAAGCGAGGGTAGAAGGGCCCATGATCAGTTCCATCTTGCACCACTTGTGGACTAGATTTAGGGGAAAAAAATGTGATATTACTGTATCTGTCATACACTCTGGTGCACCTCATAAATGTACTACAGGGGTGTGTTACCCAATTAGGAAGGAGGTGGTGGTAGTATGGCCAGCAGGTTAGCTTCCTAATATTTATTAGTGTGTTTTTTGTAATTTTGATTTTCTTATTATAAAATAACCAATGAATCAATAAATTAGTTAGTTCTTTCAACTTGTCAAGAATCCTTGGCTATTAACATTCATTTATGAACTTTCAGTGGCTGGAAAACATATTGTGCATTTTTTTTGTATTCTAAATTAAACAAATGAATCAATCATTTAATCAGTTCTTTCAAAAGCCTTGACAAGAGTCCTTAGCTATTTGCAGAGTACACTTATGGCGTTTTCTCTTAGTGGCTGCAAAACAGATTGTACATTAATAATAACAATAATAAGAATGTTATGTATACAGCGCTCTTTCTACAATAGGACTCAAGGCGATTAACAGAATGAACATAATACAGTACAGCAAGAATTGAGTACAGAAAAGCATTGTAGAAAATACAAAAAGCTTTTCAGAAAATACACAGTCACTTTGTGTAACCAGCCGGGGTTTGGCCTACAGTATATTGGTGAACAATATTGTGAGCTGTGAGGTTGGCGAAAATTGACTGGAAATTACTGAAAATTTATGTTATTGAGGATAATAAAACTGTAGGAACAAAAACAGGCCAAACATGTACGTAATTTAACTGTTTATAGGAATTTTAAAAAAAAATGAAAATAATACAGCTCTAAGCCCAAAACCAAAACATGAAGATAAATACAGATCCAAAACTAAACCACGGGGGTCAGCGCACATCTCTACTAGCAATATATATTTTACGTTGTTATATATTCTCATGTGGGTTATAATTCTTTGGTAGCATCTGCGTATTATGGGGGTCATTCCGAGTTGATCGCTCTCTGCAGATTTTCGCAGCGATCAGGTCAAAAAAAGGCAAAACTGCGCATGCGTATGTGCCGCAATGCGCGCGCGCATCGTATGGGCACAAAGAGCATCGCTGCTGTGCACTGGATCTAGCTAAGATTCCATTCGCACAGCCGATCACAAGGAGATTGACAGGAAGATTTATGGGTGTCAACTGACCGTTTTCTGGGAGTGTTTGGAAAAACGCAGGCATATGATGTCAGGTATATGATGTCATTACCGTGCCATTCGTTGCAGCAATCATCGCACAGAATAAGTATCTACAGGGCTGGTCTTGTTCTGCACAAAATGTGTTTGCTGCCACTTGGTTGCACATGCGTTCGCACTCTTGCTATGCTAAAATACAGTCCCCCGTGGGCGGCGACTATGAATTTGCATGGCTGGTAAAAGTAGCTAATGAGCGATCAACTCGGAATGAGGGCCTATATTGGGCTGTTATTGTGTTGTCTATAAACCACTTTACAGAATCATGCTGAGATATCAGAGCTGTTGCACATTGTTAATGAAAAAAACTTCTTTATTGCTACATCCTGTAGTTTAACAATCTTGCAGCATTTCCGGGTTACCTTATTTTAGCCTATATGTGTGCTCTTGCCTATTCCAGGTATGCTTTTATTCATAGGCATGCTTAAGATATTCATTCACTGCAGGGAATTTCTTTAAAGTCATGGTGCATATACATTTATTAACAGTTTCTTATGTACACATGCACCAATGCAGGCCGACAGCTGATACTGACGACATTGTGCCCGGAGGCATGTAGTCAGGATCGGCCCGCCTGCACACACTATATTTTCTTGCAATGCCGATCCCGTGGGACCGCGCATCGCATCACAAGTGAATACACAGGATGCGTTGTGCACTATGTTTTCGAGCGATATGGACTATATAGTCCATGTCGCGCGGAAAATAGCACCGCGTGTATGCAGCTAAATATAGTTTGTGCTGACATCCAATGTTTTATCATATCACTTCCATATGGAATTTAAGGGGTCTATTTACTAAGCCTTGGATGGAGATAAAGTGAACGGAGTTAAAGTACCAGCCAATCAGCAACTGCCTGGCATGTCACAGGCTGCGTTTGAAAAATGACAGTTATGAGCCGGTTGGCTGGGACTTTGGGGTCTATTTACTAAGCCTTGGATGAAGATAAAGTTGCTGGAGATAAAGTACCAGCCAAATATTGGCTCCTAACTGTAATTTTTTAAACACAGCCTGTGGCATGGCAGTTAGGAGCCGATTGGCTGGTCCGCCAGGACCACCTGGAGTAGGAGGGGCTAAACATTGTACAAAGCGCTGCTGCCGCTGCTGGTACAGCAGCGTTGTGCACAATGTTTAGCCCCTCCTACTCCGGGTGGTCCCGGCGGCCAGTCTCACCTCCTCTATAACGTGATGAACTGCAGCGCGATGCTGCTGCGCCACAATCCCAGGCTCCTCCTCCCGCCACCATAGCGTCTCCATCCCTGGAACTCTCTGACTCTTCTAATGTTCTCCTTTGTGCCGCCTTCTTCTCCTAAACTGGCTGGTACCACCTACCCTTACTCAGTGGCCCCACCCCCAAGTCTGACTGAGGACCCCTCAAGGCAGGAGCTGAAGGCAGACACCACTGTTCTGCTTTAGAGATATCTGATCTCAGTAGTGCTCTCATTGGCAGCAGCAGGAACACCATGGCAACACTACAAGAACATGATATTTTGTCCCAACAACAGGTATGATGAAAGGGGTGGGGGGGGGGGGGGGGGGGGGTTTACAGGGTATATAATAAATATTAATAAATATAAGGGAGCTATTATTTTTATTATGGGGGTGGGGGTTGGTAAGTATGGGGGTGAAAGGGTTAAAATGAAAGGGCTTTTGCTTTTATTGGAGTTAATAAAGCTTAAATACTTATGTTGATTATAGTGAGGGAGGTAATAAGGGGATTAATATATGAATTCAATGAAGTGATTAGTGAGGGCTAATGCTGGTAATGAGATAACTAGTTAAGAAGTTACAAAAAAATCAGTCTATTAGATGGTGGTCCCACTACTGCACTTTAAGGGGGTGATAATGATACGGGGTAATAATGAGTGCTAAGTTTCTTTATAAAAAAGTGTGGTGTAAAATGGGAGTAGTATGAATGACCAGTGGTTGGGATGCTGACGTTCAGAATACCAACGCTGGCCACCCTTCCCGCAGCCTAAACCAAACCATTCCCTTTAGTGCCTAACCCTAACCTCCTCCCGTTGGTGTCTAAACTAGAGATGAGCGCCTGAAATTTTTCGGGTTTTGTGTTTTGGTTTTGGGTTCGGTTCCGCGGCCGTGTTTTGGGTTCGACCGCGTTTTGGCAAAACCTCACCGAATTTTTTTTGTCGGATTCGGGTGTGTTTTGGATTCGGGTGTTTTTTTCAAAAAACACTAAAAAACAGCTTAAATCATAGAATTTGGGGGTCATTTTGATCCCATATTATTATTAACCTCAAAAACCATAATTTCCACTCATTTTCAGTCTATTCTGAATACCTCACACCTCACAATATTATTTTTAGTCCTAAAATTTGCACCAAGGTCGCTGGATGACTAAGCTAAGCGACACTAGTGGCCGACACAAACACCTGGCCCATCTAGGAGTGGCACTGCAGTGTCACGCAGGATGTCCCTTCCAAAAAACCCTCCCCAATCAGCACATGACGCAAAGAAAAAAAGAGGCGCAATGAGGTAGCTGACTGTGTGAGTAAGATAAGCGACCCTAGTGGCCGACACAAACACCGGGCCCATTTAGGAGTGGCACTGCAGTGTCACGCAGGATGTCCCTTCCAAAAAACCCTCCCCAATCAGCACATGACGCAAAGAAAAAAAGAGGCGCAATGAGGTAGCTGACTGTGTGAGTAAGATAAGCGACCCTAGTGGCCGACACAAACACCGGGCCCATTTAGGAGTGGCACTGCAGTGTCACGCAGGATGTCCCTTCCAAAAAACCCTCCCCAATCAGCACATGACGCAAAGAAAAAAAGAGGCGCAATGAGGTAGCTGACTGTGTGAGTAAGATTAGCGACCCTAGTGGCCGACACAAACACCGGGCCCATTTAGGAGTGGCACTGCAGTGTCACGCAGGATGTCCCTTCCAAAAAACCCTCCCCAAACAGCACATGACGCAAAGAAAAATAAAAGAAAAAAGAGGTGCAAGATGGAATTGTCCTTGGGCCCTCCCACCCACCCTTATGTTGTATAAACAAAACAGGACATGCACACTTTAACCAACCCATCATTTCAGTAACAGGGTCTGCCACACGACTGTGACTGATATGACAGGTTGGTTTGGACCCCCCCCAAAAAAGAAGCAATTAATCTCTCCTTGCACAAACTGGCTCTACAGAGGCAAGATGTCCACCTCATCATCACCCTCCGATATATCACCGTGTACATCCCCCTCCTCACAGATTATCAATTCGTCCCCACTGGAATCCACCATCTCAGCTCCCTGTGTACTTTGTGGAGGCAATTGCTGCTGGTCAATGTCTCCGCGGAGGAATTGATTATAATTCATTTTAATGAACATCATCTTCTCCACATTTTCTGGATGTAACCTCGTACGCCGATTGCTGACAAGGTGAGCGGCGGCACTAAACACTCTTTCGGAGTACACACTTGTGGGAGGGCAACTTAGGTAGAATAAAGCCAGTTTGTGCAATGGCCTCCAAATTGCCTCTTTTTCCTGCCAGTATAAGTATGGACTGTGTGACGTGCCTACTTGGATGCGGTCACTCATATAATCCTCCACCATTCTTTCAATGGTGAGAGAATCATATGCAGTGACAGTAGATGACATGTCCGTAATCGTTGTCAGGTCCTTCAGTCCGGACCAGATGTCAGCATCAGCAGTCGCTCCAGACTGCCCTGCATCACCGCCAGCGGGTGGGCTCGGAATTCTGAGCCTTTTCCTCGCACCCCCAGTTGCGGGAGAATGTGAAGGAGGAGATGTTGACAGGTCGCGTTCCGCTTGACTTGACAATTTTCTCACCAGCAGGTCTTTCAACCCCAGCAGACTTGTGTCTGCCGGAAAGAGAGATCCAAGGTAGGCTTTAAATCTAGGATCGAGCACGGTGGCCAAAATGTAGTGCTCTGATTTCAACAGATTGACAACCCGTGAATCCTTGTTAAGCGAATTAAGGGCTCCATCCACAAGTCCCACATGCCTAGCGGAATCGCTCCGTGTTAGCTCCTCCTTCAATGTCTCCAGCTTCTTCTGCAAAAGCCTGATGAGGGGAATGACCTGACTCAGGCTGGCAGTGTCTGAACTGACTTCACGTGTGGCAAGTTCAAAGGGCATCAGAACCTTGCACAACGTTGAAATCATTCTCCACTGCGCTTGAGACAGGTGCATTCCACCTCCTATATCGTGCTCAATTGTATAGGCTTGAATGGCCTTTTGCTGCTCCTCCAACCTCTGAAGCATATAGAGGGTTGAATTCCACCTCGTTACCACTTCTTGCTTCAGATGATGGCAGGGCAGGTTCAGTAGTTTTTGGTGGTGCTCCAGTCTTCTGTACGTGGTGCCTGTACGCCGAAAGTGTCCCGCAATTTTTCTGGCCACCGACAGCATCTCTTGCACGCCCCTGTCGTTTTTTAAATAATTCTGCACCACCAAATTCAAGGTATGTGCAAAACATGGGACGTGCTGGAATTTGCCCATATTTAATGCACACACAATATTGCTGGCGTTGTCCGATGCCACAAATCCACAGGAGAGTCCAATTGGGGTAAGCCATTCCGCGATGATCTTCCTCAGTTGCCGTAAGAGGTTTTCAGCTGTGTGCGTATTCTGGAAACCGGTGATACAAAGCGTAGCCTGCCTAGGAAAGAGTTGGCGTTTGCGAGATGCTGCTACTGGTGCCGCCGCTGCTGTTCTTGCGGCGAGAGTCCATACATCTACCCAGTGGGCTGTCACAGTCATATAGTCCTGACCCTGCCCTGCTCCACTTGTCCACATGTCCGTGGTTAAGTGGACATTGGGTACAACTGCATTTTTTAGGACACTGGTGAGTCTTTTTCTGACGTCCGTGTACATTCTCGGTATCGCCTGCCTAGAGAAGTGGAACCTAGATGGTATTTGGTAACGGGGGCACACTGCCTCAATAAATTGTCTAGTTCCCTGTGAACTAACGGCGGATACCGGACGCACGTCTAACACCAACATAGTTGTCAAGGCCTCAGTTATCCGCTTTGCAGCAGGATGACTGCTGTGATATTTCATCTTCCTCGCAAAGGACTGTTGAACAGTCAATTGCTTACTGGAAGTAGTACAAGTGGGCTTACGACTTCCCCTCTGGGATGACCATCGACTCCCAGCAGCAACAACAGCAGCGCCAGCAGCAGTAGGCGTTACACGCAAGGATGCATCGGAGGAATCCCAGGCAGGAGAGGACTCGTCAGAATTGCCAGTGACATTGCCTGCAGGACTATTGGCATTCCTGGGGAAGGAGGAAATTGACACTGAGGGAGTTGGTGGGGTGGTTTGCGTGAGCTTGGTTACAAGAGGAAGGGATTTACTGGTCAGTGGACTGCTTCCGCTGTCACCCAAAGTTTTTGAACTTGTCACTGACTTATTATGAATGCGCTGCAGGTGACGTATAAGGGAGGATGTTCCGAGGTGGTTAACGTCCTTACCCCTACTTATTACAGCTTGACAAAGGGAACACACGGCTTGACACCTGTTGTCCGCATTTCTGTTGAAATAGTTCCACACCGAAGAGCTGATTTTTTGGGTATTTTCACCAGGCATGTCAACGGCCATATTCCTCCCACGGACAACAGGTGTCTCCCCGGGTGCCTGACTTAAACAAACCACCTCACCATCAGAATCCTCCTGGTCAATTTCCTCCCCAGCGCCAGCAACACCCATATCCTCCTCATCCTGGTGTACTTCAACACTGACATCTTCAATCTGACTATCAGGAACTGGACTGCGGGTGCTCCTTCCAGCACTTGCAGGGGGCGTGCAAATGGTGGAAGGCGCATGCTCTTCACGTCCAGTGTTGGGAAGGTCAGGCATCGCAACCGACACAATTGGACTCTCCTTGTGGATTTGGGATTTCGAAGAACGCACAGTTCTTTGCAGTGCTACTGCTTTTGCCAGCTTGAGTCTTTTCATTTTTCTAGCGAGAGGCTGAGTGCCTGCATCCTCATGTGAAGCTGAACCACTAGCCATGAACATAGGCCAGGGCCTCAGCCGTTCCTTGCCACTCCGTGTGGTAAATGGCATATTGGCAAGTTTACGCTTCTCCTCCGACAATTTTATTTTAGGTTTTGGAGTCCTTTTTTTACTGATATTTGGTGTTTTGGATTTGACATGCTCTGTACTATGACATTGGGCATCGGCCTTGGCAGACGACGTTGCTGGCATTTCATCGTCTCGGCCATGACTAGTGGCAGCAGCTTCAGCACGAGGTGGAAGTGGATCTTGATCTTTCCCTAATTTTGGAACCTCAACATTTTTGTTCTCCATATTTTAATAGGCACAACTAAAAGGCACCTCAGGTAAACAATGGAGATGGATGGATACTAGTATACAATTATGGACGGACTGCCGAGTGCCGACACAGAGGTAGCTACAGCCGTGAACTACCGTACTGTGTCTGCTGCTAATATAGACTGGTTGATAAAGAGATGTCGTAGTATGTATGTATGAAGAAGAAAGAAAAAAAACCACGGTTAGGTGGTATACAATTATGGACGGACTGCCGAGTGCCGACACAGAGGTAGCCACAGCCGTGAACTACCGTACTGTACTGTGTCTGCTGCTAATATAGACTGGTTGATAAAGAGATGTCGTAGTATGTATGTATGAAGAAGAAAGAAAAAAAAACCACGGGTAGGTGGTATACAATTATGGACGGACTGCCGAGTGCCGACACAGAGGTAGCCACAGCCGTGAACTACCGTACTGTACTGTGTCTGCTGCTAATATAGAATGTTTGATAAAGAGATGTAGTAGTATGTATGTATAAAGAAGAAAGAAAAAAAAACCACGTGTAGGTGGTATACAATTATGGACGGACTGCCGAGTGCCGACACAGAGGTAGCCACAGCCGTGAACTACCGTACTGTACTGTGTCTGCTGCTAATATAGACTGGTTGATAAAGAGATGTCGTAGTATGTATGTATAAAGAAGAAAGAAAAAAAAACCACGGTTAGGTGGTATACAATTATGGACGGACTGCCGAGTGCCGACACAGAGGTATCCACAGCCGTGAACTACCGTACTGTACTGTGTCTGCTGCTAATATAGACTGGTTGATAAAGAGATGTCGTAGTATGTATGTATGAAGAAGAAAGAAAAAAAAACCACGGTTAGGTGGTATACAATTATGGACGGACTGCCGAGTGCCGACACAGAGGTAGCCACAGCCGTGAACTACCGTACTGTACTGTGTCTGCTGCTAATATAGACTGGTTGATAAAGAGATGTCGTAGTATGTATGTATAAAGAAGAAAGAAAAAAAAACCACGGTTAGGTGGTATACAATTATGGACGGACTGCCGAGTGCCGACACAGAGGTAGCCACAGCCGTGAACTACCGTACTGTACTGTGTCTGCTGCTAATATAGACTGGTTGATAAAGAGATGTAGTAGTATGTATGTATAAAGAAGAAAGAAAAAAAAACCACGGGTAGGTGGTATACAATTATGGATGGACTCCCGAGTGCCGACACAGAGGTAGCTACAGCCGTGAACTACCGTACTGTGTCTGCTGCGACTGGATGATAAATAATGATATAAAAAATATATATATATCACTACTGCAGCCGGACAGGTATATATATTATATAATGACGGACCTGCTGGACACTGTCTGTCAGCAGATTGAGTTTTTTATAGAATAAAAAAAAAAACACCACACAAGTGAAGTCACACGACGAGTGTTTAACTTTTTCAGGCAATCACAATATAGTATACTACTAACTATACTGGTGGTCAGGTCACTGGTCAGTCACACTGGCAGTGGCACTCCTGCAGCAAAAGTGTGCACTGTTTAATTTTAATATAATATGTACTCCTGGCTCCTGCTATAACCTATAACTGGCACTGCAGTGCTCCCCTGTCTCCCCCACAATTATAAGCTGTGTGAGCTGAGCACAGTCAGATATATAATATATACATAGATGATGCAGCACACTGGGCTGAGCAGTGCACACAGATATGGTATGTGACTGTCTTGTACTCCTGGCTCCTGCTATAACCTATAACTGGCACTGCAGTGCTCCCCAGTCTCCCCCACAATTATAAGCTGTGTGAGCTGAGCACAGTCAGATATATAATATATACATAGATGATGCAGGCATGCAGCACACTGGGCTGAGCAGTGCACACAGATATGGTATGTGACTGAGTCACTGTGTGTACCGTTTTTTTCAGGCAGAGAACGGATATATTAAATAAAACAACTGCACTGCTGGTGGTCACTGTGGTCAGTCACTAAACTCTGCACTCTCTTCTACAGTATCAGCCTCAGGTCAATCTCTCTCTCTCTCTCCTAATCTAAATGGAGAGGACGCCAGCCACGTCCTCTCCCTATCAATCTCAATGCACGTGTGAAAATGGCGGCGACGCGCGGCTCCTTATATAGAATCCGAGTCTCGCGAGAATCCGACAGCGTCATGATGACGTTCGGGCGCGCTCGGGTTAACCGAGCAAGGCGGGAAGATCCGAGTCGCTCGGACCCGTGAAAAAAAACATGAAGTTCGTGCGGGTTCGGATTCAGAGAAACCGAACCCGCTCATCTCTAGTCTAAACCTTATCCCCCCCTTCCCTGCAGCCTAAATCTAACCCTCCCCCCCTCCCGCAGCCTAACCCTAACCTCCGGTGGTGGTGGCTAAAACTAACCACGCCTCCCCCGCCCCCCCAAACCCAGCCTTAAACCTAACTGTTACGCTGTACTCGCGGTCGGGAAGCCGGCTGTTGGGATTCCGGCGTTGGTGTCCTGATCCTTTTGGGGTATTCTGGCGGGTGTCAGGAATCCGGTGTCGGTACTCTGATCACCAGTATCCCGACTGGCGGCATCTTGTCCGGATCCCGTGTAAAATATATGTTTATGTATATGCTGTGATTGCACCTGTAGGGAATTGGGGGTCTATTTACTAAGCCTTGGATGGAGATAAAATGGATGGAGATAAAGTACCAGCCAATCAGCTCCCAACTGTCATTTTTCAAATGCAACCTGTGACATGGCAGTTAGGAGCTGATTGGCTGGTACTTTATCTCTCTCTACTTTATCTCTCGTCAAGGCTTAGTACATCTCCTCTATCAAGTGTGTTATTATTCTTTTATGTTTGTGCTGTCACTTTATTATTAAGTTCATGTGGTAAGAATAACTGGGCAATTAAGAAACTACGGGCCTAATTTAGCATGGATCGCTATTCAGAGAAATCGCAAATTGAGCGATTATCGAACTTCTGCGCATGAGGGATAATAACGACAGAAAATGCGTTCAGATCATAATCTCAATGCAGCCGCTGTTTGACTGACAGGAAGCTGGCGTTACTGGGTGGTAACCAGACTTTTTTTGGGTGTGTTAGCAAAAACGCAGTCGTGCCCAGGCGGTTTTTGGGAGGGTCCCTGATGTCAGCGCAGACCGCTTCCAGGCCATCTTAGTCACAGATTACTGCAGCCTCAGAACTATTCTTCGATGTTCAGGGAATTACGTTTGCATCTGCGAAGCGATCTGAGATGTAATCGCAACTTTGCGCGGGGCGTTTTTTTTTCCTGTCGGGGCGGCGCCTTTCTACTCGCAGACAACTGAATAACGATCCATGCTAAAAAAGTTGTGGCAACTTAGTTGTTCAGTGCTGCTCATTTTCCCCAAAAGTCCTCATACCGGCAGGTGGTGACACTAGCTCTAACTGACCCTACTTCATGCGGCGGTTTGAGAGAATTAGCTTCCATTTAAGGCAGGGGTGGGGAACCTTTTTTCTACCAAGGGCCATTTGGATATTTATAAAATCCTTGGGGGGCCATACAAAAATTATCAACTTAAAAATTAGCCTGCCCCCAGTAGATATGCCCCCATTAGATATGACCTCTAGTAGCGTCGCTTACACACACACATTAAAAGAAAGAAAAAACACAATACTCACCAGCCCCGCTCCTGCTTCCAGACCCTTGCCAGTCTCTCTGTCTGCCCGCTCCTCAGAACTATTGGAGAGACGTCATGACAGCTCTCTCATAGCACCGTACAGGCACACACGGACACTGCCAGAGCCGGAAGCTGGAGCTCAGGAGTGAGAGCTTACCTCCGGCTGCTGCTGAGGGGAAGTAGCCAGGCGCCCGCTAGTAACAAAATCTCAGCGGGCGCCCGGCATCCCCCTTGGTAAGGTGAGATGCGGGCCTTATATGGCCCGCGGGCCTGAGGTTCCCCACCCCTGGTCTAAGGTGACTGGTAGCTGATTCAGATGTTTGCAACTAGTCTCGTGCCAGTCACGTTAGCGCCACTCACGAGCAAGAATTTCATGTAATTACTAGTCGTGTTAAGTTGGTTCTCCATTCTAAGTGACCAACGTGGTGCGGTAAATGGAACACCCAGCACTCCTGCCCAGACCTAAAGTCCAACTTAATGGAGATCACTATGTGATAAGTACAGCCTCGGGGCTTGTCACCCCAAATACTGTACTTTGGATTGGAGCTAATTCTCTCAAAACACTTCTTGTTTGGATGTCTAAAAAATGTTCTCTGTATGGTATGGCGGCCTAGCAGATGGGCTCAGTATTGCAGGGGGATTCACAGGGCTGGCGCCACCATAAGTAGGCTTTAAGCACTGCAGCTCAATATGTTAAACATAAAATGAAGGCTGCTCTCTGAAAGAGACATCCTTCTTTTGCACTGTTTCAGCCTAGTAGTGGCCGTGGGTGTAACCAGCCATGGCCGCTACTATCAGACACCTCATCACCAGCACTGCACTGGTCACTGCGAGTGCTTCATCTCCTCTCCCTGCTGCATAGGGCAGATGGTGGGAAACTAAAGTGACATGGGAGAGGCTGAGCTGAAGTGACATCATACAATCAGACATTCTGGTCTCTAATTACAGATGTAGCCACGCTCATCGTTGCCACGGTGATGCATGGACATACGGATCGCAGCAAGCTGCAGTGTACCCCGTGCTGCAACTAGTCGCAGCCGGTGATTGCACCATTGAAGTCTATGGCGTGCTGGCCATACATACGGTCACACTAGTCACGCCATCCATGTTGTGATGTGAAAAAAATAGTATGCTTTTCTGGGTGTGGGATTTTAGGGGTATATACTATATTTACTAAGCAGTGATAAGAGCAGAGAAGTTGCCCGTGGCAACCAATCCGCACTGAAGTAACATCTATAATTTACATACTATAAAATGATACAGAGCTGCTGATTGGTTGATGGGGAAATTTCTCCACTGGCTCACTTCTCCGCTCTTATCACTGCTTAGTAAATGTTCCCCTTAGTGTGGATCTGGCCTTCTCGATGTATTTCATGTGGATCTGGTCTTCTTAATGTATTTCATGTGGATCTGGCCTTTAGCAATTCAGCAATTTAGGGGCGCCGAAATGAGATTGTATCTTGCGCAGGGTGTGACCAAACTCATATCTAAGCTACAGTGTAAAAATAAAGCTGTCCAGCATTTGTGGGCTACATGCACAAAAAGGGCAATATTTACCCTGCATGCAAAACCAATACATGTATTTGCCCCCGCTGCAGTGCAACATGGCTTCAGGTGCAAAGTTACTTGTTTGTTTTTTTGGGAGGGGGAGATTGCTCATGACCCAGAATGAGCCGTCGAACTGGATTGCCGATCTTCATTAAGCATTCCAAACTGTTGTGTGAAAGTAGTGATGTGCACCGGAAATTTTTTGGGTTTTGTGTTTTGGTTTTGGATTCGGTTCCGCGGCCGTGTTTTGGATTCGGACGCGTTTTGGCAAAACCTCCCTGAACATTTTTTGTCGGATTCGGGTGTGTTTTGGATTCGGGTGTTTTTTTACAAAAAACCCTCAAATACAGCTTAAATCATAGAATTTGGGGGTCATTTTGATCCCATAGTATTATTAACCTCATTAACCATAATTTCCACTCATTTTCAGTCTATTCTGAACACCTCACACCTCACAATATTATATTTAGTCCTAAAATTTGCACCGAGGTCGCTGGATGGCTAAGCTAAGTGACACAAGTGGCCGACACAAACACCTGGCCCATCTAGGAGTGGCACTGCAGTGTCAGGCAGGATGGCACTTCAAAAAAATTGTCCCCAAACAGCACATGATGCAAAGAAAAAAAGAGGCGCACCAAGGTTGCTGTGTGACTAAGCTAAGAGACACAAGTGGCCGACACAAACACCTGGCCCATCTAGGAGTGGCACTACAGTGTCAGGCAGGATGGCACTTCAAAAAAATTGTCCCCAAACAGCACATGATGCAAAGAAAAAAAGAGGCGCAATGAGGTAGCTCTGTGACTAAGCTAAGCGACCCAAGTGGCCGACACAAACACCTGGCCCATCTAGGAGTGGCACTGCAGTGTCAGACAGGATGGCACTTCAAAAAAATAGTCCCAAAACAGCACATGATGCAAAGAAAAAAAGAGGCGCAATGAGGTAGCTGTGTGACTAAGCTAAGCCACCCAAGTGGCCGACACAAACACCTGGCCCATCTAGGAGTGGCACTGCAGTGTCAGACAGGATGGCACTTCAAAAAAATACTCCCCAAACAGCACATGATGCAAAGAAAAAAAAGAGGCGCACCAAGGTCGCTGTGTGACTAAGCTAAGCGACACAAGTGGCCGACACAAACACCTGGCCCATCTAGGAGTGGCACTGCAGTGTCACGCAGGATGGCACTTCAAAAAATTTGTCCCCAAACAGCACATGATGCAAAGAAAAATGAAAGAAAAAAGAGGTGCAAGATGGAATTGTCCTTGGGCCCTCCCACCCACGCTTATGTTGTATAAACAAGACATGCACACTTTAACGAACCCATCATTTCAGCGACGGGGTCTGCCACACGACTGTGACTGAAATTACTGGTTGGTTTGGGCCCCCACCAAAAAAGAAGCAATCAATCTCTCCTTGCACAAACTTGCTCTACAGAGGCAAGATGTCCACCTCATCATCATCCTCTGATTCCTCACCCATTTCACTGTGTACATCCCCCTCCTCACAGATTATTAATTCGTCCCCACTGGAATCCACCATCTCAGATCCCTTTGTACTTTCTGGAGGCAATTGCTGCTGGTGAATGTCTCCACAGAGGAATTGATTATAATTCATTTTGATGAACATCATCTTCTCCACATTTTCTGGAAGTAACCTCGTACGCCGATTGCTGACAAGGTGAGCGGCTGCACTAAACACTCTTTTGGAGTACACACTGGAGGGAGGGCAACTTAGGTAGAATAAAGCCAGTTTGTGCAAGGGCCTCCAAATTGCCTCTTTTTCCTGCCAGTATATGTATGGACTGTCTGACGTGCCTACTTGGATGCGGTCACTCATATAATTCTCCACCATTCTTTCAATGGTGACAGAATCATATGCAGTGACAGTAGACGACATGTCAGTAATCGTTGGCAGGTCCTTCAGTCCGGACCAGATGTCAGCACTTGCTCCAGACTGCCCTGCATCACCGCCAGCGGGTGGGCTTGGAATTCTTAGCCTTTTCCTCGCACCCCCAGTTGCGGGAGAATGTGAAGGAGGAGCTGTTGACGGGTCACGTTCCGCTTGACTTGACAATTTTCTCACCAGCAGGTCTTTGAACCTCTGCAGACTTTTGTCTGCCGGAAAGAGAGATACAACGTAGGTTTTAAATCTAGGTTTGAGCACGGTGGCCAAAATGTAGTGCTCTGATTTCAACAGATTGACCACCCGTGAATCCTGGTTAAGCGAATTAAGGGCTCCATCCACAAGTCCCACATGCCTAGCGGAATCGCTCTGTTTTAGCTCCTCCTTCAATGTCTCCAGCTTCTTATGCAAAAGCCTGATGAGGGGAATGACCTGACTCAGGCTGGCAGTGTCTGAACTGACTTCACGTGTGGCAAGTTCAAAGGGTTGCAGAACCTTGCACAACGTTGAAATCATTCTCCACTGCACTTGAGTCAGGTGCATTCCGCCTCCTTTGCCTATATCTTGGGCAGATGTATAGGCTTGAATGGCCTTTTGCTGCTCCTCCATCCTCTGAAGCATATGGAGGGTTGAATTCCACCTCGTTACCACCTCTTGCTTCAGATGATGGCAGGGCAGGTTCAGGAGTGTTTGCTGGTGCTCCAGTCTTCGGCACGCGGTGGCTGAATGCCGAAAGTGGCCCGCAATTCTTCGGGCCACCGACAGCATCTCTTGCACGCCCCTGTCATTTTTTAAATAATTCTGCACCACCAAATTCAATGTATGTGCAAAACATGGGACGTGCTGGAATTTGCCCAGATGTAATGAACGCACAATATTGGTGGCGTTGTCCGATGTCACAAATCCCCAGGAGAGTCCAATTGGGGTAAGCCATTCTGCGATGATGTTCCTCAGTTTCCGTAATAGGTTGTCAGCTGTGTGTCTCTTATGGAAAACGGTGATACAAAGCGTAGCCTGCCTAGGAACGAGTTGGCGTTTGCGAGATGCTGCTACTGGTGCCGCCGCTGCTGTTCTTGCTGCGGGAGGCAATACATCTACCCAGTGGGCTGTCACAGTCATATAGTCCTGAGACTGCCCTGCTCCACTTGTCTACATGTCCGTGGTTAAGTGGACATTGGGTACAACTGCATTTTTTAGGACACTGGTAACTCTTTTTCTGACGTCTGTGTACATTTTCGGTATCGCCTGCCTAGAGAAATGGAACCTAGATGGTATTTGGCACCGGGGACACAGTACCTCAAACAAGTCTCTAGTTGCCTCTGAATTAACGGTGGATACCGGAACCACGTTTCTCACCACCCAGGCTGACAAGACATGAGTTATCCGCTTTGCAGCAGGATGACTGCTGTGATATTTCATCTTCCTCGCAAAGGACTGTTGGACTGTAAATTGCTTACTGGAAGTAGTACAAGTGGTCTTCAACAGCAGCGCCAGCAGCAGTAGGCGTTACACTCAAGGATGCATCGGAGGAATCCCAGGCAGGAGAGGACTCGTCAGACTTGCCAGTGACATGGCCTGCAGGACTATTGGCTTTCCTGTGTAAGGTGGAAATTGACACTGAGGGAGTTGGTGGTGTGGTTTGCAGGAGCTTGGTTACAAGAGGAAGGGATTTAGTGGTCAGTGGACTGCTTCCGCTGTCATCCAAAGTTTTTGAACTTGTCACTGACTTCTGATGAATGCGGACCAGGTGACGTATAAGGGAGGATGTTCCTAGGTGGTTAACGTCCTTACCCCTACTTATTACAGCTTGACAAAGGCAACACACGGCTTGACACCTGTTGTTCGCATTTGTGTTTAAATAATTCCACACCGAAGAGGTGATTTTTTTTGTATTTTGACCAGGCATGTCAATGGCCATATTCGTCCCACGGACAACAGGTGTCTCCCCGGGTGCCTGACTTAAACAAACCACCTCACCATAAGAATCCTCCTTGTCAATTTCCTCCCCATCGCCAGCAACACCCATATCCTCATCCTGGTGTACTTCAACAGTGACATCTTCAATTTGACTATCAGGAACTGGACTGCGGGTGCTCCTTCCAGCATTTGCAGGGGGCGTGCAAATGATGGAAGGCGCAAGCTCTTCCCGTCCAGTGTTGGGAAGGTCAGGCATCGCAACCGACACAATTGGACTCTCCTTGGGGATTTGTGATTTAGAAGAACGCACAGTTCTTTGCTGTGCTTTTGCCAGCTTAAGTCTTTTCATTTTTCTAGCGAGAGGATGAGTGCTTCCCATCCTCATGTGAATCTGAACCACTAGCCATGAACATAGACCAGGGCCTCAGCCGTTCCTTGCCACTCCGTGTCGTAAATGGCATATTGGCAAGTTTACGCTTCTCCTCAGATGCTTTCAGTTTTGATTTTTGGGTCATTTTACTGAACTTTTGTTTTTTGGATTTTACATGCTCTCTACTATGACATTGGGCATCGGCCTTGGCAGACGACGTTGATGGCATTTTATCATCTCGGCCATGACTAGTGGCAGCAGCTTCAGCACGAGGTGGAAGTGGATCTTGATCTTTCCCTATTTTAACCTCCATATTTTTGTTCTCCATTTTTTAATGTGTGGAATTATATGCCAGTATCAATAGCAATGGCCTACTACTATATATACTGCGCACAACTGAAATGCACCACAAGTATGGATGGATAGTATACTTGACGACACAGAGGTAGGTAGAGCAGTGGCCTTCCGTACCGTACTGCTATATATACTGGTGGTCACTGTCAGCAAAACTCTGCACTGTACTCCTCCTATATAATATACTGGTTGTCCCCAGTCCCCACAATAAAGCAGTGTGAGCACAGATATATGCAGCACACTGAGCACAGATATGGAGTGTTTTTCAGGCAGACAACGTATACTGGTGGTCACTGTCAGCAAAACTCTGCACTGTACTCCTCCTATATAATACTGCTGGTCCCCAGTCCCCACAATAAAGCAGTGTGAGCACAGATATATGCAGCACACTGAGCACAGATATGGAGTGTTTTTCAGGCAGACAACGTATACTGGTGGTCACTGTCAGCAAAACTCTGCACTGTACTCCTCCTATATAATACAGCTCTGCTCCCCAGTCCCCACAATTAAGCAGTGTGAGCACAGATATATGCAGCACACTGAGCACAGATATGGAGTGTTTTTCAGGCAGACAACGTATACTGGTGGTCACTGTCAGCAAAACTCTGCACTGTACTCCTCCTATATAATACAGCTGCTCCCCAGTCCCCACAATTAAGCAATAAGCAAAAATATTTGCATCAACATTAATAAACGGAGAGGACACCAGCCACGTCCTCTCCCTAACATTTCCAATGCACGAGTGAAAATGGCGGCGACGCGCGGCTGCTTATATAGAATCCGTATCTCGCGACAATCCGACAGCGGGATGATGACGTTCGGGCGCGCTCGGATTAACCGAGCCATACGGGAGAATCCGAGTATGCCTCGGACCCGTGTAAAATGGGTGAAGTTCGGGGGGGTTCGGTTTCCGAGGAACCGAACCCGCTCATCACTAAAAGCAAGTCTTATTTTATAATTTTGTAGAATAGGGCAATTAAACATCCCCATAATTAGAAAACAGATTGTACATCTTATCAGTTTCCTTATGTAAAGGCTGCAAACCAACCCATTCTGAACAGGTGAAATCCGTGTTTAGTATATAGGGTTAATACTGGGCAGCCGGTATGAGTCCGATGTTGCCGAATACATTTTTCAGTAGCTGCAGAGATTATCAGCTGAAGCTTCTTACTTCCTTATGCAGGCCGTTGCCACTCTGATACATTTATATCCATCTGCTGCCTTCTACAGGCCCTGCAATGTGTACTGCCGGTAGGGAGAGAGGCAGTGCGTCAGGCCTCACAGCAGTACTATGACTCGTGTGGTGGTAGAAAGAGATTGTCTTAAGACAAAACAGCAGGAAAGAGTATTGGATGACATCCAACACATCATACAGCTGACAGGTAACGCCACGCTATGTCTCTGGGACTACACCTGCACACATTTACAGATCCTGCTCACAGCGTCCTTTCATAGAGAGAGAGAGAGACTGGGAAAGAGGCGCACAGATCTGAGGCTCATGGGCTATGTCACTAGGAGATGAGCAGGACACGCTCCGGCTGATAATTTTCTCGGCGTTCACAGCTGACAGCGTGTTGACTGGAAGCTGAGTGGATGATGCACAGGCCATTGATGCAATGCTGGCTTGGGTCAGGTCTCTCCTGGTCACTCTCTGCAGGTGCTGATGGAGCAGTGGTCAGGCCGCACACCACAGCAGATGATCAGATCTTCCAATCGGTTCTGCAGTTTACTGTATTTGCCTCATTTCACATTTGGCTACAAAAATATTCACACATTTCAGTATCAGCGACTGGATTTGACCTCTGGTGCTCCCGTTCCTACCCCAACCACATCAGCTGGATGAATTGGCCTAGCAGTGGCTTATTTCGGTGACCTCCCCCCTCCCCCCCCCCCCCCCCCTCAAACTAGAAAAAAAAATTGCTGCAATTCTTCTCATCTCTAATTGCTGATAATTGACAATTATATTTTCCATTGCCTCTTCTAGTCAATGATGAATATTGTCCAATCAGAAACAAACAGGGGCAGGATGTTAAGCTACAGTACCTAGGGGCTAATTCAGACTTTAACGTTGCAGTGGAGTGCGCACCCCTGCCTCATTGACAGGCCTCTGCCTCATTGACAGGCAGAGTTGGTCGCGGGGTGGGAGGGGGCGTGCCAACGGTGTTAGAACGCGTGGCGCGGTCAACCACTGCGATTCGGGGCGCAGTGAGTAGCGGCCTGCCAGCGTGTAGGAACTGCGCTGGCAGGGAGCTACTCAGCTGGTGCAAAAGCATTGCCGCTGTGTGATGCTTTTGCACCCCTTGCAAGGGGGTGGGGGGACCTGACATGCGGGATGGACTAGCCCTGTGCTGGGCGTCCCCCCACATGTCTGAGAGTCTGATCGTAGATGTGCTAAATTTAGCACATCAATGATCAGATCTGAATTACCCCCCTAGTACAGTTCATGGCATGAAGTCTGTGCAATCATTCTCACATGACACTGCAGACCTTGGTGAGTGCTGTAATATTTAAAGACTAAGAGGGGTATTTATCAAAGCTCGGAGAGATAAAATTGTGAGAGATAAAGTACTAGCCAATCAGCTTCTACCTTACATGTTACAGGCTGTGTTTGAAAAGTGTTTGAAAAATGACAGGAGCTGATTGGTTTGTACTTTATCTCTCACAATTTTATCTCTCTTCAAGCTTTGATAAAGGGTGTAGTATGGTATGCCGGCGGCGGGGCTCCCGGCGACCAGCATACCGGTGCCGGGAGCCCGACCGCTGGCATAACGACAGTGTGGCGAGCGCAAAGGAGCCCCTTGTGGGCTCGCTGCACTCGCCATGCTGCGGGCACGGTGGTGCGCTACGTGCGCCACGCTATTCTCCCTCCAGGGGGGTCGTGGACCCCCACAAGGGAGAATATCTGTCGGTATGCCGGGTGTCGGGATTCCGTCGCCGGTATATTGTGCGCCGGGATCCCGAAATTCGGCATACTGAAGACCACCCTTTATAAATATCCCCCTAATACACTTTGTGGGTTTTTCAGGTTTTTAGCAAGCCAAAAAAGCACACTAATTTGCAAAACCATGTTGCACTGCAGTTGGGACAGATGTAACATGTGCAGAGAGAGTTAGATTTGGGTGGGGTGTGTAAAAACTGAAATCTAAATTGCAGTGTAAAAATAAAGCAGCCAGTATTTACCCTGCACAGAAACAATATAACCCACCCAAATCTAACTCTCTCTGCACATGTTATATCTGCCCCCCCTTGCAGTGCACATGGGGGTCATTCCGAGTTGATCGCTAGCTGCCGTTGTTCACAGCGATCAGGCTAAAAATCGGCATTTCTGCGCATGCGTATGCCCCACAATGCGCACGCGCGACGTATGGGTACAAATGCCTTTGTGGTTTTGCACTGGTTCTAGCGACGTTTTCAGTCGCACTGGTGGCCGCAAGAAGATTGACAGGAAAGGGGCGTATCTGGGTGGCAACTGACCGTTTTCAGGGAGTGTTTGGAAAAACGCAGGCGTGTCTGAAAAATGCAGTTGTGGCTGGGCGTTCGCTGGGCGGGTGTCTGACGTCAAATCCGGACACGAATAGACTGAAGTGATCGCAAGCGCTGAGTAAGTCCAGAGCTACTCAGAAACTGCACAAACTGATTTTGCAGAGCTCGCCTGCACATGCGTTCGCACTTCTGCTAAGCGAAAATACACTCCCCAGTGGGCAGCGGCATAGCGTTTGCACGGCTGCTAAAACTAGCCAGCGAGCGATCAATTCGGAATAACCCCCATGGTTTTGCCCAATTGGTAACAACTCTGAATAACCCCCTATATGTACACAAAGCACAATGTTAGTTTTGGTCCTGAAGACACGCTATTAAATAAATGTGAACTATTATTATTATTATTATTATTACGATCCATTTATTGGACACCAGAGACAACAGAATGACAAATTCACACAATACAATACAAATAAAACTACTAACACAAGAAAAAACAGTGACTGCTAGTGGGAGTAAAGGATACAAAGAGAGCACACTAAGGTTTGTATAAATATTCTGTGCAGGGTAACACAGATAATTGGCGCAAACAGCGCTCAATGAGGCAGATGTATTAAGCCTGGAGAACGGATAAAGAAGTGATGAACCAGTGATAAGTGCAAGGTGATAAATGCACCAGCCAATCAGCTCCTAACTGTCATTTTTCAGATGCAGAATTATTGGCTGGTGCGTTATCACCTTGCATTTATCACTGCTTTATCACTTCTCCAGGCTTAATACATCTGCCCCAATGAGCTTGTACCCACTACGTACAGAAGGTGAGCAGACAGGATCAGAGTCACCAGTGGAAAAATGGAGATAGGGGTAAATATATGCACTAGTGACAGGGATAATGCTAGAAGGAAGAAGTGCAGGAAGAGGCCCGTGCTGGTGACAGGTTACAGCCTAAGCGGTGAACAGAGAGAAAGGTTGGCAGTCAGATGTACTGAGTAGATATGGCTGGTATGCTTGTATAAAGTAGCAATTCTCAAGTTTGGGTGAAGATGTGGAGGCTGGCCAAAAGTCTGAGGATGTGAGCTCCAGAGCAGAAAGGCAGCGCCGGAGAAATGAGTTCCGGAGAAGAAAGGCAGCGCGGGAGAAATGAGTTCCGGAGTAGAAAGGCAGCGCGGGAGAAATGAGTTCCGGAGTAGAAAGGAAGCGTGGGAGAAATGAGTTCCGGAGTAGAAAGGCAGCGTGGGAGAAAGCAGTTCCAGAGACGAAAGGCAGCGCGGGAGAAATGAGTTCCGGAGTAGAAAGGCAGCACGGGATAAATGAGTTCCGGAGTAGAAAGGAAGCGTGGGAGAAATGAGTTCCGGAGTATAAAGGAAACGTGGGAGAAATGAGTTCTGGAGTAAAAAGGCAGCGTGGGAGAAATTATTTCTGGAGTAAAAAGGCAGCGTGGGAGAAATGAGTTCTGGAGTAAAAAGGCAGCGTGGGAGAAATGAGTTCTGGAGTAAAAAGGCAGCGTGGGAGAAATGAGTTCCGGAGTAGAAAGGCAGCGCGGGATAAATGTCGGATATGGGAGTGAGGGGGGGGTGAATAGATCAGAGGTGAGATGACATCAGTGAAGGAGTGGGGAGAGCCGTATGGAGTTGGAATGGAGACAAGGTCAGAAATGTAAGAGGGGTGCATACTGTACAATATGATGTTTGCAGAAGTCATACCACAGAGTGATGCTGAAATGTGTAGTTCTACAGGTGGTGCATCATATCCATCTGCTGCTATTTCCTTTTCGTCTAGAACAATAGGCACCAAAGTATAACTTTTGTGGATTTACAGAACATAAAAATAAGACTCTGGCGCTGCACCAGTCTACCACCCAGCAACATATTTCTGGCGATACTGTAACTTCCAAGACTATGGCCCTGGTGCTATATTCCCAAAGGTACCATCAGAGTAATAATGTGGATGGCAGCAAGACGGGCAAGAGGTAAGTGACTGAAATGTGCACTGTGGGCCCCCATATACCCATGCACCTGTATACCCATTATACTGTAGATACGCCAGTATGCTAGCGAGACAGCAATGTGACGGAACATCTTCCTAATAGGCATTACTAATGGATCCATCTGACTAAGGGCCTAATTCAGACCTGGTCACACGCAGGCTATTTTTTGCACTGCAGCGCCCAGGTAATCGGCGCCTACAGGGGAGGGGGTAATGGCTTTGCAGTGGTGCGTTCGCTTGTGCAGAGAGCTGCAGAAGCAAAAAGTTTGTGCAGTCTCTTCACAGCTCAGGACTTACTCAGCTGCTGTGATGGTCCTTGCTGGAGCTGACGTCAGGATTCCTCCCTGGAAACCGTTGGGCATGCCTGCGTTTTCCTGGACACTCCCAGAAAATGGTGAGTTGACACCCCCGGACGGTCTCTTCCTGTCAATCTTCTTGCATTTGCCACAGCGAGCGCATTCTTAGTTCTTTTCGTCGCTGCCCGGCGCCGGCGGCCCTTACGCATGCGCTGTTCAGACCCGATCACATGGCTGTGAAAAAAGGCAGCGTGCGATCATGTCTGAATGACCCCCTAAGCCCTCTAGTAAATGCGTTGTGGTTAGTGGACGTGTCTAGCTCCACCTCTACCAACAGTA
The DNA here is from genome assembly GCF_028390025.1 of Pseudophryne corroboree. NCBI lineage: Eukaryota > Metazoa > Chordata > Amphibia > Anura > Myobatrachidae > Pseudophryne > Pseudophryne corroboree. The sequence goes on along the minus strand of NC_086444.1, from coordinate 1,190,727,782 downwards.
TGTACATGTGGTGCTGCCCAATCACCACCACTCTGCAGAACTGTAATGAATGACACCTCCCAGCTTCCATGCAGGTTGGGACAGAGCCCTCAAACCAGGAATATTTATTTAAGTAGGGACACTTGGGAGTTATATGTACATATCAGATCCTGTTTGCCTGGACTATGGGGGTCATTCCGAGTTGATCGCTAGCATAAAATGTTCGCTGGGAAGAGATGAAGCAAAAAAATGGCACTTCTGCGCATGCGTATGCGGCGCAATGCGCACGCGCAACGTACTTTCAAAACGGCCGATGCAGTTTTACACAAGGTCTAGCGAAGCTTTTCAGTCGCACTGCTGGCCACAGTCTGATTGACATAAAGTGGGCATTTCTGGGTGTTTTCAGGGAGTGTTAGAAAAAACGCAGGCGTGCCAGGAAAAACACAGGCGTGGCTGGGAGAACGCAGGGCGTGTTTGTGACATCAAATCCGGAACTGAACAGTCTAAAGTGATCGCAAGCTAGGAGTAGGTCTGGAGCTACTCTAAAACGGCACAATATTTTTTTGTAGCCGCTCTGCGATCCTTTCGTTCGCACTTCTGCTAAGCTAAGATACACTCCGAGAGGGTGGCGGCTTAGTGTTTGCACGGCTGCTTAAAACTGCTAGCTAACGAACAACTCGGAATGACCCCCTATATTCATCATTATTAACATTTTGGGGGCTCTGATTACTTCTAAGGTTCTCCCCAAAACATTTAATAATATTAAAAAAATAAAAAAACATTTGTGAAAACCAAAATTTACAATAATAACAAGAATAAATGCTTTGTCCTAAATTGCTCTGAGTCCTAAAGAAGCGCTGAGTTCTGAAAGCGTTCTGTACAGTGATGTATCCTTCAGGAAGCCATCCAACAAACTAAGGTGAAAATAACCATTAACGCTGTAAATAATTCCAAAATCTGCTGTGCAAAGCACGAGACGCTGACAGCGTTCCAGGCTTTTATTACAATATATATATAGTTTTTTAGATATTTTACTTTGCCCCTTTGTTAAATGTTTTTATGGGGCTGTATTTCAGCGCTGCTCTTTTCAGGAAGCCCAGCCGAGGCCCTCACTGCGGAGGGGACGAGCAGGCTGCACTGGTGCGGTGCTTCCTGCAGCTGTCGGTGTAAATACTTTTGCTTCTTTCTTTCTTAGCCATCCATGAAATGATTTTGCCAGAATAAAACAAGACAGAACTGCACGCGCCCCTGGCCAAGCTCCCATACTGTAACCTTCAGCTGAGTATCAGCACACGTCGGATGCAGGGTGCTTGCTGCTCAGGATCTACCTTGGGAGTATGTTATGGTGCGGACAGTGTACTCATGCTGTACTTGTCTAATCATTTAAAAAAAAAAATAATAATATATATATATATAGTAGCGTGAGCTCAGGTGCAGACAGGGAGCGGTAATATGGCAGCTGGCAGAGGTAAACCTGCGGAGCAGGAGTCCAGACGCATGGTAGCGTCAGAGTGAGACCTATTTCTAAAAATTACCCGAGGAGGCATTGATGGAGTAAGGGCAGGGTGGATCCCCGATCTAAGATCCACCTTAGAAGCAAGTGAGCGGTGCAGAGGTGTCCATCAGCTGAAGGGGTGGAGCTCCTGGGCACGGTCGGACCATTACCCACTCTGCGAGATTTAGAGGTCTACGGGGGTCATTCCGACCCGATCACTCGCTGCAGTTTGTCGCAGCGCAGCGATCGGGTCGGAACTGTGCATGCGCCAGTGCCGCAGTGCGCCGCCGCATGGCAGTCATCGGTGCCCAGCGATCGCCTCTGAGACAGAGGCGGTCGCTGGGTGCCGATTAGGGGGAGCGGTCCGGCCAACGCAAGCGTGTCTGGACCGTTGGGGGGGGCGGGCCGCGGCAAACGCAGCCGCTGCGGCCAACGGGAACGATGAGTAACTCCCGGCCAGCCGCAGGAGCTGCGCTGGCTGGGAGTTACTTCTCAAATACAAAGGCATCGCCTCTGTGCGATGCTTTTTGTATTTGTGCGGGGGGGGGGCGGCACTGCCCTGTGCTGGGCGTCCCCCCGCATGTCTGAGTTTACGATCGTAGCTGTGCTAATCTTAGCACAGCTACGATCAACTCGGAATGACCCCCTATGTACTAAGCCTTGGAGAGAGATAAAGTGAACAAAGATAAAGCACTGGCCAATCAGCTCCTAACTGTCATGTTACAGGCTGTGTTGGAAAAATGACAGGAGCTGGTTGGTTGGTTGGTTGGTACTTTGGGGTCTATTTAGTAAGCTTTGGGTGTAGATAGAGTGGATGGAGACAGCTCCTAACTGTCAGTTTTCAAATCCAGCCTGTGACATGGCAGTTAGGAGCTGATTGGCTGGTACTTTATCTCTGTTCACTTTATCTACATCCAAGGCTTAGTAAATAGACCCCTATATCTTCATCCCCTTTATCTCTCTCCAAGTCTTAGTACATAGGTCCCTTAGTTCTCCAGCCCCATAAATGGCCACAGGAGCGGTGTCGGCAGAGGAGTGGTCAGCACAGCCTAATACCTTGAACCCTGCTGAACTATGTTATAGTGAGACTTGGGGTTTACACCCTACACTCCCTGGAGCAGACAGTTTCCACAGTGTCGGAGGTTATAGAGAGAGATGGTGGGCTGACAGTCTCACAGGCAAGTGACAGAGACAATGGTCCTGTCACGGGTTGGGTCACAGTGTTACCTGCTTCAGGTGATGACTGGACGAGTCCTACGGCTGCAACTCATGGCTGGAATTGAGAGGGCTGAATGTAACTCTTGTATGAGATTTGGTTAGCAGTGAGAACTGGTATGGTATGAATTATTGATAGTAGACCACTGAGTGGTTTTGTACTGGACTGGTTACTGGCTAAAGAATTAAGCTAGACTGGGCTGGTTAGCGGCAGAAGGGTTAAAGCTGGACTGGAGTGGTTACCTGCTGAAGGGTTAAAGCTGGACCAGACTGGTTACCAGCAGAAGGGTTAAAGCTGGACTGGTCTGGTTATTGGCTGAAGGATTAAAGCTGGCCAGTCTGGTTACCGGCTGAAGAGTTAAAGCTGGACTGGTCTGGTTACCAGCTGAAGGGTTAAAGCTGGACCGGACTGGTTACCAGCTGAAATATTAAGTGGGAACAGACTGGTTACCAGCTGAAGTATACATCTGGACCGTACTGGTTACCAGCTGAAGAATTAAGCTAGAGCAGACTGTTACCAGCTGAAGTATAAATCTGGACCGGACTGGTTATCAGCTGAAGGGTTAAAGCTGGACCAGACTGGTTACCAGGTGAAGGGTTAAAGCTGGACCGGTCTGGTTACTTGCTGAAGGGTTAAAGCTGGACCGGTCTGGTTTCCTGCTGAAGGGTTAAAGCTGGCCCAGTCTGGTTACCGGCAGAAGGGGTAAAGCTGGACTGGTCTGGTTACCAGCTGAAGGTTTAAAGCTGGACCAGACTGGTTACCAGCTGAAGAATTAAGCTGGAATGGACTGGTTACAAGCTGAAGTATAAATCTGGACCGGACTAGTTACCATCTGAAGTATTAAGCTGGACCGGACTAGTTACCAGCTGAAGTATTAAGCTGGACTGGACTGGTTACCAGGTGAAGAATTAAGCTGGAGCAGGCTGGTTACCAGCTGAAGTATAAATCTGGACCGGACTGGTTACCAGCTGAAGGGTTAAAGCTGGACCGGACTGGTTACCTGCTGAAGGGTTAAAGCTGGACCGGTCTGGTTACCTGCTGAAATGTTAAAGCTGGACCGTTATGGTTACCTGCTGAAGGTTTAAAGCTGGACCGGTCTGGTTACCTGCTGAAGGGTTAAAGCTGGACCGGTCTGGTTACCAGCTGAAGGTTTAAAGCTGGACTGGACTGGTTACCAGCTGAAGGGTTAAACAGTGCCGTAACTAGGCATTTTAGCGCTGTGTGCAAGAAACAGCATTGGCGCCCCCCCCCACCTTCATGTAAATCATGGGCAGTGCGCGCCGTAGGCGCATGCAAAAATTAGGGGCGTGACTTCATGGGGACAGGGTGTGGCCACAAAATAATACCAATTCATACTACGGTGCACAGTAGTCTCCATTATTCAAATTACACCGCACAGTAGCGCAACTACACCAGGTAGAGCCCCTTTTACACATTACGGCAGACAGTCCCCCTTTTTACACATTACGGCAGACAGCGTCCCCCTTTTTACACATAACGGCAGACAGCGCCCCCCTTTTTACTAGTGATGTGCACCGGAAATTTTTCGGGTTTTGTGTTTTGGTTTTGGGTTCGGTTCCGCGGCCGTGTTTTGGGTTCGAACGCGTTTTGGCAAAACCTCACCGAAATTTTTTTGTCGGATTCGGGTGTGTTTTGGATTCGGGTGTTTTTTTCAAAAAACCCTAAAGAACAGCTTAAATCATTGAATTTGGGGGTCATTTTGATCCCATAGTATTATTAACCTCAATAACCATAATTTACACTCATTTCCAGTCTATTCTGAACACCTAACAAAATTATTTTTAGTCCTAAAATTTGCACCGAGGTCGCTGGATGGCTAAGCTAAGCGACACAAGTGGCCGACACAAACACCTGGCCCATCTAGGAGTGGCACTGCAGTGTCAGGCAGGATGGCCCTTCCAAAAAATACTCCCCAAACAGCACATGACGCAAAGAAAAAAAGAGGCGCAATGAGGTAGCTGTGTGAGTAAGCTAAGCAACCCTAGTGGCCGACACAAACACCTGGCCCATCTAGGAGTGGCACTGCAGTGTCACGCAGGATGGGCCTTCCAAAAAATACTCCAAAAACAGCACATGACGCAAAGAAGAATGAAAGAAAAAAGAGGTGCAAGATGGAATTGTCCTTGGGCCCTCCCACCCACCCTTATGTTGTATAAACAGGACATGCACACTTTAACCAACCCATCATTTCAGCGACAGGGTCTGCCACACGACTGTGACTGAAATGACTGGTTGGTTTGGGCCCCCACCAAAAAAGAAGCAATCTCTCCTTGCACAAACTGGCTCTACAGAGGCAAGATGTCCACCTCATCATCATCGTCCGATTCATCACCCCTTTCACTGTGTACATACCCCTCCTCACAGATTATTAATTCGTCCCCACTGGAATCCACCATCTCAGGTCCCCGTGTACTTTCTGGAGGCAATTGCTGCTGGTGAATGTCTCCATGGAGGAATTGATTATAATTCATTTTAATGAACATCATCTTCTCCACATTTTCTGGAAGTAACCTCGTACGCCGATTGCCGACAAGGTGAGCGGCGGCACTAAACACTCTTTCGGAGTACACACTGGAGGGAGGGCAACTTAGGTAGAATAAAGCCAGTTTGTGCAAGGGCCTCCAAATTGCCTCTTTTTCCTGCCAGTATACGTTGGCAGGTCCTTCAGTCCGGACCAGATGTCAGCATCAGCAGTCGCTCCAGACTGCCCTGCATCACCGCCAGCGGGTGGGCTCGGAATTCGTAGCCTTTTCCTCGCACCCCTAGTTGCGGGAGAATGTGAAGGAGGAGATGTTGACGGGTCGCGTTCCACTTGACTTGACAATTTTGTCACCAGCAGGTCTTTGAACCTCTGCAGACTTGTGTCTGCCGTAAAGAGAGATCCAAGGTAGGTTTTAAATCTAGGATCGAGCACGGTGGCCAAAATGTAGTGCTCTGATTTCAACAGATTGACCACACGTGAATCCTGGTTAAGCGAATGAAGGGCTCCATCCACAAGTCCCACATGCCTAGCGGAATCGCTCTGTTTTAGCTCCTCCTTCAATGCCTCCAGCTTCTTCTGCAAAAGCCTGATGAGGGGAATGACCTGACTCAGGCTGGCAGTGTCTGAACTGACTTCACGTGTGGCAAGTTCAAAAGGTTGCAGAACCTTGCACAACGTTGAAATCATTCTCCACTGCGCTTGAGACAGGTGCATTCCACCTCCTTTGCCTATATCGTGGCCAGATGTATAGGCTTGAATGGCCTTTTGCTGCTCCTCCATCCTCTGAAGCATATAGAGGGTTGAATTCCACCTCGTTACCACCTCTTGCTTCAGATGATGGCAGGGCAGGTTCAGGTGTTTTTGGTGGTGCTCCAGTCTTCTGTACGCGGTGCCTGTACGCCGAAAGTGGCCCGCAATTCTTCTGGCCACCGACAGCATCTCTTGCATGCCCCTGTCGTTTTTTAAATAATTCTGCACCACCAAATTCAAGGTATGTGCAAAACATGGGACGTGCTGGAATTTGCCCAGATGTAATGCACTCACAATATTGCTGGCGTTGTCCGATGTCACAAATCCCCAGGAGAGTCCAATTGGGGTAAGCCATTCTGAGATGATCTTCCTCAGTTGCCGTAAGAGGTTTTCAGCTGTGTGCCTATTCTGGAAAGCGGTGATACAAAGCGTAGCCTGCCTAGGAACGAGTTGGCGTTTGCGAGATGCTGCTACTGGTGCCGCCGCTGCTGTTCTTGCAGCGGGAGGCAATACATGTACCCAGTGGGCTGTCACAGTCATGTAGTCCTGAGTCTGCCCTGCTCCACTTGTCCACATGTCCGTGGTTAAGTGGACATTGGGTACAACTGCATTTTTTAGGACACTGGCGAGTCTTTTTCTGACGTCCATGTACATTCTCGGTATCGCCTGCCTAGAGAAGTGGAACCTAGATGGTATTTGGTAACGGGGGCACACTACCTCAAGAAATTGTCTAGTTCCCTGTGAACTAACGGCGGATACCGGACGCACGTCTAACACCAACATAGTTGTCAAGGCCTCAGTTATCCGCTTTGCAACTGGATGGCTGCTGTGATATTTCATCTTCCCCGCAAAGGACTGTTGGACAGTCAATTGCTTACTGAAAGTAGTACAAGTGGTCTTCCGACTTCCCCTCTGGGATGACGATCGACTCCCAGCAGCAACAACAGCAGCGCCAGCAGCAGTAGGCATTACACTCAAGGATGCATCGGAGGAATCCCAGGCAGGAGAGGACTCGTCAGACTTGCCAGTGACATGGCCTGCAGGACTATTGGCTTTCCTGGGTAAGGAGGAAATTGACACTGAGGGAGTTGGTGGTGTGGTTTGCGCGAGCTTGGTTACAAGAGGAAGGGATTTACTGGTCAGTGGACTGCTTCCACTGTAGCCCAAAGTTTTTGAACTTGTCACTGACTTATTATGAATGCGCTGCAGGTGACGTATAAGGGAGGATGTTCCGAGGTGGTTAACGTCCTTACCCCTACTTATTACAGCTTGACAAAGGCAACACACGGCTTGACACCTGTTGTCCGCATTTCTGTTGAAATACTTCCACACTGAAGAGCTGATTTTTTTGGTATTGTCACCAGGCATGTCAATGGCCATATTCCTCCCACGGACAACAGGTGTCTCCCCGGGTGCCTGACTTAAACAAACCACCTCACCATCAGAATCCTCCTTGTCAATTTCCTCCCCAGCGCCAGCAACACCCATATCCTCATCCTGGTGTACTTCAACACTGACATCTTCAATTTCACTATCAGGAACTGGACTGCGGGTGCTCCTTTCAACACTTGCAGGGGGCATGCAAATGGTGGAAGGCGCAAGCTCTTCCCGTCCAGTGTTGGGAAGGTCAGGTATCGCAACCGACACAATTGGACTCTCCTTTGGGATTTGTGATTTCGAAGAACGCACAGTTCTTTGCTGTGCTTTTGCCGCAAGTCTTTTCTTTTTTCTAGCGAGAGGATGAGTGCTTGAAGCTGAACCACTAGCCATGAACATAGGCCAGGGCCTCAGCCGTTCCTTGCCACTCCGTGTCGTAAATGGCATAGTGGCAAGTTTACGCTTCTCCTCAGACGCTTTTAATTTTGATTTTTGGGTCATTTTTTTACTGATCTTTTGTGTTTTGGATTTTACATGCTCTGTACTATGACATTGGGCATCGGCCTTGGCAGACGACGTTGATGGCATTTCATCGTCTCGGCCATGACTAGTGGTAGCAGCTTCAGCACGAGGTGGAAGTGGATCTTGATCTTTCCCTATTTTTTTAACCTCCACATTTTTGTTCTCCATATTTTGCGCACAACTAAAAGCCACCACAGGTATACAATGTAGATGGGTGGATAGTATAGTATTATATTACTTATGGACGACGAGTGATGGCACAGAGGTAGGTACAGCCGTGGCCTACCGTACTGCTGCTTATATATATAATATACTGTATAACGGACCTGGTGGACACTGTCAGCAGACTGCTAAACTAGTATGAAGAAAAAAACAACAACACAGGTATACAATGTAGATGGATGGATAGTATAGTATTATATTACTTATGGACGACGAGAGCACTGACGACACAGAGGTAGGTACAGCCGTGGCCTACCGTACTGCTGCTTATATATATATATAATATACTGTATAACGGACCTGGTGGACACTGTCAGCAGACTGCTAAACTAGTATGAAGAAGAAAAAAAAACCACAGGTATACAATGTAGATGGATGGACAGTATAGTATTATATTACTTATGGACGACGAGTGCACTGACGACACAGAGGTAGGTACAGCCGTGGCCTACCGTACTGCTGCTTATATATATAATATACTGTATAACGGACCTGGTGGACACTGTCAGCAGACTGCTAAACTAGTATGAAGAAGAAAAAAAAACCACAGGTATACAATGTAGATGGATGGACAGTATAGTATTATATTACTTATGGACGACGAGTGCACTGACGACACAGAGGTAGGTACAGCCGTGGCCTACCGTACTGCTGCTTATATATATAATATACTGTATAACGGACCTGGTGGACACTGTCAGCAGACTGCTAAACTAGTATGAAGAAAGAAAAAAAAACACAGGAGTGTTTTTCATGCAGACAAACGTATACTGGACTGGTGGTCACTGTCAGCAAAACTGTGCACTGTACTCCTGCTATAACTGCTCCCCAGTCCCCACAATTAGGCAGTGTGAGCAGAGCAGTGCACTCAGCACAGATATATCATGCAGCAGTGCAGCACACTGAGTGAGCACAGATATGGTGGTCGGAGCGTTTTTTTCAGGCAGAGAAACAAAGGATTAAACTCACTGGTGGTATAATCAAAACCCTGCACTGTACTCCCTAACAGCTTCTCCCCATCCCCAATCCTCCCCACAATTATAACTAAGTCACTCTGTGTTCTACTATAACGGAGAGGACGCCAGCCACGTCCTCTCCCTATCAATCTCAATGCACGTGTGAAAATGGCGGCGACGCGCGGCTCCTTATATAGAATCCGAGTCTCGCGAGAATCCGACAGCGGGATGATGACGTTCGGGCGCGCTCGGGTTAACCGAGCAAGGCGGGAGGATCCGAGTCGCTCGGACCCGTGTAAAAAAAAGGTGAAGTTCGGGCAGGTCGGATTCCGAGGATCCGAACCCGCTCATCACTACTTTTTACACATTACGGCAGACAGCGTCCCCCTTTTTACACATTACAACAGACAGCATCCCCCTTTTTACACATTACGGCAGACAGCGTCCTTTTTTTTACACATTACAGCAGACAGTCCCCCCTTTTACACATTACGGCAGACAGTCCCCCTTTTTACACATTACGGCAGACAGTCCCCCTTTTTTACACATTACGGCAGACGGCGTCCCCGATTACACATTACGGCAGACGGCGTCCCCGATTACACATTACGGCAGACGGCGTCCCCGATTACACATTACGGCAGATGGCGTCCCCCTTCTTACACATTACGGCAGACAGTGTCCCCTTCTTACTCAATACGGCGTCCCCCTTCTTACACATTACAGCAGACAGTGTCCACTTCTTACACATTACGGCAGACGGCGTCCCCCTTCTTACACATTACAGCAGACGGCGTCCCCATTCTTACACATTACAGCAGCCAGTCCCCCTTTTTACACATTACGGCAGACAGCGTCGAGAGAGAGAGACACTTACCATCTCTCCCCGCTGTCCTCTGTGACACTGGCTGGTGCTGCTGTGCTGTGCTGGGGCGGGCTGTGGCTGGGAAATGGAGCTGAGATGGCCTGTAGCGGGGAAATTCTGGCGCCTGGCGGGTCCTGCCCACTCTAAAGCTCCGTACAGTGGAGCTGAAGCGGCTGGGGCATGTTGGCGGGTCCTCCCCGCTCCCATGCTCCGTAGTACGGAGTATGGTAGCGGGAAGGACCTGCCACCATGCCCCAGCCACAAGCCGGATTCCGTACAGTGGAGCTGAGGTGGCTTGCTGTGCTGGGTGGCCTGCGGCTGGGCAATGGAGCTGTACGGAGCTCTGATGCTCCGTACAGTGTTAACAGGGCCGTGACTTTGCGCTTCCCAGGACTCTGCGCTGTGTGCGAGGCCCCTCTCGCACACACCTAGTTACGGCCCTGGGGTTAAAGCTGGACCAGACTGGTTACCAGCTGAAGGGTTAAAGCTGGACTGGTATAGTTACCAGCTTAAGAATTAAAGCTGGACCAGACTGGTTACTGGCTGAAGTATAAGCTGGACCGGACTGGTTACCAGCTGAAGTATTAAGCTGGACCAGACTGGTTACCAGCTGAAGAATTAAGATGGAATGGACTGGTTACAAGCTGAAGTATAAATCTGGACCGGACTAGTTACCAGCTGTAGTATTAAGCTCAACCGGACTAGTTACCAGCTGAAGTAATGAGCTGGACCGAACTGGTTACCAGCTGAAGTATTAAGCTGGACTGGACTGGTTACCAGGTGAAGAATTAAGCTGGAGCAGACTGATTACTAGCTGAAGTATAAATCTGGACCAGACTGGTTACCAACTGAAGGGTTAAAGCTGGACCGGACTGGTTACCTGCTGAAGATTTAAATCTGGACCGGACTGGTTACCAGCTGAAGGGTTAAAGCTGGACCAGACTGATTACCTTCTGAAGGGTTAAAGCTGGACCAGTCTGGTTACCGGCTGAAGGGTTAAAGATGGACTGGTCTAGTTACCAGCTGAAGATTTAAAGCTGGACTGGACTGGTTACTGGCTGAAGTATAAGCTGGACCGGACTGGTTACCAGCTGAAGTATTAAGCTGGAACGGACTGGTTACCAGCTGAAGTATAAATCTGGACCGGACTGGTTACCAGCTGAAGTATTAAGCTTGACCAGACTGGTTACCAGTTGAAGAATTAAGCTGGAATGGACAGGTTACAAGCTGAACTATAAATCTGGACCGGACTAGTTACCAGCTGAAGTATTAAGCTGGACCGGACTAGTTACCAGCTGAAGTATTAAAGCTGGACCGAACTGGTTTCCAGCTGAAGTATTAAGCTGGACTGGACTGGTTACCAGGTGAAGAATTAAGCTGGATCGGACTGGTTACCAGCTGAAGTATAAATCTGGACTGGACTTGTTATCAACTGAAATATTAAGCTGGACCCGCCTGTTTCCAGCTGAAGTATTAAGCTGGACCGGACTGAATAACCAGCTGAAGTATTAAGATGGACACATGTTTCAGATGAGGATTCATCAGAGGATGAAAGCTCAAACTCTGGTTCAGCATACAAAGAGGAGAAGGAAGGTCTAAGCTCAGTGGATAGCTGAGTTAATTAAGGCAATGAAAGCCATTCTATCCTTAGAGGAATCAGCAGAGCCTATGTTAAAAACCAAGGCACCTGTGTTTAAACATCCCAAAACAGTTAAGACTGAGTTTCTTGTGTCAGATCAGCTGACGGAAATCATGGAAGAGGCTTGGGATATGCCAAGTAAGAAGTTTAGAATTCCTAGGAAATGGAATTCCAATTATCCTCTTCCAGCTGGAAATCGTTTAAAAAGGGAGGTGGCTCCCAAAGTAGATACACATGTGATTCGATTAGTGCGAAAATCTACATTACCTCTGCCTTCAACATCATTAAATGATGTCACAGATAAGAGAGTGGATGGTTTTTTTTTTAAAAAAATTCCCTGCCTGGGGTAGTCATAAGACTAGCCATGGCTTCAGCTTGGATGGCAAAGGCAGTGGCTGCATGGGCTGATGCATTGGAAGGGGATTTTTCAATGGCATCTAGAGAGCAAAAATCCCTATAGCACATATAAAACAGACTGCAATGTTCTAGGAAGAACTGCTGCATTAGATATGGGTACTATTGCCTCCATGGCATCAGCTTCAACAATAGCTGCTCAATAGCTGATTCAGAATCTAAGAAGATTTTGGAATCTTTGCCTTTTTTTGGAGATATTCTTTTTGGTAAAGAATTGACAGATATTTTGGAGTCAGAAGCAGACTCCAAGAAGGTAAAGTTTCCTTCCACATACAAAATCAAACCTAAAGTTCCAGCTTTTCGTCCATTTCAGTCTCAAGGAAAACGAAAGGAAAAAGTGATGGCAAACATCCCCAATACAACAAGTCTGGTAAGACTAAAAAAACGGTTGGTAAAAATAAGATTTTACTTACCGGTAAATCTATTTCTCGTAGTCCGTAGAGGATGCTGGGACTCCGTAAGGACCATGGGGAATAGACGGGCTCCGCAGGAGATAGGGCACTTTAAGAAAACTTTGGACTCTGTGTGTGCACTGGCTCCTCCCTCTATGCCCCTCCTCCAGACCTCAGTTAGGGAAACTGTGCCCAGAGGAGATGGACAGTACGAGGAAGGATTTTTGTAAATCTAAGGGCGAGATCCATACCAGCCACACCAATCACACCGTATAACTTGTGATAAACTACCCAGTTAACAGTATGAACAACAACATAGCCACGGTTCAACCGATAAACTATAACATAACCCTTATGTAAGCAATAACTATATACAAGTCTTGCAGAAGAAGTCCGCACTTGGGACGGGCGCCCAGCATCCTCTACGGACTACGAGAAATAGATTTACCGGTAAGTAAAATCTTATTTTCTCTAACGTCCTTGAGGATGCTGGGACTCTGTAAGGACCATGTGGATTATACCAAAGCTCCCAAACGGGCGGGAGAGTGCGGATGACTCTGCAGCACCGATTGAGCAAACAGGAGGTCCTCCTCAGCCAGGGTATTAAACTTATAGAACTTTGCAAAGGTGTTAGACCCCGACCAAGTAGCTGCTCGGCACAACTGTAATGCCGAGACCCCTCGGGCAGCCGCCCAACAAGAGCCCACTTTCCTAGTGGAATGGGCCTTAACCGATTTCGGTAACGTCAATCCTGCTGTAGAATGCGCCTGCTGAATCGTGTTACAGATCCAGCGAGCAATAGTCTGCTTTGAAGCAGGAGCGCCAACCTTGTTGGCCACATACAGAACAAACAGAGCTTCAGTCTTCCTGATTCTAGCCGTTCTGGTCACATAAATCTTCAAAGCCCTGACCACATCCAGGGACTCGGAATCCTCCAAGTCCCGTGTAGCCACAGGCACGACAATAGGTTGGTTCGTATGAAAAGATGAGACCACCTTTGGCAGAAATTGAGGACGAGTCCTCAACTCTGCCCTATCCACGTGAAAAACCAAGTATGGGCTTTTATGTGATAAAGCCGCCAATTCTGAAACACGTCTACCCGAAGCTAATGCCAACAACATGACCACTTTCCACGTGAGGTATTTCAACTCCGCAGTTTTGAGTGGTTCAAACCAAGGTGACTTGAGGAAACAACACCACGTTAAGATCCCAAGGCGCCACCGGAGGCACAAAGGGAGGCTGAATATGCAGCACCCCCTTCACAAAAGTCTGTACTTCAGGAAGAGAGGCTAATTCTCTTTGAAAGAAAATGGATAAGGCCGAAATTTGGACCTTTATGGACCCTAATTTTAGGCCCAAAGTCACTCCTGTTTGAAGGAAGTAAAGCAGACGGCCCAAATGGAACTCCTCCGTAGGAGCAGCTCTGGCCTCACACCAAGAAACATATTTACGCCATATACGGTGATAATGTTTTTTAACGTCACGTCTTTCCTAGCCTTGATCAGGGTAGGAATGACTTCCTCCGGAATTCCTTTTTCCGCTAGGATCCGGCGTTCAACCGCCATGCTTTCAAACGCAGCCGCAGTAAGTCTTGGAACAGAAAGGGCCCCTGCCGCAGCAGGTCCTGCCTTAGAGGAAGAGGCCACAGATCTTATGTGAGCAACTCTTGCAGCTCCGGATACCAAGTCCTCCGTGGCCAATCTGGAACAATGAGGATTGTTCTGACCCTTATTATTCTCAACACTTTGGGTATGAGAGGAAGAGGAGGAAACACATAGACCGATCTGAACACCCAAGGTGTCACCAGAGCGTCTACCGCTACCGCCTGAGGGTCCCTTGACCTGGCGCAATACCGCTTTAGCTTTTTGTTGAGACGGGATGCCATCATGTCGATTTGAGGCAGTCCCCATCGATCAGTGATCTGTGCGAAGACTTCTTGATGAAGTCCCCACTCTCCCGGATGCAGGTCGTGCCTGCTGAGGAAGTCCGCCTCCCAGTTGTCCACCCCCAGGATGAACACTGCTGATAGTGCGCTTACATGGCCTTCCGCCCAGCGTAGAATCCTGGTCGCTTCTGCCATGGCCACTCTGCTCCTTGTTCCGCCTTGCCGGTTTATATGAGCCACTGCCGTGACGTTGTCCGACTGAATCAGAATCGGTTTTCTCCGAAGCAATTCCTCCGCTTGACACAGGGCATTGTATATGGCCCTCAACTCCAGGACGTTGATATGGAGACAAGTCTCTAGGCTTGACCAGAGACCTTGGAAATTTCTTCCCAGTGTTACTGCTCCCCAGCCTCGGAGGCTTGCGTCCGTGGTCACCAGGACCCAGTCCTGAATGCCGAACCTGCGACCCTCTGGCAGGTGAGCACTGTTCAGCCACCACAGGAGAGATACCCTGGTCCTGGGAGACAGGGTGATCCTTTGATGCATTCGTAAATGGGACCCGGACCACTTGTCCAAGAGGTCCCTTTGAAAGGTCCTCGCATGGAACCTGCCGAAAGGGATGGCCTCGTATGAAGCCACCATCTTCCCCAGGACCCGCGTGCAATGATGCACTGAAACCTTTTTTGGTTTTAATAGGTTCCTGACCATGGCTATGAGCTCCTGAACCTTTTCGATCGGAAGAAAAACCTTTTTCTGGTCTGTGTCTAGAATCAGGCCCAAAAAGGTCAGACGCGTTGCAGGGACTAGCTGGGACTTCGGTATATTGAGAATCCAGCCGTGTATCTGCAACGTCTTCATGGACAGAGACACGCTGTCCAGCCACTTCTCCCGAGATCTCGCCTTTATGAGGAGATCGTCCAAGTATGGGATAATTGTGACCCCCTGCCTGCGCAGGAGCACCATCATTTCCGCCATTACCTTGGTGAAAATCCTCGGGGCCGTGGAAAGCCCAAACGGCAACGTCTGAAATTGGTAGTGACAGTCCTGCACTGCAAATCTCAGGAACGCCTGATGAGGGGGGAATATCGGAACATGAAGGTATGCATCCTTTATGTCCAGGGACACCATCCAATCCCCCCCCCCTCCAGGCTGGCGATGACTGCACTGAGTGATTCCATCTTGAAATTGAACCTCTTCAAGTACAGGTTCAGAGATTTTAAGTTTAAAATGGGTCTGACCAAACCGTCCGGTTTCGGAACCACAAACAGGGTCGAGTAATATCCCTCTCCTTGCTGGAGATGGGGAACTGTGACAATCACCTGTTGAATATACAATTTTTGGATTGCCGCCAACACTAGCTCCCTCTCTGACGGGGAAGCCGGCAGAGCCGATTTGAAAAACCGGCGAGGAGGCAAGTCTTCGAATTCCAGCCTGTATCCCTGAGAAACAATCTCTAGTGCCCAGGGATCCACCTGCAAGTGAACCCAGACGTGGCTGAAAAACTGAAGACGAGCCCCAACTAGATCTGCCTCCCCCCGGGAAGCCCCAGCGTCATGCGGTGGACTTTGCAGAGGCAGGGGAGGACTTTTGCTCTTGGGAACTAGCTGTGTGCAGCTTCTTTCCCCTACCTTTCCCTCTGGCAACAAAGGACGATCCCCGTACCTTTTTGTTTTTATTGGAACGAAAGGACTGCATTTGATAATGAGGTGCCTTTTTTGTATGCTGCGGGGGGACATAAGGTAAGAAATTCGACTAACCAGCCGTAGCCGTAGAGACAAGGTCCGAGAGGCCGTCTCCAAACAACTCCTCCCCTTTGTATGGCAAGGACTCCATATGCCGCTTTGAATCGGCATCTCCCGTCCACTGTCGGGTCCACAAGAGCCGCCTAGCAGAAATAGACATAGCATTTATTCTGGAGCTTAATAAACAAATGTCTCTCTGAGCATCTCTCATATACAAGGCAGCATCTCTGATATGCTCTATGGTCATTTGAATAGCATCCCTATCTAAGGTGTCAATCTCCGTAGATAAGGAATCTGCCCATGCCACAACCGCACTACAAACCCAGGCCGACGCCATAGCCGGTCTAGCAATAGTACCTGAATGAGTGTAAATGTGCTTCAAGGTAATTTCCTGCCTGCGGTCAGCAGGTTCGTTGAGGGAAGCCATATCCTGAGAAGGCAGTGCCACCTTTTTGGACAAGCGTGTCAGCGCCTTGTCTACTTTAGGCGAAGATTCCCAGCGTATCCTATCAGTTTGTGGAAAAGGATACGCCATAAGAATCCTTTTGGGAACTTGTGGTCTCCTATCCGGAGATTCCCAAGCCTTTTCGCAAAATTCACTTAGTTCAAATGAGGATGGAAAGGTGACTTCAGGCTTTTTCCCTTTATACATGTGTACCCTCGTGTCAGGGACCGGGGGTTCTTCAGTAATATGCAAAACCTCTTTAATGGCAATAATCATGTACCGAATACCTTTTGCCACCTTCGGCTGTAATTTTGCATCTTCATAGTCGACACTAGAGTCAGTATCTGTGTCGGTATCTGTGTCATCGATCTGGGATATGGGGCGCTTCTGAGACCCCGAAGGGCCTGGCGCCACAGGGACAGGCATGGACTGGCTACCTGACTGATCCCTAGCTTCTGCCTTGTCTAACCTTTTATGCAATAGATTAACATTTGCATTCAAGACATTCAGCATATCCACCCATTCCGGTGTCGGCGTTGCCGACGGCGACATGACATTCAAGCACTCCCCCTCCACATTAACCGAGCCTTCCTCGTCAAACATGTCGACACACGCGTACCGACACACTTAACACACACAGGGAACCCCTTTCTGAAGACAGTATCCCTGTCAAGGCCCTTTGGAGAGACAGAGAGAGAGTATGCCAGCACACACCCCAGCGCAATGATCCTGGAGACCATCACAAAATGTTTTTCCACAGCAGCGCTGTATAATATGTTATCCGCCAATTATGTGCCCCCCCCCTCTTTTAAACACCCCTTCACCGTGTGTAAGCAGGGGAGAGTCCGGGGAGCTTCCTCTCAGCGGTGCTGTGGAGAGAAAATGGCGCTGGTGAGTGCTGAGGGAGAAGCCCCGCCCCCTCGGCGGCGGGCTTCTGTCCCGCTCAAACTTACAAAAATATGGCGGGGCTCTTTTATATACATGTACAGTGCCCACCTGTACATGTATGTTGTCTTTTGCCACAAGGTGTTTATATTGCTGCCCAGGGCGCCGGCGCCCCCCCCCCCCCCCTGCGCCCTGCACCCTTACAGTGACCGGAGTGTGTGAGGTGTATGGGAGCAATGACGCACAGCTGCAGTGCTGTGCGTTACCTCCGTGAAGCTGAAGGCTTCTGCCGCCTGACGACTTCTGTCTTCTGTTCTTCTAGCTCTGTGAGGAGAATGGCGGCGCGGCTCCGGGGGTGGACGCCCAGTAAGAACCTGCGTTCACCCCTCTGGAGCTAATGGTGTCCACTAGCTGAGGAAGCAGAGCCTATCTTAGACAAGAAGGTCTGCTCCTCTCTCCTCAGTCCCTCGATGCAGGGAGCCTGTTGCCAGCAGTGTTCCCTGTGAAAAAGTAGAAAAAGTAGAGAAAAAATCCAAACAAAAATGCTTTTAGGCAGAGAACTCAGGAGAGCTCTCTGCAGTGCACCCATCCTGCTCCTGGGCACAGTGTAAAACTGAGGTCTGGAGGATGGGCATAGAGGGAGGAGCCAGTGCACACCCAGAGTCCAAAGCTTTCTTAAAGTGCCTTATCTCCTGCGGAGCCCGTCTATTCCCCATGGTCCTTACGGAGTCCCAGCATCCTCAAGGACGTTAGAGAAACAGAAAATAAGCCATCAGCCTGATGGTGCGGGCTTCCACCTGGGGTTCCCAGTTTGCACAGATCTGGCAGCAGTCTACAACAGATGCCTGGGTGCAGGAAGTTATATCTCTAGGTTATGCATTTGCCTTCAAGAATCACCCTCCTCAAAGGTTTTTTTGTACCAGCCCATCTCGGGTAGAGACAAAGGCCAGGGCTTTGCAAGAGGCAGTTCATAAATTGCTTCAGTCAAGAGTAATCATTCCAGTTTCTCCTGCACAACGAGGACAGGGTTTTTACTAGAGATGAGCGGGTTCGGTTTCTTTGAATCCGAACCCGCACGAACTTCACTTTTTTTTCCACGGGTCCGAGCGACTCGGATCTTCCCGCCTTGCTCGGTTAACCCGAGCGCGCCCGAACGTCATCATGACGCTGTCGGATTCTCGCGAGACTCGGATTCTATATAAGGAGCCGCGCGTCGCCGCCATTTTCACTCGTGCATTGAGATTGATAGGGAGAGGACGTGTCTGGCGTCCTCTCCATTAGAATAGAGATAGATAGATTAGATAGAGAGAGATTGTGCAGAGTCGCAGACAGAGTTAGTTTACCACAGTCAGTGACCAGTGCAGTTGCTAGTTAACTTTTATTTAATATAATATATCCGTTCACTTCTCTCTGCTATATCCGTTCTCTGCCTGAAAAAAAAAACGATACACAGCACAGTCAGTCACACAGTGTGACTCAGTCTGTGTGCACTCAGCTCAGCCCAGTGTGCTGCACAGTCATCAATGTATAAATTAAAAGCTTATAATTAATTGTGGGGGAGACTGGGGAGCACTGCAGGTTGTTAGCAGGAGCCAGGAGTACAATTATATTAATTAACAGTGCACACTTTTGCTGCAGGAGTGGTGACCAGTGCCTGACCACCAGTATAGTATTGTTGTATACTACTAATATCTCTTTAAATATCAACCAGTCTATATTAGCAGCAGACACAGTACAGTGCGGTAGTTCACGGCTGTGGCTACCTCTGTGTCGGCACACGGCAGGCAGTCCGTCCGACCAGAATTGTATTATTTATTATTATATACCTACCACCTAACCGTGGTTTTTTTTTCATTCTTTATACCGTCATAGTGTCATCCTAATTGTTACGAGTATACTACTATCTCTTTATCAACCAGTGTACAGTGCGGTAGTTCACGGCTGTGGCTACCTCTGTGTCGGCACACGGCAGGCAGTCCGTCCGACCAGAATTGTATTATTTATTATTATATACCTACCACCTAACCGTGGTTTTTTTTTCATTCTTTATACCGTCATAGTGTCATCCTAATTGTTACGAGTATACTACTATCTCTTTATCAACCAGTGTACAGTGCGGTAGTTCACGGCTGTGGCTACCTCTGTGTCGGCACACGGCAGGCAGTCCGTCCGACCAGAATTGTATTATTTATTATTATATACCTACCACCTAACCGTGGTTTTTTTTTCATTCTTTATACCGTCATAGTGTCATCCTAATTGTTACGAGTATACTACTATCTCTTTATCAACCAGTGTACAGTGCGGTAGTTCACGGCTGTGGCTACCTCTGTGTCGGCACACGGCAGGCAGTCCGTCCGACCAGAATTGTATTATTTATTATTATATACCTACCACCTAACCGTGGTTTTTTTTTCATTCTTTATACCGTCATAGTGTCATCCTAATTGTTACGAGTATACTACTATCTCTTTATCAACCAGTGTACAGTGCGGTAGTTCACGGCTGTGGCTACCTCTGTGTCGGCACACGGCAGGCAGTCCGTCCGACCAGAATTGTATTATTTATTATTATATACCTACCACCTAACCGTGGTTTTTTTTTCATTCTTTATACCGTCATAGTGTCATCCTAATTGTTACGAGTATACTACTATCTCTTTATCAACCAGTGTACAGTGCGGTAGTTCACGGCTGTGGCTACCTCTGTGTCGGCACACGGCAGGCAGTCCGTCCGACCAGAATTGTATTATTTATTATTATATACCTACCACCTAACCGTGGTTTTTTTTTCATTCTTTATACCGTCATAGTGTCATCCTAATTGTTACGAGTATACTACTATCTCTTTATCAACCAGTGTACAGTGCGGTAGTTCACGGCTGTGGCTACCTCTGTGTCGGCAGTCGGCAGGCAGTCCGTCCATCCATAATTGTATTATTATTATAATATATACCACCTAACCGTGGTTTTTTTTTCATTCTTTATACCGTCATAGTGTCATACTAGTTGTTACGAGTATACTACTATCTCTTTATCAACCAGTGTACAGTGCGGTAGTTCACGGCTGTGGCTACCTCTGTGTCGGCAGTCGGCAGGCAGTCCGTCCATCCATAATTGTATTATTATTATAATATATACCACCTAACTGTGGTTTTTTTTGCATTCTTTATACCGTCGTCATAGTGTCATACTAGTTGTTACGAGTATACTACTATCTCTTTATCAACCAGTGTACAGTGCGGTAGTTCACGGCTGTGGCTACCTCTGTGTCGGCAGTCGGCAGGTAGTCCGTCCATCCATAATTGTATTATTATTATAATATATACCACCTAACCGTGGTTTTTTTTTCATTCTTTATACCGTCGTCATAGTGTCATACTAGTTGTTACGAGTATACTACTATCTCTTTATCAACCAGTGTACAGTGCGGTAGTTCACGGCTGTGGCTACCTCTGTGTCGGCAGTCGGCAGGCAGTCCGTCCATCCATAATTGTATTATTATTATAATATATACCACCTAACCGTGGTTTTTTTATACCACCTAACCGTGGCAGTCCGTCCATAATTGTATACTAGTATCCAATCCATCCATCTCCATTGTTTACCTGAGGTGCCTTTTAGTTCTGCCTATAAAATATGGAGAACAAAAAAGTTGAGGTTCCAAAATTAGGGAAAGATCAAGATCCACTTCCACCTCGTGCTGAAGCTGCTGCCACTAGTCATGGCCGAGACGATGAAATGCCAGCAACGTCGTCTGCCAAGGCCGATGCCCAATGTCATAGTACAGAGCATGTCAAATCCAAAACACCAAATATCAGAAAAAAAAGGACTCCAAAACCTAAAATAAAATTGTCGGAGGAGAAGCGTAAACTTGCCAATATGCCATTTACCACACGGAGTGGCAAGGAACGGCTGAGGCCCTGGCCTATGTTCATGGCTAGTGGTTCAGCTTCACATGAGGATGGAAGCACTCAGCCTCTCGCTAGAAAACTGAAAAGACTCAAGCTGGCAAAAGCACCGCAAAGAACTGTGCGTTCTTTGAAATCCCAAATCCACAAGGAGAGTCCAATTGTGTCGTTTGCGATGCCTGACCTTCCCAACACTGGACGTGAAGAGCATGCGCCTTCCACTATTTGCATGCCCCCTGCAAGTGCTGGAAGGAGCACCCGCAGTCCAGTTCCTGATAGTCAGATTGAAGATGTCAGTGTTGAAGTACACCAGGATGAGGAGGATATGGGTGTTGCTGGCGCTGGGGAGGAAATTGACCAGGAGGATTCTGATGGTGAGGTGGTTTGTTTAAGTCAGGCACCCGGGGAGACACCTGTTGTCCGTGGGAGGAATATGGCCGTTGACATGCCAGGTGAAAATACCAAAAAAATCAGCTCTTCGGTGTGGAGGTATTTCACCAGAAATGCGGACAACAGGTGTCAAGCCGTGTGTTCCCTTTGTCAAGCTGTAATAAGTAGGGGTAAGGACGTTAACCACCTCGGAACATCCTCCCTTATACGTCACCTGCAGCGCATTCATAATAAGTCAGTGACAAGTTCAAAAACTTTGGGTGACAGCGGAAGCAGTCCACTGACCAGTAAATCCCTTCCTCTTGTAACCAAGCTCACGCAAACCACCCCACCAACTCCCTCAGTGTCAATTTCCTCCTTCCCCAGGAATGCCAATAGTCCTGCAGGCCATGTCACTGGCAAGTCTGACGAGTCCTCTCCTGCCTGGGATTCCTCCGATGCATCCTTGCGTGTAACGCCTACTGCTGCTGGCGCTGCTGTTGTTGCCGCTGGGAGTCGATGGTCATCCCAGAGGGGAAGTCGTAAGCCCACTTGTACTACTTCCAGTAAGCAATTGACTGTTCAACAGTCCTTTGCGAGGAAGATGAAATATCACAGCAGTCATCCTACTGCAAAGCGGATAACTGAGTCCTTGACAACTATGTTGGTGTTAGACGTGCGTCCGGTATCCGCCGTTAGTTCACAGGGAACTAGACAATTTATTGAGGCAGTGTGCCCCCGTTACCAAATACCATCTAGGTTCCACTTCTCTAGGCAGGCGATACCGAGAATGTACACGGACGTCAGAAAAAGACTCACCAGTGTCCTAAAAAATGCAGTTGTACCCAATGTCCACTTAACCACGGACATGTGGACAAGTGGAGCAGGGCAGGGTCAGGACTATATGACTGTGACAGCCCACTGGGTAGATGTATGGACTCCCGCCGCAAGAACAGCAGCGGCGGCACCAGTAGCAGCATCTCGCAAACGCCAACTCTTTCCTAGGCAGGCTACGCTTTGTATCACCGCTTTCCAGAATACGCACACAGCTGAAAACCTCTTACGGCAACTGAGGAAGATCATCGCGGAATGGCTTACCCCAATTGGACTCTCCTGTGGATTTGTGGCATCGGACAACGCCAGCAATATTGTGTGTGCATTAAATATGGGCAAATTCCAGCACGTCCCATGTTTTGCACATACCTTGAATTTGGTGGTGCAGAATTTTTTAAAAAACGACAGGGGCGTGCAAGAGATGCTGTCGGTGGCCAGAAAAATTGCGGGACACTTTCGGCGTACAGGCACCACGTACAGAAGACTGGAGCACCACCAAAAACTACTGAACCTGCCCTGCCATCATCTGAAGCAAGAAGTGGTAACGAGGTGGAATTCAACCCTCTATATGCTTCAGAGGTTGGAGGAGCAGCAAAAGGCCATTCAAGCCTATACAATTGAGCACGATATAGGAGATGGAATGCACCTGTCTCAAGTGCAGTGGAGAATGATTTCAACGTTGTGCAAGGTTCTGATGCCCTTTGAACTTGCCACACGTGAAGTCAGTTCAGACACTGCCAGCCTGAGTCAGGTCATTCCCCTCATCAGGCTTTTGCAGAAGAAGCTGGAGGCATTGAAGAAGGAGCTAACACGGAGCGATTCCGCTAGGCATGTGGGACTTGTGGATGCAGCCCTTAATTCGCTTAACAAGGATTCACGGGTGGTCAATCTGTTGAAATCAGAGCACTACATTTTGGCCACCGTGCTCGATCCTAGATTTAAAGCCTACCTTGGATCTCTCTTTCCGGCAGACACAGGTCTGCTGGGGTTGAAAGACCTGCTGGTGACAAAATTGTCAAGTCAAGCGGAACGCGACCTGTCAACATCTCCTCCTTCACATTCTCCCGCAACTGGGGGTGCGAGGAAAAGGCTCAGAATTCCGAGCCCACCCGCTGGCGGTGATGCAGGGCAGTCTGGAGCGACTGCTGATGCTGACATCTGGTCCGGACTGAAGGACCTGACAACGATTACGGACATGTCGTCTACTGTCACTGCATATGATTCTCTCAACATTGATAGAATGGTGGAGGATTATATGAGTGACCGCATCCAAGTAGGCACGTCACACAGTCCGTACTTATACTGGCAGGAAAAAGAGGCAATTTGGAGGCCCTTGCACAAACTGGCTTTATTCTACCTAAGTTGCCCTCCCACAAGTGTGTACTCCGAAAGAGTGTTTAGTGCCGCCGCTCACCTTGTCAGCAATCGGCGTACGAGGTTACATCCAGAAAATGTGGAGAAGATGATGTTCATTAAAATGAATTATAATCAATTCCTCCGCGGAGACATTGACCAGCAGCAATTGCCTCCACAAAGTACACAGGGAGCTGAGATGGTGGATTCCAGTGGGGACGAATTGATAATCTGTGAGGAGGGGGATGTACACGGTGATATATCGGAGGGTGAAGATGAGGTGGACATCTTGCCTCTGTAGAGCCAGTTTGTGCAAGGAGAGATTAATTGCTTCTTTTTTGGGGGGGGTCCAAACCAACCCGTCATATCAGTCACAGTCGTGTGGCAGACCCTGTCACTGAAATGATGGGTTGGTTAAAGTGTGCATGTCCTGTTTTGTTTATACAACATAAGGGTGGGTGGGAGGGCCCAAGGATAATTCCATCTTGCACCTCTTTTTTCTTTTCTTTTTCTTTGCATCATGTGCTGATTGGGGAGGGTTTTTTGGAAGGGACATCCTGCGTGACACTGCAGTGCCACTCCTAGATGGGCCCGGTGTTTGTGTCGGCCACTAGGGTCGCTAATCTTACTCACACAGCTACCTCATTGCGCCTCTTTTTTTCTTTGCGTCATGTGCTGTTTGGGGAGGGTTTTTTGGAAGGGACATCCTGCGTGACACTGCAGTGCCACTCCTAGATGTGCCCGGTGTTTGTGTCGGCCACTAGGGTCGCTAATCTTACTCACACAGCTACCTCATTGCGCCTCTTTTTTTCTTTGCGTCATGTGCTGTTTGGGGAGGGTTTTTTGGAAGGGACATCCTGCGTGACACTGCAGTGCCACTCCTAGATGTGCCCGGTGTTTGTGTCGGCCACTAGGGTCGCTAATCTTACTCACACAGTCAGCTACCTCATTGCGCCTCTTTTTTTCTTTGCGTCATGTGCTGTTTGGGGAGGGTTTTTTGGAAGGGCCATCCTGCGTGACACTGCAGTGACACTCCTAGATGGGCCCGGTGTTTGTGTCGGCCACTAGGGTCGCTTATCTTACTCACACAGCGACCTCGGTGCAAATTTTAGGACTAAAAATAATATTGTGAGGTGTGATGTGTTCAGAATAGGCTGAAAATGAGTGTAAATTATGTTTTTTGAGGTTAATAATACTTTGGGATCAAAATTACCCCCAAATTCTATGATTTAAGCTGTTTTTTAGGGTTTTTTGAAAAAAACACCCGAATCCAAAACACACCCGAATCCGACAAAAAAAATTCGGTGAGGTTTTGCCAAAACGCGGTCGAACCCAAAACACGGCCGCGGAACCGAACCCAAAACCAAAACACAAAACCCGAAAAATTTCCGGCGCTCATCTCTAGTTTTTACTCCAACCTGTTTCTAGTTCGGAAGCCAAATGGGTCATTCTGGCCCATTCTTAATCTCAAAGTGCTGAACAAATACATTTGGGTACCTCGGATTCATATGGAGACTTTACGTTCCATCATAATGGCCATGGATATCCAGGATGCTTACCTACATGTTCCTATAGCTCAGTCCCATCAGTGCTATCTCAGGTTCGCTATCCTCCAACAGCATTTTCAGTTCCAGGCCCTACCTTTTGGGTTAGCCACAGCCCCCCAGAGTATTTACCAAAATGATGGTGGTAATGGCAGCTTATCTCCGCCGGCAGGAGATAAGAATTTTTCCATACCCCAACGATCTTTTAATCCTGGCACAGTCACAGGAATTGCTCCTATGTCATCTGCAAAAGACAACAACGTGTCTGCAGAAGCACGGGTGGCTCGTAAATTGGGCAAAATCGTCTCTGGTTACGTCACAGCGGATGACTCACTTGATTCATGCAGCAATGAGTGTGATGGGATTGATGGTGTCAACATTCGACATGGTGGAGTATGCACAGTTCCACTCAAGGCCTCTGCAGCATCTGATCCTTGCCAAATGGAATGGGTTTCATCAGATTATAAAAACACATACTATGGTCCTTACGATGGAAGTAAGAAGGTAATTTGCCTGGTGGCTACAGACATCCCATCTGGACAAGGGTAGATCCTTTTGGATATCAGATTGGGAAATTCTGACAACGGATGCCAGTCTCCAGGGCTGGGGAGCAGTGTCAGGAAGGTTTTGTTTCCAAGGGCAATGGACAAAGGAAGAAGGTAGTCTGCCAATAAATATATTGGAACTTCGGGCAATATACAGACCACTGATTCAGGCAAAGGACATCCTTCGGGGATAACCAGTTCAGATCTGCTCGGACAATGCGACGGCAGTAGCGTACCTCAACCATCAAGGAGGAACTCGCAGCCAAAAAGCTATGAAGGAGGTAAGTCACACACTAAGGTGAGCAAAACTTCATCATCCAGCCTTGTCCGTAGTGTTCGTTCCGGGAGTCCAAAACTGGGAAGCGGATTTTCTCAGTTGACATACTATTCAGGCAAGTGAATGGGCTCTACATCCGGAGGTCTTCCAGACCCTAGTCGACAGGTGGGGGTTGCCAGAGTTAGGTCTCATGGCGTCCCATCAGAACAACAAAGTTCTCGCATACGGGTCAAGAACAAAGGATCCCAGAGCAATCTTTGTGGATGTCCTGTCAGTGATATGGGATTTTTATCTGGCCTATGTCTTTCCTCCAATCACCTCATTACCCAGGGTGGTGAGAAAGATAAAGCAAGGAAAGTGTGCCGTGATACTAATAGCTCTGGCTTGGCCCAGAAGACATTGGTACACAGATCTAGAGAGAATGTCGATGGATGCTCCATTCCTGCTCCCTCAAGGTCCAGATCTACTGACGCAGGGTCCTTGTTATCACAGACATCTGGATTGACTGTCTTTGACGGCGTGGCTCTTGAGACCTCTATCCTGAAGTCAAGAGGATTCTCACAACAGGTAATTCAAACAATGCTCAGAGCAAAGAAACCTTCCTCAGCTCGAATTTATCACTGAATATGGCAAACCTATATCACTGGTGCAGTAAGCAGAAAATGGACCCTAGGTCTTTCAGAATTTCCAGGGTTTTAGCATTTCTTCAGGCAGAAATGGATAAAGGTTTGAAGGTGGATTCCTTGAGAGTGCAAGTGTCAGCATTGACTGCATGGTTCCAAAAGAAAATTGCCAACTTTCAGGATGTGCGTATTTTCTTCCAGGGAATACTGCACATTCATACAACAAAAGGGAGAGAAGAAGACTCTTTTGTGGGTGCACTCTTGTATGTTTAAGAGGTCTCAGAAGAGACAATAAGTAAAGATTATAAATGAATTTTTAAATATAACTTTTATTAACAATAATTGATAAAATAGTAGAGTTTACTGTCAAAAATTGGAGGTAGGGGTGGGGGGAAGGGTGGGGGGGAGTTGGGGAAAAGAAAGGGGGAACACAGAACGAATTAATTACAGTGTAAATACTGAATATTGTTCTGGAATGCCTGGGTGCGATAATAACAGCTGGAGACCCTGAAAATTGAAGCGTTTTTATTCTCTCATGAGCGATGATGAGGAGACAGATGGGATGATTAAAGATGGAATGAGCAAGATGAATCTGCTGTCAGTGTTAGACGCTGAGCAAAACCGTCCAGGAATTTCTACTAAACTGAGTATTCCTCGAGAGTCTCCCACTCGAGTACTGACCCAGCCCTACACTGCTTAGCTTCCAAGATCGGAAGGATTCGGGCGTTACCAGTGTGGTATGATAGTAGAAAAAATATTAGATATCGAGGGCTCGAGAATCACTGATGAGAGTTCACGAAAATGGAGAAATAAGAGAAAAGAAAAGACAAGAGAATGGGTGGAGGAGGAAAATAGGGGATCTGCTGCCACCGTTAGACCGGGATAATTACCCCTGAATCAGTGGTGAGAGTCCTGAAGATAGTATAAAGTGAGGAAAAGGAAACGATACTGATAGGTAAAAAAAAATTTTTTGAGATTGGTTGATAGACAATGGGCTGCTTGATTGCAGGATGCTGATAGTACCTATGATAAAGGTACTAGGTGTGATAAAAAGCAATTTGTACACAATTAGCAGTCAAATAAATTGTTTAGACCCATACATCACCATCAATTTGCTACTATCAGATTATTACAATTATACCAAAATGGTATCAGGTGGAAAAAGAAGGAGAAAATGAACAACAATTTCTTATTTGTGTTCCGCTGTATGCAGAGCTGCAGAAATACTATATAATATGATTGCAAGATGCTGATAGTACCTATGATAAAGGTACTTGGTGTGATAAAGAGCAATTGTACACAATTAGCAGATAATTAAATTGATTGGAACCATGCATCACCATCAATTTGATGCTGACAGATTATTGCACATTGTACCAAAATGGTATCAGGTGAAAAGAGAAAGAGATAATGAACAACAGTTGATTATACAGAGCTGCAGCAATGCTATATAATACGCAGTATAGAGGATAGTGATAAATTGCTCAGCCAAATGATTAGATCAATATTAATGACTGAAAATAAAGGTTTAAACAGTATCCTATGTGGTATTAAGCCGCTAAATGCCGACTATCTGTAAAACGGGTACTTGCAAAAAACAGCTTGATGAATGCTATTATCAAATATAAATATGCAAAAAGATGCTGATATTGAGCAGATATTACCCGGAATTGTATGGAACGATCAGTCACTAATATGAGCAGGATACTTTCTGAGTGCGGAATGTCCGTGTCAAAGTCCAGGCAAATTGAAGATGCAGGATACACTGGTTCCCAGGAGCTGAGCAGTTCGTTTATAGCCGCACTGCCGATCAAAGTACCTGATGTATTGTGGAGACGTGGTCAGGTTGGCTGAGGAGAAGAGAGACACAATGTTCCTGGTCCCATCGCGGCAGTATCTAGCGGCGGCGGGTTGATGCAGCGGCTGCTGGGGAAAGAGCGGCTCGTGGTTCAGGATGTCTGGAATCAGCTGTCACACCCAGGCAGTGGGGGTAGGGAACGGAAAACTAGTTTCACCCGTTCACCGGGCTTGATCACTTCCTGTTCCCAGAGGGGATAGTGCAGGCTTTATCTTGCAAGGGAGCTGGTCGTTGTCCAATCAAAAGGGAGGCGTGTCCTGTGTTTGTAAATTGCTGCACAGGTGGAACGGTTGTTCTGTTTAGTATTGGTTCCCTATTATGCTTGCAATTAGTGGCCCATTGCACAAAAGGAAAAAACAGAGAATATGTGTGAGAAATATACAAGGTTATTAGATAAAAAATGAGCATCTTGCTTATTATATAAGTGGACATAGTGAAAAAATGGAAATAAAAATAAAAATAAATAAAAATAAAATGGGGAAAATTAGCAAAAAATCTGGGAAGGAGATGAGAAACTCCTGTTGGACTTCATTAACATCCTCAATGTAAACGATTTGAACATTTTTCTCACTCACTCAATCAGCAGAGACAAGATATCTTTTTTGGACTTGAATATCTACAAGACAACAAGTGGGACTTTGGCTACAGAACTCTTTCGTAAGGATACAGCCACAAACAGTATATTGCACCAAACAAGCTCACATTTCCCACCTACTATTGAAAACATCCCAAAAGGGGAATTTCTTCGTCTTAGACGCAACTGCACAGAGGAGAAGGTGTTCAAACAGAAAAGCAGAGAACTTATGACCAGGTTACAAGCTCGGGGATACAGTAAACGCTCTCTGAAGAGAGCTCAACAATCTATTTCAAAAACCAACAGGGAATCCCTGATCTTCCAGGACAAACTCCAAGAACAAAAGGCTGACACCAAGATTCGATTTGTAGGGACCTTCTGTCCCGAATGGCGTCTACTAAAAAAGGCCATTCAGAAACATCTACCTGTCCTACATCTGGATCCAGAGTTATCACCTTTATTGGATCCCACTTTACAAATCAGTTGGAGGAGATCTAAGAACATCAAAGACACGTTGGTTCAGAGCCATTTTTCACGTGAAATGACCAAATCCAAACTCCCTAAGGGATCCTTTCCATGTGGGCAATGTAAGGCTTGCCCACAGATACAGATAACTGACTGTGTCAAGGACAGACATGGCAAGGATATTTCCATACAACACTTCTTCAACTGCGACACACAAGGAGTAGTCTATTGTCTAACCTGTCCTTGCAATCAACGATATGTAGGCATGACGACTAGAAAATTCAAAACTAGGATTTTAGAACATATGGGCTCCATTCGCAACTCATCGTCAGATCTTCAAAAAGGCAAAAAACTAACATCAGTAGCCAGACACTACCATGCTGCACATCATGACTCACCAAGTGATATGCGCGCCTTTGGCCTAGATAGGGTCCATCTAGGCATACGCGGTGGTGACTTAAGCAAAGAACTTATTAAGAAGGAAAGTGAATGGACTTTCAGGTTAGGTTGTCTCAAACCATTGGGTCTGAATGAATACATCAATTACAGTGCATTTCTGTAACCTACTTTCTATATAGCACCCATCAAGTGTCCTCGCTTCCTTCCCTTACACCCCTCAGTACACTCACATCCAGTACACCCCTATTCATAACACATCACATTCACCCTTCTTTCATCAGCACTTTCACGCCCACCTCCACCACATACTCGGCACCATCACATCCGCAGTCCATTCACATGCACCTCACATCCATCCCATTACAGTGACCCAGCAAATTCCGACATATTTCACAACCTACTAACACGTTTCCACACAGCACTCCCATTGTCAACCCACTCCTATCCCTTACATCTCTACCCCCCTTCCTCATCTCACCATATCATTATACTTCTCGCCCACACAGGATCATCACCTTCGACACCACACACACATTCCCACCACACTGCAAACCACAACACCCCAACCATATCCCAACACCCCAACACCCCACAATCTTAAACCCCCTCCCCCCTTCCCCCTCTCTCCCCCGCCTTCCCCCCCCCCCACTCCATCCCCCCCATTCCTTTCCACCTCACTCCCCATCCTTTCCATACCATCCTTTCTCACAATCATTCCCACCACTTCCATCGACGTCACTTGCATTATTAATCCAAATTAACATATTTATGAATATCCTCATGCAATGTTTACAACGTGTTTGTTTATAACTCCAGACAAGATATGCTGTCCTAACATATTTTTCCAGCAATTATCATTTATTATACTTAAATTTAATCTATTCTTATCATCTAAATATTTCATAAACAATTTGTGAAAGCTTCAATTTTATTATTTTCATTCATTTATTCTTTTTTGCTAATTTTCCCCATTTTATTTTTATTTATTTTTATTTTTATTTCCATTTTTTCACTATGTCCACTTATATAATAAGCAAGATGCTCATTTTTTATCTAATAACCTTGTATATTTCTCACACATATTCTCTGTTTTTTCCTTTTGTGCAATGGGCCACTAATTGCAAGCATAATAGGGAACCAATACTAAACAGAACAACCGTTCCACCTGTGCAGCAATTTACAAACACAGGACACGCCTCCCTTTTGATTGGACAACGACCAGCTCCCTTGCAAGATAAAGCCTGCACTATCCCCTCTGGGAACAGGAAGTGATCAAGCCCGGTGAACGGGTGAAACTAGTTTTCCGTTCCCTACCCCCACTGCCTGGGTGTGACAGCTGATTCCGGACATCCTGAACCACGAGCCGCTCTTTCCCCAGCAGCCGCTGCATCAACCCGCCGCCGCTAGATACTGCCGCGATGGGACCAGGAACATTGTGTCTCTCTTCTCCTCAGCCAACCTGACCACGTCTCCACAATACATCAGGTACTTTGATCGGCAGTGCGGCTATAAACGAACTGCTCAGCTCCTGGGAACCAGTGTATCCTGCATCTTCAATTTGCCTGGACTTTGACACGGACATTCCGCACTCAGAAAGTATCCTGCTCATATTAGTGACTGATCGTTCCATACAATTCCGGGTAATATCTGCTCAATATCAGCATCTTTTTGCATATTTATATTTGATAATAGCATTCATCAAGCTGTTTTTTGCAAGTACCCGTTTTACAGATAGTCGGCATTTAGCGGCTTAATACCACATAGGATACTGTTTAAACCTTTATTTTCAGTCATTAATATTGATCTAATCATTTGGCTGAGCAATTTATCACTATCCTCTATACTGCGTATTATATAGCATTGCTGCAGCTCTGTATAATCAACTGTTGTTCATTATCTCTTTCTCTTTTCACCTGATACCATTTTGGTACAATGTGCAATAATCTGTCAGCATCAAATTGATGGTGATGCATGGTTCCAATCAATTTAATTATCTGCTAATTGTGTACAATTGCTCTTTATCACACCAAGTACCTTTATCATAGGTACTATCAGCATCTTGCAATCATATTATATAGTATTTCTGCAGCTCTGCATACAGCGGAACACAAATAAGAAATTGTTGTTCATTTTCTCCTTCTTTTTCCACCTGATACCATTTTGGTATAATTGTAATAATCTGATAGTAGCAAATTGATGGTGATGTATGGGTCTAAACAATTTATTTGACTGCTAATTGTGTACAAATTGCTTTTTATCACACCTAGTACCTTTATCATAGGTACTATCAGCATCCTGCAATCAAGCAGCCCATTGTCTATCAACCAATCTCAAAAATTTTTTTTTTACCTATCAGTATCGTTTCCTTTTCCTCACTTTATACTATATCTTCAGGACTCTCACCACTGATTCAGGGGTAATTATCCCGGTCTAACGGTGGCAGCAGATCCCCTATTTTCCTCCTCCACCCATTCTCTTGTCTTTTCTTTTCTCTTATTTCTCCATTTTCGTGAACTCTCATCAGTGATTCTCGAGCCCTCGATATCTAATATTTTTTCTACTATCATACCACACTGGTAACGCCCGAATCCTTCCGATCTTGGAAGCTAAGCAGTGTAGGGCTGGGTCAGTACTCGAGTGGGAGACTCTCGAGGAATACTCAGTTTAGTAGAAATTCCTGGACGGTTTTGCTCAGCGTCTAACACTGACAGCAGATTCATCTTGCTCATTCCATCTTTAATCATCCCATCTGTCTCCTCATCATCGCTCATGAGAGAATAAAAACGCTTCAATTTTCAGGGTCTCCAGCTGTTATTATCGCACCCAGGCATTCCAGAACAATATTCAGTATTTACACTGTAATTAATTCGTTCTGTGTTCCCCCTTTCTTTTCCCCAACTCCCCCCCACCCTTCCCCCCACCCCTACCTCCAATTTTTGACAGTAAACTCTACTATTTTATCAATTATTGTTAATAAAAGTTATATTTAAAAATTCATTTATAATCTTTACTTATTGTCTCTTCTGAGACCTCTTAAACATACAAGAGTGCACCCACAAAAGAGTCTTCTTCTCTCCCTTTTGTTGTATGTCTTACCACTGACTCAGGGTGCACCACCAAACTCAAGATAACATTAGAAAACTCAGATTTTCTCGTTGTATTATGTATTTTGGTTCTAACAATATCTATTAGATACCTTACCATTCTCCAGTGCGGTATACCCCCAATACATTCAATACTGCACATTCAACCTCCTTTTGTTCCTCCTACAGTGCCTTGGGACTTAAGTTTAGTCCTAAAGTCCCTTCAAGTTGCGCCATTTGAACCACTTAATAAAGTGTATCTTAAATGGCTGACAGCTAAAGTTATCTTTCTACTGGCCATGGCGTCAGCTAGAAGAGTGTCAGATTTAGGGGCATTGTCATGTCGTTGCCCATTTCTGATTTTTTTTTTTATCCAGATAAAGCAGTTCTCAGAACTAGATCTGGGTATCTTCCTAAGGTTGTGTCTAAATTCCACCTTAACAAAGAAATTGTAGTCCCGGCTTTCCGGGAACCGGGCCTTTCTGCGGGAGATGCATCGCTGGACGTGGTCCGTGCCTTAAGGATCAACGTGCATCACACCAGTGCCATCAGAAAGACAGATTCTCTCTTCATTCTCTATGGATTTCAAAAGAGAGGATGGCCTGCTGATAAGCAGATACTGGCAAGGTGGCTTCGGATGACGATTTCAGAAGCATATTCTCAAGCTGATCTCCCTGTTCCGGCTAATGGCTAACTCTACTCATAAGTAGTGATGTGCACCGGAAATTTTTCGGGTTTTGTGTTTTGGTTTTGGATTCGGTTCCGCGGCCGTGTTTTGGATTTGGACGCATTTTGGCAAAACTTCCCTGAAAATTTTTTGTCGGATTCGGGTGTGTTTTGGATTCAGGTGTTTCTTTACAAAAAAACCCTCAAAAACAGCTTAAATCATAGAATGTGGGGGTCATTTTGATCCCATAGTATTATTAACCTCAATAACCATAATTTTCACTCATTTCCAGTCTATTCTGAACACCTCACACCTCACAATATTATTTTTAGTCCTAAAATTTGCACCGAGGTCGCTGGATGGCTAAGCTAAGCGACCCAAGTGGCCGAAACAAACACCTGGCCCATCTAGGAGTGGCACTGCAGTGTCAGACAGGATGGCAGATTTAAAAAATAGTCCCCAAACAGCACATGATGCAAAGAAAAAAAAGAGGTGAAATGAGGTAGCTGTGTGACTAAGCTAAGCGACCCAAGTGGCCGACACAAACACCTGGCCCATCTAGGAGTGGCACTGCAGTGTCAGACAGGATGGCAGATTTAAAAAATAGTCCCCAAACAGCACATGATGCAAAGAAAAAAAGAGGTGCAATGAGGTAGCTGTGTGACTAAGCTAAGCGACCCAAGGGGCCGACGCAAACACCTGGCCCATCTAGGAGTGGCACTGCAGTGTCAGACAGGATGGCAGATTTAAAAAATAGTCCCCAAACAGCACATGATGCAAAGAAAAAAAGAGGTGCAATGAGGTAGCTGTGTGACTAAGCTTAGCGACCCAAGGGGCTGACACAAACACCTGGCCCATCTAGGAGTGGCACTGCAGTTTTTGAGCGAGAGGATGAGTGCTTCCATCCTCATGTGAATCTGAACCACTAGCCATGAACATATTGGCAAGTTTACGCTTCTCATCAGACGCTTTTATGGGTCATTTTACTGAACTTTTGTAGTATACTTGACGACACAGAGGTAGAGCAGTGGACTACTGTACCGTACTGCTATATATATATATATATATAAATATATACTGGTGGTCAGCAAAATTCTGCACTGTCCTCCTACTATATACTATGCACAACTAAAATGCAGCACAGGTATGGATGCATAGTATACTTGACGACACAGAGGTAGAGCAGTGGACTACTGTACCGTACTGCTATATATATACTGGTGGTCACAGCAAAATTCTACACTGTCCTACTACTATATATAGTATATACTATACTATACAATGCAGTACAGATATGCAGCGTTTTTCAGGCAGAGAACGTAGATATTTGCAGCACACTGAGCACAGATATTTGCAAGCATACTGAGCACAGATATTTGCAGCACACTGAGCACAGATATTTGCAGCACACTGAACACATCAACTGAGAGAACGCAGCCACGTCCTCTCGCTATCATCTCCAAAGCACGAGTGAAAATGGCGGCGACGCGCGGCTCCTTATATAGAATACGAATCTCGCGAGAATCCGACAGCGGGATGATGACGTTCGGGCGCGCTCGGGTTAACCGAGCAAGGCGGGAAGATCCGTGGCTTCCACGGAACTGTGTAAAATGGGTGAAGTTCGGGGGGGGGGTTGGATCCCGAAGAACCGAACCCGCTCATCACTACTCATAAGGTAGGTCCATCATGGGCAGCACAACGTGGTGCTTCAGCAGAACGAATTTGTAAGGCAGCCACATGGCCTTCCATTAACACATTCATTAGACATTGTGCCATGGATACGTTTGCCTCTCAGGACGATGAATTCGGGCGAATGATTTTCCTGTCCAATCAGGAGCGTCCCCACCACTAAATTGCTTTGGGAAATCCCAATGTTATCCCACCCTGATGCACCTGATTTGAGGATCCTTTTGCTCACTAACCTCTTCCTTCTTGTACGGAAGGGTGTGCATGTGTGTTCTTCTCACTGATTAGGGCTATCTATGATGCTCCTGCCTTGAGCTTTGGGAATACAACTGATTTACCTGAGCTAGGAGGTGGGGATATATGGGCGGGCCCGTTGCATGCTGGGAGGCCGAATAGCTTTGACCGATTGGTGAAAATTCGCTGTTGCTTCATCATATCCCAATGTTATCCTGTGGATCCTCTGGACTTAGGAGAAATACCGTTATCAACGGTAAGTTCTTACCATAACGTATATTTTGCATATACACCGCCAATTAAAGAACCAGTCAATGCAATCGAAGAAGAATGAGCTGTGGGCAAGGAAAACGCTTCCATTTGGGACCTGCCTAAGGGCACTGGGACCTATGGGGGCAGCACGCTGAGGCTTCCTGGGAGAAAAATGGAGGATGTCTCTAAAAGACACATCCTTCTTCTAGACCAGGGATCAGTAACTTATGTAGAGTGGAGCAGGTACTTGTTTGGTAGGGGGGCAGGTGGAGCTTCTGGTGCTGAGGGAGGCGTTAATATAAGTGGCGGTTGCGGGAACCCCCAAGGTTGAAGTGTGGGGTGGCATGAGGGTGACCTCCATACATAGATGTGCCTTTCCAAGAAGGACTGTACCCTCTGCCTTCTGCTAAACTGCTGCCCCTACCTGCCCCTCATTGCCTCCAGCATGTGTGGCTCCATTTGGGGTGATGTTTATTTCACAGTGGCATTTAGGGAACTTCTAAGATGCCACCTCCACACTTTTAAGAAGCTAAAAGTAGGTATTGGGGTGGGAAGGAGACTAGTAAGGAGAACTTTTGCCTAGGGTATAGAGAAACCTTGCACCGGACCTATCTGTAGGGTTACCCCATCAGCACTCTTGAACTGGGAATTACTGGCCACCAGAAGAGAACCATTTATTTATTGTGGCATTGCCATCTTTGCCACTTGCCTTGCATTAGCATGAGGCCATTGCCTGTTAGCCTTAAGATAGTTTCACCATCCATGGACACTTGATGTTTGCGCATGCACAAAGGAGATCTGCTACAGACACTCCTCCCTAGTGTACAGATGGGTCCACATTTATCTTGACCTTTAATAGGATTAATTGAGACTGGCCAGTCGGACTTAATCCCCTGATGTATTGTTCTCTGTACTGTATTGCAGTTGAGAACAATAGATGATGGGTTTATGCTAATAAGTCATGTTGGGCCAGTCTATCCTTCACTATTTATTCTGAAAATAATCACTATTCCTCTCCGTATGGAAGTCTCATGGACAGAGCCTTTCTCCCCAAACACTATTCACACTACCAGTATTCCATCCTTTTGTCACCTTTTTTGCCCCTTCGGCCTCTGTGACACTGATTGCTCACCCCCACGTGTAATCATATTTCGATGCCTTGTATCTCACCCATTGAAATCTATAGATCGTGCCCAAGACCGCTCTATCATCTCGTACTTTTGTAGGTAAGATGAACAATCCATGGACCTGATGGTTTCTGTGGGCATCTTGTGGTTATATATTGTATTCTGTTATTTGTATCTCCACAAAATGTAATTGCATCTCCCCACAATTATTGGGTTGTGATGTTACTTATGGAGGTCCACACCAAGAGTCCAAATAAAAAAAGTCCACGTTTGGCTGGCATCCCGCATCTCCGGCAAACTCGGACGCTATTAAATCCCGCATATGTAGTTATTTTTAAGTTGTCATATTGTGTATAGCACTGTACCTGGTGGGATGTAGTTATGTGACCGGTGGGCAGAAGACCACTGGTCACAATACCTCCCCCTGCATCCCTCCCCCTGACAATCCCAACAGTCGTCATGCCAACTAAAAGGGACTATTCCCACTCGTGAGTGTCCACGACACCCATAGAGTGGGAATAGAACCTGTGGCTTTGTTGCGCTCACCCCCCCACCCCGCCGACATTTTGTGGCTAGGATCCCAGCGTCGAGATGCTGACCGCTGGGATCCCGTCCCTGGCTATCAGTTCTGACAGCCAGGGACTGTGCATTAGCAGTTAGGAGGAATTTGACCAGTATGCATGTAAGCACCGGTCAGTGACAGCGGCACCGCCGATAGAGAGAGAGTGGAAACAGCCACGGTCCACGCAGGTGAATTAACACTCTCCCACTTCGTCAATATACAATACAATGCAATGCTTTTCTCGTCCCCTCTACCTTTTGTAAGTAAAATATACTGGTGAGATTATGGTACATCAAAGAAAATTGATCATTTGCAATAAAACATGTAAACTACTGCCTGGCCTTGATTACATTGTTTTCTGAGTATGTATGATACAGTATGTAATTATTACTAGCATTGTTATACACAGTTGAATCTTTATTGTAGCATCAGGTAAATGCATTGGTGCATGGACCTTTACATCACACATAAATGCTAAAGTGACAAAAGGGACCATTGCAGTAGGCTGCCCTTTATAGGGGATGTAGTTAAAATACTGATGCTGGAATCTTGAATGGCATAACGCTGACATCAATATCCCAACAGCGCTAAGGATCCCGGAAT
Source organism: Pseudophryne corroboree (assembly GCF_028390025.1). NCBI lineage: Eukaryota > Metazoa > Chordata > Amphibia > Anura > Myobatrachidae > Pseudophryne > Pseudophryne corroboree. Next base: position 1,190,689,530 of record NC_086444.1, on the reverse strand, counting down.
CAAAATACCGCCGCCTGGAATCCCGAATGATCTTTTAGCGGGATGCGCTCCTGTCCTGCAGCAGGGGGTGGGAGGTTAGGTGTAGGCATTAGAAGGGGGGTTAGGGTGCAGGGAAGGGGACGGTTAGGTACTGAGGAGGGGGGGTTAGGTTTAAGCAACGGGGAAGGGAGGGTTAGGGTAGGGAGCAGGGGAGGGTTAGGGTACTGTCTGGGGGGCTGTTGGGATTCTGATAGATAGGATGCCACTGTCAGGATTCTGACCACCAGCTTCCCATCCATCGGTATATCATACCAAATCCCTTTATAGAACATTACCAAAACCATTATGCATTATTTCCCGACTTGACTACTGCAACCTTTCCCCACGCCCACCTTTTTTGTCTTAAATGACAAGCTTGATCTAGCTCATGGTGAGAATCCAGTGGCGTATCTATAATGAGTGCAGTGTGTGCGGTACACATGGGCCCCTGGGTCCAGAGGGGGCCCACACTGCACCCATTTCTTCTATACTTACCTCTGTGGTTTCCATCTCCGAGTCCCGTAGCCGGCGGCGCTGTTAGCGCTCTGAGTGAGCACTAGAGACTCTGGCAGAGTGCCAGAGTGTGCAGCGCATGCAAAGGTCTTCGAAAAAATGGACGCTGCAGCATTTTTTTGGAGACCAGCGCATGCGCTGTATACTCTGGCAATCTGCCAGAGTCTCTAGTTCTCAGAGCGCTAACGGCGCCGCCGGCAACGGGATGGGAGAGGGCCCACACACGAGTCCTTTCCTCTCTAGGTACGCCACTGGGAGAATCCAATTGGGTGCAAGCAGCTTGAGGGGGTGGGCAAGTGAGTTGCCGCTGCAATGGTGTGCAACCACCAGCAATGGCACCCAAACTTGCCCCCCCACCCCCCACCCCCACCCCCAGGGTCCCTACACCTGCACATTTTTTATCCCAGCCCTGTAGAGCAGTAACAAAAATCTGCAAGTCATGAGATCTTGCTGTCTCAGCACTGCCCTCTATCTGTACACTGTGATATTACACAATCCAGGATCTTTCTAATCTCTGTTTTGCAGTATGGTTTGTTTTTTTTATCGCAATTTTAGGTTCTATGATTTGTAACCATCTGGCGCAGAGCAATTCTATGTTTCCTTATGTTGATGTGGATCTTAAAAGATTTTCTTATTGATAAGATATGTAACCAGTTCCATAAGAATACCAATACTCTACTATCATAGAATAACCATGAATGAGATCACAGTGGGACTGAATCATAGGTGGGCGCGAGGCTGATATTTGGGCAGTTCAGCAATAATTTGTTACCGTACAAAGGTGGTCATTCCGAGTTGATCGCTCGCTAGCTGTTTTTAGCAGCCATGCAAACGCTTTGCCGCCGCCCACTGGGAGTGTATTTTAGCTTAGCAGAAGTGCGAACGAAAGGATCACAGAGCGGCGGCAAAGTTTTTTTGTGCAGTTTTAGAGTAGCTCAATACCTACTCAGCGCTTGCGATCACTTCAGACTACCCAGTTCCTGTTTTGACGTCACGAACACGCCCTGCGTTCACCCAGCCACGCCTGCGTTTTTCCTGGCACGCCTGCGTTTTTTCGAACACTCCCTGAAAATGGTCAGTTAACACCCAGAAACGCCCACTTCATGTCAATCACTCTGCGGCCAGCAGTGCGACTGAAAAACTTCGCTAGACCCTGTGTGAAACTACATTGGCCGTTGCAGAAGTACGTCGCGCGTGCGCATTGCGACACATGCGCAGAAGTGCAGTTTCTTTGCCTCATCGCTGCACAGCGACCGAATGCAGCTAGCGATCAACTCGGAATGACCCTCAAAGTCTAAGAAACCCTTACCTCACACGCACAAACCAATGTGTGTGCATTTGCATACGACATTTGCATATTTTCGCACTTGGGAATCCATGAGAAAACCCAACCATGCACGATTTGCGTGCACCTCTCAATCTGGCCCCAGTGGTATTTTTAAAATGACCACAAAAAAAAAAAAAATAAGACATTTGTCTTCACATTTAACTTCATAAAACAAGAAGATATAATGCAACATATTGCCTTTTGGAATCTCACCTCTCTTAGCGACGCTTTCATGAGAAGAGTTATTAGCGGGTGTACATGACAGAAGGATTAGCTGCACTTATCTGGATATGACTGTGCATCGCCTCACCTTCAGGCTGTGTCTTCGGGGGTTTATGAATATCCTAATGTCTGCTGTATTATTGTCAAAAAACATTTGGAATCATTAAAGCAGCTTAGCGATTAGGCACTTCTTGACATTTTATGATTTTTTTTTTAATACAATTCCTCACATTAAGTAACTAGATTCTCGCCACTTAATAGGAATATTGCATGCAGGTGCGGCTTTGTGGATCTGCTAATAAGTTCAAGTTATTCCAAGTGGCAGACAGTCCCCACAGGCCTGACAGCTGCAGAAAGATACATTGCCAGAAACACATTAACATATTTACTTAGCTGACAGCGGCATCTGATCTGGTCTGTAAGTCATGGGCGCCGTGTGTTTACATCACTCTAATCTCCCATGATAGTGATATATATACAGTATGTATGCTGTATGTGTGCATATATATTCCTGTCCACCATCCACGCTGACAATCCCGCTCCTGTGGGAAACAGTTGCAGTAGTATTGTAGATTGGGGGTGGGGACTGCGCTAAAAACCTCTTTGTTTTTTAAGCAGCAGCTGTGGGGAATTGGGGGTTTCCAACTTTCCACTCCCCCTATATATGGGTTCTAGAAAAAGACAAGGGATCCCCCGCGCTCGCTATAAACAAAAATTAGGCATACGTATTTTTGTAAATGAGTTTATTGTTAATATTACACTATAAACTTTCTGGTTCATATATATGATATGATAATTAATATAAAATGTGGTGAAAAGAGAGTTTCTACGTGCACGTAAAAAAATACCTAATACCGGTATACATACATTACAAACATATATACTGACAATACATATAGTAAAGATTGGTTAAGACCAGATACGCTTCAGCGTTTTACTCTGTCTATAAATGAGAAGTCCCAGAGTGCACTCCTTATTTATCTAAACTCTTTATAGCGTTGTATTATGCTCATAAAAGTTTAATTTTGAGGAAACCCCTTTTTTGTTCGTAAAAGTCCTTAGACAGAAGGGGAAGTCCTTCCGGTGAAGGGAAAAAGGGCTTGTAGTAATAAGTTCTCCGTGGGATATTTTGTTAAGTGAAGAATATTTCTTCCTCTCCCACTGACCTTACTTGTGCTCCCCGTGTTGGAGGTGTGCGTTTCACTGGTCCAGAAGGTTAGGGTGTCTGCCGACAGACTGGTCAGTTGGTAGCGGCGGCAGAAGGCTTGCAGGCTTTCCGATCCGTAGCTCCACAAGTAAGGTCAGTGGGCATAATACAACGCTATAAAGAGTTAAGGTAAATAAGGAGTGCACTCTGGGACTTCTCATTTATAGACAGAGTAAAACGCTGAAGCGTATCTGGTCTTAACCAATCTTTACTATATGTATGGTCAGTATATATGTTTGTAATGTATGTATACCGGTATTAGGTATTTTTTTACGTGCACGTAGAAACTATCTTTTCACCACATTTTATATTAATTATCATATCATATATGAACCAGAAAGTTTATAGTGTAATATTAACAATAAACTAGAGATGAGCGCCTGAAATTTTTCGGGTTTTGGTTTTGGGTTCGGTTCCGCGGCCGTGTTTTGGGTTCGAACGCGTTTTGGCAAAACCTCACCGAATTTTTTTTGTTGGATTCGGGTGTGTTTTGGATTCGGGTGTTTTTTTTCCAAAAACACTAAAAAACAGCTTAAATCATAGAATTTGGGGGTCATTTTGATCCCAAAGTATTATTAACCTCAAAAACCATAATTTACACTCATTTTCAGTCTATTCTGAATACCTCACACCTCACAATATTATTTTTAGTCCTAAAATTTGCACCGAGGTCGTTGGATGACTAAGCTAAGCGACCCAAGCTAATATATAGACTGGTTGATAAAGAGATAGTATACTCGTAACTAGTATGTATGTATAAAGAAAGAAAAAAAAACCACGGTTAGGTGGTATATACAATTATGGACGGGCTGCCGAGTGCCGACACAGAGGTAGCCACAGCCGTGAACTACCGCACTGTACTGTGTCTGCTGCTAATATATAGACTGGTTGATAAAGAGATAGTATACTCGTAACTAGTATGTATGTATAAAGAAAGAAAAAAAAACCACGGTTAGGTGGTATATACAATTATGGACGGGCTGCCGAGTGCCGACACAGAGGTAGCCACAGCCGTGAACTACCGCACTGTACTGTGTCTGCTGCTAATATATAGACTGGTTGATAAAGAGATAGTATACTCGTAACTAGTATGTATGTATAAAGAAAGAAAAAAAAACCACGGTTAGGTGGTATATACAATTATGGACGGGCTGCCGAGTGCCGACACAGAGGTAGCCACAGCCGTGAACTACCGCACTGTACTGTGTCTGCTGCTAATATATAGACTGGTTGATAAAGAGATAGTATACTCGTAACTAGTATGTATGTATAAAGAAAGAAAAAAAAACCACGGTTAGGTGGTATATACAATTATGGACGGGCTGCCGAGTTCCGACACAGAGGTAGCCACAGCCGTGAACTACCGCACTGTACACTGGTTGATAAAGAGATAGTAGTATACTCGTAACAACTAGTATGACACTATGACGGTATAAAGAATGAAAAAAAAAACACGGTTAGGTGGTATATATTATAATACAATTATGGATGGACGGACTGCCTGCCGACTGCCGACACAGAGGTAGCCACAGCCGTGAACTACCGCACTGTACACTGGTTGATAAAGAGATAGTAGTATACTCGTAACAACTAGTATGACTATGACGACGGTATAAAGAAAGAAAAAAAAATACCACGGTTAGGTGGTATATAATTATACAATTATGGATGGACGGACTGCCTGCCGAGTGCCGACTGCCGACACAGAGGTAGCCACAGCCGTGAACTACCGCACTGTACTGTGTCTGCTGCTAATATAGACTGGTTGATAAAGAGATAGTATACAACAATATACTACTATACTGGTGGTCAGGCACTGGTCACCACTAGTCACACTGGCAGTGGCACTCCTGCAGCAAAAGTGTGCACTGTTTAATTTTAAATTAATATAATATTATGTACTCCTGGCTCCTGCTATAACAACCTGCAGTGCTCCCCAGTCTCCCCCACAATTATTATAAGCTTTTATACATTGATGTGCAGCACACTGGGCTGAGCTGAGTGCACACAGACTGAGTCACACTGTGTGACTGCTGTGTATCGTTTTTTTCAGGCAGAGAACGGATATAGCAGAGAACGGATATATTAAATAAAAGTTAACTTAACAACAACTGCACTGGTCACTGTGGTAAACTCTGTCTGCACAATCTCTCTCTCTCTCTCTTCTAATCTATTCTAATGGAGAGGACGCCAGCCACGTCCTCTCCCTATCAATCTCAATGCACGTGTGAAAATGGCGGCGACGCGCGGCTCCTTATATAGAATCCGAGTCTCGCGAGAATCCGACAGCGTCATGATGACGTTCGGGCGCGCTCGGGTTAACCGAGCAAGGCGGGAAGATCCGAGTCGCTCGGACCCGTGAAAAAAAAAGTGAAGTTCGTGCGGGTTCGGATTCAAAGAAACCGAACCCGCTCATCTCTACAATAAACTCATTTACAAAAATACGTATGCCTAATTTTTGTTTATAGCGAGCTCGGGGGATCCCTTGTCTTTTTCTAGTTGCAGTAGTATACCACAGAAGTCATCTTTGGACCCATCACCCGGCTACTACTACTACTCCTGTGGACTACACCGGGATATGGAGACTGGCTACAGGGGATGAATGCCATGGTAACCCGTTCTCCAGTCGGGACCAGCGGTGCTAGTAAAGAGGAGTCAGAACACACAGTGCAGTGCAACCGCCAAAAGCTCCTACAATAGGCGCATGAGCGTCAAAACAGGATCATTGGCAGAAGATGGCCTGGTCTGATGAATCATGTTTTGTGTTACATCATGTGGATGGTCAGGTGCATGTGCATCATTTACCCGGGGAAGAGAAGGCACCAGGATGCACTATGAAAAGAAGACATGCCAGTGGAGGTAGTGAAGTGCTCTGGGCAATGTTCTTCTGGGAAACCTTGGGTCCTGGCATTCACGTGGATATTACACAGATCTCCTACCTAAATATTTTTTCAGACCAAATACACTGATCAGATATAACATTAAAACCACCTGACTAATATTGTGTGTCCCCTTCATCATACCTCCCAACATGACCCTCTCCAGGAGGGACACAATGCTCTGCTTCTGGACTTTTCTCTGAATTTATGATTGCCGGCACTTGTTTTCAACAGGTTAATGGATAAGAAAGGTGTTTCAGCAAAGGTGATGACAACCATAAATTAAGAGGGAGGTGTAGGAGCAGAGCATTCCGTCTCACCTGGAGAGGGTCATGTTGGGAGGTATGCCTTCGTGTCACCAAAACAGCTCTGACATTTCAAGGCATGCACATCCCACATATTTTCCATCGGATTGATATTTGGGGACATTTGGAGGCCAAGTCAACACCTTGAACTTTGTCATGTCCTCAAACCATTCCTGAACAATTTGTGCAGTGCGGCAGGGTGCATTATCCTGCAGAGAGAGGCACCTGCCATCAGGGAATAGCTTTGCCATGAAGGGTTGTACTGTATATATATATATACACTGTATATTTATGCAGTTATACTAGTATTTTTAGAGAAATCCTCAAAACTTGATCTCTTGTGAAAACCAGCGGGTTGACATTGATAACCACTGATCTATTCTTGAGTACAGATGATTAAATCAGATCAGCTGCGGTCCTAATTAAGTTACCTGTGCTCAAGCATGTACTGTATCATTCTTTAAACCTGGGGTTATATTTACTAATATTCCCTTTTCGGTTTTGAGGGATTTTGCAATCAATTTCCATGACGATTATGACTTTGGAGATTAACCAAAGGCAAAATCGAATGTCAAATTGAACATAAGACCGAATTCAACTCAAATCCCACTCAAAATCAAATTTCTGAAAAACATAGATGTTTTCTCAGTCAAATATAGGACCCCCTTATTTACTAACATTTCTATTTGCAAATTGAACTGAAAATCGAACTTCAAATCCTCAAATGAACAGAATAATAAAAGACATTCGATTTGAGCTTCTAAAAACCTCCTATTGGTTGGAAATTGATTCTGTTGACTTTAAAAGGTCCCAGAAGCATGTGGGGCAGTGTGGCTGTAGGAACAATGGCTTCTTAAGGCTATGCTGTGCACCTATCTGTGGCATGCAAATCCCCACCTTACTGAGAGAACCCAGGAACAGCAATCAGAGCAACAAAGGGGGCAGTCCGGTTTCAAATCTTGCCAGTGTTTTATGATTCTGTCTCAGTACAAGTGTCTTAGCTCTGTGCTCCCCACAGTTTAACCTCTGAGCCTTTCCAGTGTCTTAAGGATCTTCAGCTCCACGGAATCGTCACCTTAGCTACCTTCTGCTGCACAATCACCAGTGGTTACCTCAGCCCCGCAGGCCACAGCTTGATGCTTAGGACATCGCCTCCTGGAGTTCTATCCGTAGAGGAAAGCTCTGCAGTCTGTCAGTGTTCTTCAGGTACAACAAGCAATCATCCATCATACAAACTCCTTCAGTGTTCTTCAGCCACAGAAAGTAATCATCCATTATACAAACTACTTTGGTGTTCTTAAGCCATGACAAGCTATCATCCATTATACAAACTCCTTCAGTGTTCTTCAGCCATGATAAATAATCTTCCATTATACAAATTCCATCAGTGTTCTTCAGCCATGACAATAATCATCTATTATACAAATTAATTCAGTTTTTTCAGCCACGTCAATAATCATTCATAATATAAACTCTTTCAGTAATCTTGGTCCTTAGATATTCTCTGTTCAAGTCTTCTGGAGTTCTTCCTCTTGTTCTTATTTTTGCTTTTACATGTCTACTTGAATAAAAGTATATGACAAGAAATTACATTCGTCCTCCTCAATTTCTCCTCGCAGAAGCATCCACTTCTTCTGCTAACACTCACTCAACGGATTCACAAACCCAGCAGTTTGTGACAGTCTGCAAAATTTGGGGGACAAATGCCAGAGGGATGGTTGTTGGCTACGTTACCTGTATGTGTAAATACAGCAGCTAATAGTGCTTGTTACTACAGGATATTATTTTAATTGTCCCCCCATCCCCAACAGGTGATTTAGGATATAGCTGTTGCTCCTTGCTTCTGTCTCCATTGTCAGATCTGCTGAGCATAAGTATAACGAGGCACAGATAGCCACCTGATCCATGATAGAATGCACCTTTGGGCTATTAAAAACAAGATTCAGGTGTATCGATAAATTAGGAGGCATTTTAATATATCATCCTGCTAAAGTGTACGATATTGTGCTCTGCTGCTGTCTATTGCATAATCTTGCATTAAAACCACTCCCCCAGGATTATGCAATAGACAGCAAGAAGGCAGAGTTTTTGTTAACAACTATGTGAGCAAAAAGTGAAAGGCAGATTAATTTCAGCTGTAAATATATTTTTCTTAATTAAATAACACAATATTATATTCTTCAGTTAGGTGTTCATGTATTTTTTTTGGTAATGTTCTAATTTTGTATCAACAAACAATAAACACTTTACAATTATACATGTATCTTAAATTAAACAAAAAACATTAGTTTTGCATGGTTAAGAATACCAATTAACATGTACTTCAAACTGTAGACCTACAAACATACTGTACAATCCTTATGTGTTGGTTAAAGTATACATTTTTTATTTTCAGAAATTGTTAGGCCACATGGGCTGCAAAATAAACTACATTTTTTTAGAGTCAATCTTTGAAATAATAAATGTTTACTAAAATGAAACCGTGCAAGAAAAAATAGGAATTTAATACCTACCGGTAATTTCTTTTCTCGTAGTCCGTAGGGGATACTGGGATGTATTAGTACCATGGGGTATAGATCGGGTCCATTGGAGCCTGGCACTTTAAGAAATGTTCAGTGTGTGTTGGCTCCTCCCTTCTATGCCCCTCCACCAGACTCAGTCTAGGAAAACTGTGCCCGAATAGAGGAACATACTTTGAGAGAAGGAAAACCTATAACAGCAGTGAGGTAACAAACCAACACACAACAAAAGGAAAGGATAGCTGCGCTAACCAGAACAAAGGATAGCCATGCTAACCAAACTAAAAGGATAGCAACGCGAACTCAAACAGTAATAGGGACAGCAACAGCAGACCCAACCAAGAACTTGCAACCAGGTAAGCAAGAAACACGAATCACTGAGGCGAGTGCCCAGTATCCCCTATGGACTATGAGAAAAGGAATTACCAGTAGGTAATAAATTCCTATTTTCTCTAACATCCTAGGGGACACTGGGGTGGATTAGTACCATGGGGAAGTCCCAGAGCTTCCAGAACGGGTGGGAGAGTGCTGAGACCCCTGCAAAACCACCTGACCAAACTTAAGGTCCTCACCAGCCAAGGTATCGAACTTTACAAACGTGTTTGAACCAGACCAAGTAACCGCTCAGCACAACTGTAAGGCCAAGATGCCATGGGCAGCCGCCCAAGAAGAACCTACCGACCTAGTGGAGTGGGCCTGAATAGAACCCGGCAGTGGCAATGCCACAGAAGAGTAGGCCTGTTGAATGGTCAACCTGAACCATCGAGCAATGGACTGCTTAGAAGCAGGACATCCAATTTTGGTAGCGTCATAAAGGACAAAAAGCGAGTCAGACTTCCTGTGACGAGCTGTCCTCTTGACGTAAATCCTCAAAGCCCGAACAACGTCCAAGGACTTTGGAGCAATCAATGTGTCAGACAGTACTGGAACCACTATCAATTGATTAATGTTAAAAGCCGACACCACTTTCGTCAAAAACTGTGTGCGAGTCCTGAGCCCCACCCTATCCTCGCAAAAAATCAAATAAGGGCTCTTACAGGATAAGGCCCCCAATTTTGACACACGCCTCACAGAGGCCAAAGCCAGTAACATGACAATCTTCCAAGTAAGATATTTCCATTCCACCTTGTGTAAAGGTTCAAACCAACCTGATTGGAGACAGGTCAAGACCACATTGAGATCCCACGGAGCCGTGGGAGGGATAAAGGATGGTTGAATGCGAAGTACACCCTTCAGGATGTCTGCACTTCCAGAATTATGGTCAATTGCTTCTGGAAGAATATGGAGATGGTCGAAAGCTGAACCATAAGGGAGCCCAACCTTAGGCCCATATCCACGACTGCTTGCAGGAAGAGCAGAAAATGGGCAAGTTGAAAATCCACAGTAGAAAATTTTCTACCCTCACACCACAAAACATATTTCTTCCAGATTCAGTGGTAATGCTTAGACGAGACCACCTTCCGGGCTTGGACCATAGTCGTGATAACCCTGGAGGGAAGCCCTTTTCTGGCTAGAATCTCCTTTTCAACCTCCAAGCCGTAAAACAAAGCCGCAGTAAGTCTGGATAGATGAATGGGCCTTGTTGAAGTAGATCCTTGAGAAGCGGTAGAGGCCAGGGGTCCACTAGAGACATGGTCAGGAGGCCACATGCCAGGCCCGTCGAGGCCAATCTGGGGCAATTAGAATTGACTGAACATTTTTCCTTTTGAGTCTTTTTAGAACTCTGGGAAAGAGCAGGATTGGAGGAAACAGGTATACAAACTGGTAAGTCCATGGTAATGTCAGAGCGCACACCGCTGCAGCCTGCGGATCCCTCGTCCTGGAACAGTAACGACGCAGCTTCTTGTTAAGATGAGAAGCTATCAGGTCTATCTGCGGAAAGCCCCACTGGTGAACCAGTTGCTGAAACACCTGAGGGTGAAGGCCCCATTCCCCTGTATAGAGGTCGTGCCTGCTGAGGAAGTCTGCTTCCCAGTTGTCCACGCCTGGAATGAATATGGCTGAGATGAGTATCCGTAACACCTCTCGCACTGCAGCCCTGCTTCTTGTTCCTCCCTGTCGGTTTAGCTTTACGCCACCACCGTGGCGCTGTGCAACTGTATTTGTATGGCCTGATTTTGGACAAGATAGGAGGCCGGCAGAAGAGCAGAACATTTATCAGGAATGAAGATTCCTGACTCGACCACTTTCCCTGGAACTGAGCCCCTTGGGTCACTGCCCCCCAGCCCGCCATCCGTTGTTAGCATAATCCAAGACTGGATACTGAAACTCCGGCCCTCCACAAGGTGAGAGACTTGTAGCCACCAAAACAGGGAGATCTGTGCCCTTGGCGACAGAGCTATACTCTGGTGCATGTGCAGGTGAGACCCTGACCACTTGTCCAGCAGATCCAGCTGGAACGGACGGGCATGGAACCTGCCATACTGGATTGCCTCATAGGAGGCCACCATCTTTCCCAGTAGGCGGATGCAAAGATGAACAGAGACCCTGCGGAGTCCGAGCACCGAGCGGAGCACAGCCTGGATTGTCAATTCCACTCCTTTCTTGGATTGTCACAGCTGAGACCGCCATTGCTGTGGCACGGGCCCTAACGAGGCCTATTTCTTTGATTGCCTCACTCATGAAATTTGCAGCATCCTGGATATGATACAGTAGAGTCAAGATCTAGTTCAGAGGTAGCGTGTCAAACCCCTCTATTATATTATCAGACCATTTTACCATGGCTCTTGTAATCCAACCGTGAGCAATGGTGGACCTCTGTGCTACACTGCGATATAAATTGATTTGAGTGCAGCCTCAATTTTATGGTCAGCAGGGTCTTTGAAAGAAATAACATCAGGTACAGGCAGCACAAACTTGCGGGACAGCCTGGACACTGAGGTACCCACACACGGGGGGTTCTCCCATATCTTCCTATCCCCAGGTGGGAAAGGGAAAGAATTTAGCAACCTTTTAGGGGTTTCACATTTTTTGTCAGGATTGACCCACGCCTCTTTGAAGAGTAAGTTTAATTCCTTGGCGACAGGGAATGAGGCAGAAGATTTTTGTTTTACTGTATGTTAAAAAACAATTCTTCCTCAGGTTCTGTCTCCTTTTCCGGTATGTTGAGTACTTCTCTAATAGAATAAATTAGGGCCTCCACACCTTGAGAGAGTATTGTCCCCCTCCATATCTACCTCGCCTTCATCCAAATCTGGCATGTCATTATCAGAGTCAGTTGGAGTACATGTAGGAGTGTGCGTTTATGAGAGACCAGCAGGGGAGCTGAGGAGCCTGCCTGTGGTCAGCAGCCCTGATTAAAAAATCATCCACGGATTTCTTAAGGGTCTGCCTTCCCTGTCTGGCAGTAGCCAACTCTGTATTAATATTAGTAATCATTCCTTCAAATGATTCTAACCACTCTGGCTCCTGAACACTACTACCCTGTGAAGGTAGAGAACACTGGAGCAGATGTATTAACCCAGAGAAGGCAAAAGGAAGTAATAAACTAGTGATAAGTGCAAGGCGATAAACGCACTAGCCAATCATCTCCAATATGTAAAGTAATAGTTAGGAGCTGATTGGCTGGCGCGTTTATCACCTTGCACTTATCACTGGTTTATCACTTTCTTATGCCACCCAGGCTTAATACATCTGCCCCACTGTGTACAAAGGAAAAATCCCCCCCCCCCTTCCCCCCCCGGGTGAAGGGAAAAACTTTGTGTTACATGAGGGACACACAGCCTTTTTGTCAGACATTCTGATTTAGCAGAAATACACACAGTCTAGTGAAATAACAGTACAGTGGATGGTGAAATAACACAGTAAGCCCCAGACACCTGAATGGAGTGACACAGAGAGGAATGAGACCAGCGCACAAGTGTTCTGCTGGATAATTCAGAGCCTTAGTAAGGCAGAATATGGTACAGCCACCTCTATGCTCCGCCCCTTTCTATAAATCCCCTGGTACCAGTACAATTGGTGATTCAGCAGGGTCTGTGGAGGAGCAGCGCTTGCATGAAGTCAGCAGCAGCTGGAAATGGTGCCTTTGAGCCGCTGGTCCCGCTCTCCAGGAATCCCCGGTGAGTACCTCGCTGGGGGAAGACTTCTGGTTCTTAGGAGACTAAGAAAAGGATTGGGACATAACACACTGTTGGCCCGCTCCCCTATCAAAGCGATACATGTCTACTTACGAGTTGACTATACCTGGGTACGAGTCCAATATATTATTGCGCATTCAAATTGCTACTTTTTAACAGTTATACACTAGGATTGTTTTTTTATGTTGTTTTAAGTGATATATGAATAGATGTGGGATTGTACAAACAACAGCATCCATATAAGTTCTAAGTTCTAAGCGCCCTAGACCTGTTTGGTAAATTTTCTTCTTTCATTGTTGTCCACCTATTCCATTTAAAGTGTCTACCTTTTTTGTGTCCACATTTCGACTTTTTCTACTGTCTGCCTATTCCATTTCGGCCTTGATGACCATTATTGGTCGACCTATTGACTCTAGAGATGAGCGCCGGAAATTTTTCGGGTTTTGTGTTTTGGTTTTGGGTTCGGTTCCGCGGCCGTGTTTTGGGTTCGACCGCGTTTTGGCAAAACCTCACCGAATTTTTTTTGTCGGATTCGGGTGTGTTTTGGATTCAGGTGTTTTTTTCAAAAAACCCTAAAAAACAGCTTAAATCATAGAATTTGGGGGTAATTTTGATCCCAAAGTATTATTAACCTCAAAAAACATAATTTACACTCATTTTCAGCCTATTCTGAACACATCACACCTCACAATATTATTTTTAGTCCTAAAATTTGCACCGAGGTCGCTGTGTGAGTAAGATAAGCGACCCTAGTGGCCGACACAAACACCGGGCCCATCTAGGAGTGGCACTGCAGTGTCACGCAGGATGTCCCTTCCAAAAAACCCTCCCCAAACAGCACATGACGCAAAGAAAAAAAGAGGCGCAATGAGGTAGCTGTGTGAGTAAGATTAGCGACCCTAGTGGCCGACACAAACACCGGGCCCATCTAGGAGTGGCACTGCAGTGTCACGCAGGATGTCCCTTCCAAAAAACCCTCCCCAAACAGCACATGACGCAAAGAAAAAAAGAGGCGCAATGAGGTAGCTGACTGTGTGAGAAAGATAAGCGACCCTAGTGGCCGACACAAACACCGGGCCCATCTAGGAGTGGCACTGCAGTGTCACGCAGGATGTCCCTTCCAAAAAACCCTCCCCAAACAGCACATGACGCAAAGAAAAAAAGAGGCGCAATGAGGTAGCTGACTGTGTGAGAAAGATAAGCGACCCTAGTGGCCGACACAAACACCGGGCCCATCTAGGAGTGGCACTGCAGTGTCACGCAGGATGTCCCTTCCAAAAAACCCTCCACAAACAGCACATGACGCAAAGAAAAAAAGAGGCGCAATGAGGTAGCTGTGTGAGAAAGATAAGCGACCCTAGTGGCCGACACAAACACCGGGCACATCTAGGAGTGGCACTGCAGTGTCACGCAGGATGTCCCTTCCAAAAAACCCTCCCCAAACAGCACATGACGCAAAGAAAAAAAGAGGCGCAATGAGGTAGCTGTGTGAGTAAGATTAGCGACCCTAGTGGCCGACACAAACACCGGGCCCATCTAGGAGTGGCACTGCAGTGTCACGCAGGATGTCCCTTCCAAAAAACCCTCCCCAATCAGCACATGATGCAAAGAAAAAGAAAAGAAAAAAGAGGTGCAAGATGGAATTATCCTTGGGCCCTCCCACCCACCCTTATGTTGTATAAACAAAACAGGACATGCACACTTTAACCAACCCATCATTTCAGTGACAGGGTCTGCCACACGACTGTGACTGATATGACGGGTTGGTTTGGACCCCCCCCAAAAAAGAAGCAATTAATCTCTCCTTGCACAAACTGGCTCTACAGAGGCAAGATGTCCACCTCATCTTCACCCTCCGATATATCACCGTGTACATCCCCCTCCTCACAGATTATCAATTCGTCCCCACTGGAATCCACCATCTCAGCTCCCTGTGTACTTTGTGGAGGCAATTGCTGCTGGTCAATGTCTCCGCGGAGGAATTGATTATAATTCATTTTAATGAACATCATCTTCTCCACATTTTCTGGATGTAACCTCGTACGCCGATTGCTGACAAGGTGAGCGGCGGCACTAAACACTCTTTCGGAGTACACACTTGTGGGAGGGCAACTTAGGTAGAATAAAGCCAGTTTGTGCAAGGGCCTCCAAATTGCCTCTTTTTCCTGCCAGTATAAGTACGGACTGTGTGACGTGCCTACTTGGATGCGGTCACTCATATAATCCTCCACCATTCTATCAATGTTGAGAGAATCATATGCAGTGACAGTAGACGACATGTCCGTAATCGTTGTCAGGTCCTTCAGTCCGGACCAGATGTCAGCATCAGCAGTCGCTCCAGACTGCCCTGCATCACCGCCAGCGGGTGGGCTCGGAATTCTGAGCCTTTTCCTCGCACCCCCAGTTGCGGGAGAATGTGAAGGAGGAGATGTTGACAGGTCGCGTTCCGCTTGACTTGACAATTTTGTCACCAGCAGGTCTTTCAACCCCAGCAGACCTGTGTCTGCCGGAAAGAGAGATCCAAGGTAGGCTTTAAATCTAGGATCGAGCACGGTGGCCAAAATGTAGTGCTCTGATTTCAACAGATTGACCACCCGTGAATCCTTGTTAAGCGAATTAAGGGCTGCATCCACAAGTCCCACATGCCTAGCGGAATCGCTCCGTGTTAGCTCCTTCTTCAATGCCTCCAGCTTCTTCTGCAAAAGCCTGATGAGGGGAATGACCTGACTCAGGCTGGCAGTGTCTGAACTGACTTCACGTGTGGCAAGTTCAAAGGGCATCAGAACCTTGCACAACGTTGAAATCATTCTCCACTGCACTTGAGACAGGTGCATTCCACCTACTATATCGTGCTCAATTGTATAGGCTTGAATGGCCTTTTGCTGCTCCTCCAACCTCTGAAGCATATAGAGGGTTGAATTCCACCTCGTTACCACTTCTTGCTTCAGATGATGGCAGGGCAGGTTCAGTAGTTTTTGGTGGTGCTCCAGTTTTCTGTACGTGGTGCCTGTACGCCGAAAGTGTCCCGCAATTCTTCTGGCCACCGACAGCATCTCTTGCACGCCCCTGTCGTTTTTTAAAAAATTCTGCACCACCAAATTCAAGGTATGTGCAAAACATGGGACGTGCTGGAATTGGCCCAGATTTAATGCACACACAATATTGCTGGCGTTGTCCGATGCCACAAATCCACAGGAGAGTCCAATTGGGGTAAGCCATTCCGCGATGATCTTCCTCAGTTGCCGTAAGAGGTTTTCAGCTGTGTGCGTATTCTGGAAAGCGGTGATACAAAGCGTAGCCTGCCTAGGAAAGAGTTGGCGTTTGCGAGATGCTGCTACTGGTGCCGCCGCTGCTGTTCTTGCGGCGGGAGTCCATACATCTACCCAGTGGGCTGTCACAGTCATATAGTCCTGACCCTGCCCTGCTCCACTTGTCCACATGTCCGTGGTTAAGTGGACATTGGGTACAGCTGCATTTTTTAGGACACTGGTGACTCTTTTTCTGAGGTCTGTGTACATTTTCGGTATCGCCTGCCTAGAGAAATGGAACCTAGATGGTATTTGGTACCGGGGACACAGTACCTCCAACAAGTCTCTAGTTGGCTCTGCAGTAATGATGGATACCGGAACCACGTTTCTCACCACCCAGGATGCCAAGGCCTCAGTTATCCGCTTTGCAGTAGGATGACTGCTGTGATATTTCATCTTCCTCGCAAAGGACTGTTGAACAGTCAATTGCTTACTGGAAGTAGTACAAGTGGGCTTACGACTTCCCCTCTGGGATGACCATCGACTCCCAGCGGCAACAACAGCAGCGCCAGCAGCAGTAGGCGTTACACGCAAGGATGCATCGGAGGAATCCCAGGCAGGAGAGGACTCGTCAGACTTGCCAGTGACATGGCCTGCAGGACTATTGGCATTCCTGGGGAAGGAGGAAATTGACACTGAGGGAGTTGGTGGGGTGGTTTGCGTGAGCTTGGTTACAAGAGGAAGGGATTTACTGGTCAGTGGACTGCTTCCGCTGTCACCCAAAGTTTTTGAACTTGTCACTGACTTATTATGAATGCGCTGCAGGTGACGTATAAGGGAGGATGTTCCGAGGTGGTTAACGTCCTTACCCCTACTTATTACAGCTTGACAAAGGGAACACACGGCTTGACACCTGTTGTCCGCATTTCTGGTGAAATACCTCCACACCGAAGAGCTGATTTTTTTGGTATTTTCACCTGGCATGTCAACGGCCATATTCCTCCCACGGACAACAGGTGTCTCCCCGGGTGCCTGACTTAAACAAACCACCTCACCATCAGAATCCTCCTGGTCAATTTCCTCCCCAGCGCCAGCAACACCCATATCCTCCTCATCCTGGTGTACTTCAACACTGACATCTTCAATCTGACTATCAGGAACTGGACTGCGGGTGCTCCTTCCAGCACTTGCAGGGGGCATGCAAATAGTGGAAGGCGCATGCTCTTCACGTCCAGTGTTGGGAAGGTCAGGCATCGCAAACGACACAATTGGACTCTCCTTGTGGATTTGGGATTTCAAAGAACGCACAGTTCTTTGCGGTGCTTTTGCCAGCTTGAGTCTTTTCAGTTTTCTAGCGAGAGGCTGAGTGCTTCCATCCTCATGTGAAGCTGAACCACTAGCCATGAACATAGGCCAGGGCCTCAGCCGTTCCTTGCCACTCCGTGTGGTAAATGGCATATTGGCAAGTTTACGCTTCTCCTCCGACAATTTTATTTTAGGTTTTGGAGTCCTTTTTTTTCTGATATTTGGTGTTTTGGATTTGACATGCTCTGTACTATGACATTGGGCATCGGCCTTGGCAGACGACGTTGCTGGCATTTCATCGTCTCGGCCATGACTAGTGGCAGCAGCTTCAGCACGAGGTGGAAGTGGATCTTGATCTTTCCCTAATTTTGGAACCTCAACTTTTTTGTTCTCCATATTTTATAGGCAGAACTAAAAGGCACCTCAGGTAAACAATGGAGATGGATGGATTGGATACTAGTATACAATTATGGACGGACTGCCACGGTTAGGTGGTATAAAAAAACCACGGTTAGGTGGTATATATTATAATAATAATACAATTATGGATGGACGGACTGCCTGCCGACTGCCGACACAGAGGTAGCCACAGCCGTGAACTACCGCACTGTACACTGGTTGATAAAGAGATAGTAGTATACTCGTAACAACTAGTATGACACTATGACGACGGTATAAAGAATGAAAAAAAAACCACGGTTAGGTGGTATATATTATAATAATAATACAATTATGGATGGACGGACTGCCTGCCGACTGCCGACACAGAGGTAGCCACAGCCGTGAACTACCGCACTGTACACTGGTTGATAAAGAGATAGTAGTATACTCGTAACAACTAGTATGACACTATGACGACGGTATAAAGAATGAAAAAAAAACCACGGTTAGGTGGTATATATTATAATAATAATACAATTATGGATGGACGGACTGCCTGCCGACTGCCGACACAGAGGTAGCCACAGCCGTGAACTACCGCACTGTACACTGGTTGATAAAGAGATAGTAGTATACTCGTAACAACTAGTATGACACTATGACGACGGTATAAAGAAAGAAAAAAAAAATACCACAGTTAGGTGGTACATATTATAATAATAATACAATTATGGATGGACGGACTGCCTGCCGACTGCCGACACAGAGGTAGCCACAGCCGTGAACTACCGCACTGTACACTGGTTGATAAAGAGATAGTAGTATACTCGTAACAACTAGTATGACACTATGACGACGGTATAAAGAATGAAAAAAAAACCACGGTTAGGTGGTATATATTATAATAATAATACAATTATGGATGGACGGACTGCCTGCCGACTGCCGACACAGAGGTAGCCACAGCCGTGAACTACCGCACTGTACACTGGTTGATAAAGAGATAGTAGTATACTCGTAACAACTAGTATGACACTATGACGACGGTATAAAGAATGAAAAAAAAACCACGGTTAGGTGGTATATATTATAATAATAATACAATTATGGATGGACGGACTGCCTGCCGACTGCCGACACAGAGGTAGCCACAGACGTGAACTACCGCACTGTACACTGGTTGATAGAGATAGTAGTATACTCGTAACAACTAGTATGACACTATGACGACGGTATAAAGAATGAAAAAAAAACCACGGTTAGGTGGTATATATTATAATAATAATACAATTATGGATGGACGGACTGCCTGCCGACTGCCGACACAGAGGTAGCCACAGCCGTGAACTACCGCACTGTACACTGGTTGATAAAGAGATAGTAGTATACTCGTAACAACTAGTATGACACTATGATGGTATAAAGAATGAAAAAAAAACCACGGTTAGGTGGTATATATTATAATAATAATACAATTATGGATGGACGGACTGCCTGCCGACTGCCGACACAGAGGTAGCCACAGCCGTTAACTACCGCACTGTACACTGGTTGATAAAGAGATAGTAGTATACTCGTAACAACTAGTATGACACTATGACGACGGTATAAAGAAAGAAAAAAAAATACCACGGTTAGGTGGTATATATTGTAATACAATTATGGATGGACGGACTGCCTGCCGAGTTCCGACTGCCGACACAGAGGTAGCCACAGCCGTGAACTACCGCACTGTACTGTGTCTGCTGCTAATATAGACTGGTTGATAAAGAGATAGTATACAATACATACAACAATATACTACTATACTGGTGGTCAGGCACTGGTCACCACTAGTCACACTGGCAGTGGCACTCCTGCAGCAAAAGTGTGCACTGTTTAATTTTAAATTAATATAATATTATGTACTCCTGGGGGCTCCTGCTATAACAACCTGCAGTGCTCCCCAGTCTCCCCCACAATTATTATAAGCTTTGCCTTTTATACATTGATGTGCAGCACACTGGGCTGAGCTGAGTGCACACAGACTGAGTCACACTGTGTGACTGGCTGCTGCTGTGTATCGTTTTTTTTCAGGCAGAGAACGGATATAGCAGAGAACGGACGGATATATTATATTAAAATAAATAAAAGTTAACTAACAACAACTGCACTGGTCACTGTGGTAAACTCTGTCTGACTCTGCACAATCTCTCTCTCTCTTCTAATCTAATTTCTAATGGAGAGGACGCCAGCCACGTCCTCTCCCTATCAATCTCAATGCACGTGTGAAAATGGCGGCGACGCGCGGCTCCTGATATAGAATCCGAGTCTCGCGAGAATCCGACAGCGTCATGATGACGTTCGGGCGCGCTCGGGTTAACCGAGCAAGGCGGGAGGATCCGAGTCTGCTCGGACCCGTGAAAAAAACATGAAGTTCGTGCGGGTTCGGTTTCAGAGAAACCGAACCCGCTCATCTCTAATTGACTCTAGACCTGACTACGATTTTGATTCGATTTTATTGATTCATAAAATTGAATCCCAAATCGAGCTTTAGAAAATGTATCCCCTAGACAGTAATGATGGATTTTAGGAAACTCTATAGTACATAGCATACCTCCCAACATGACCCTCTCTAGGAGGGACACAATGCTCTACTTCTAGACTTTTCTCCTAATCTGCGATTGCTGGCACCTGTTTTAAATAGGTTAATGCAGTGGTTCTCAAACTCAGTCCTTAGAACTACACACAGTTCACATTTTCCAGGTCACCTTGCGGGTGCACAGGTGTATTCATTACTCGCTTGTACATTTTAAAAGATCCACAGGTGGAGCTAATTTTTTCACTAGTGATTCTGTGAGGAGACCTGGAAAACATGCACTGTGTGGGGTCCTGATGACCAAGTTTGAGAACCTGTGGGTTAATGGATAAGAAATCAGGATTTTGGTACTTACCGATAAATCCCTTTCTCCGATTCCACAGGGGCCACTGGAGCGTAGTTACAATGGGGAAATAGTAGGCAGTAATTGGGAGATGGCACTTTAAAATTCTAATACTGTGGCTAGCTCCTCCCCTACTATCTCCCCTCCAAGCCAGTCTATGTAAAACTGTGCCCGAGGAGAGCTGGAATAAACAAACCTTAAGGTAGAGGAGGTTAATGACGCCCTGTAAACCAGGATAACACAAACCAAACCTGGAACAGAACCTAACAAAAAACAGGCTAACCTGAACTCAACAAGCAGTCATATATTGATCTGCACACCGTTAAGCAAAAAACAAGGAGGAAACAGCCCTGGGCGGGCGTCCAGTGGCCCCTGTGGAATCGGAGAAAGGGATTTATCGGTAAGTACCAAAATCCTGATTTCTCCTTCATCCACTCGGGGCCACTGGAGCGTAATTACAATGGGGACGTCCCAGAGCTCCCAAAACGGGTGGGAGAGCGCTGAGAGTCCTGTAAAACCGCTCAGCCAAACTGTGATGCAGAGGCCGCAAAAGTGCCA
This sequence comes from Pseudophryne corroboree, assembly GCF_028390025.1. NCBI lineage: Eukaryota > Metazoa > Chordata > Amphibia > Anura > Myobatrachidae > Pseudophryne > Pseudophryne corroboree. The sequence continues at coordinate 1,190,668,048 of NC_086444.1, read as the reverse complement.
AACTTGTAGAATTTGACAAACGTATGTCGGCCCGACCAAGTAGCCCCCCGACATAAAGTAGTCATGGAGACCCCACGGGCAGCCGCCCACGAAGGTCCCACAACACGCGTAGAGTGCGTTGAAATGGAAAACGGAGGCTCCCGAGCAACCGCCAATAAGACTGTCTGATGGTCAGATGTATCCAACGGCCCAGCTTATGCTGGGACCCCGGCTATTTAGTACGGGAGCATCGTACAGAACAAAGAAGAAAACACTTCGTCGAATAGCCGAAGACTTCTGTAGAGAGAGTCGGCGAGCCCGGACAACATTCAAAGAGGGCCGAAAACACCAGTGTCAGATTTATATGAAAAACGGACATCACCCCTGGAAGAAAATGACCGCTAAGTCTGAAGCTCAGCCGTAACCCCCGTCGAAAAGGGGGAGTTGCCAATAGAGTACTCCCTGAAAGAGAGCCCGAACTTACGGCCGCCAGGCTAATTTCTTTTGGAAGAAAACCGAAAGAGCAGAGACCTAAAATTCAGGTCAACGTAGTTTGAAGCGCAGCCGAGCAAACCATCCAGAGAAACCAAAGATGATGGCTGAATGGTAAACCAAAAGGGAAAACCCCTGTTATCCACACTATGCCCCATAAAGTTTCCCAAAGTGGCAAAAGCGAGAAGAGGTAACCGACTTCCTAAATCGGGGCCCAGTAGGCATAACCTAACTAGGGAACTCCTCCCTTCTGAGGTCTCGTGAACAGTCACGCCGTTAAACGAAACCAGTGTAAGATTGAACAAAGAAAAGGACCCTGTTGAAGTAGACAGTCCTGCAGAGGTAGGAGCCAAGGCTCCTCTACTGACAACAGGTGCAGGCTGGATCTTTAAGTCATGCGCTGCCAAACCGGAGCCACCGGGAGGACTAGCGCGCATTCTCCCCTCCTGTGTTACCGAAAGTGAGGTAGAAATAGAAAAAAGGAGGCAAGATAGACTAACCAGGAACTCCAAGGAGCCCTGAGGGCATCCTCGGCTACTGCCGCCAGAGCTCACTTCCGAGAGTAGTAAAGGGTTAAAGAGTCAGTCAGAACGCCCTGAGGTCGATCCGAAATATCCGCCAACAGCGGACCAGCTGACAAAACTCCGGGGAATGTCCCCTCACCTGGGAGTCTGACCTGGCGGCTTGACCTGGAAAGAAGATTGTTGTCCTCCTCTCAGAGGGGAATGTAGGCGACCACTGATTGCGTCTCAACTTGACCGAGGAAAGAGAGTACCTGGTCCCGAGGAAGGAAAAATCCTCTGACAGACCGAGTTGAGAACCGTCTATGAGGAGTAGAAATTGGATTCTAAGGCCAGAATAGGCCTGGCCGAGCCATCTGGCTTCTGCACGGGAAAAGAAAACAAAGGCCTGAAAAATGCCCCGATTCAAATGATATGTGAAAACAGGGATCAACACCCTTTGCGGTTAGAAGCATCTGGAGCGCCGCCTGCAGTATGACTCGCTTGTCCTCGTAAACCGGCCGACCCATGCCGAGGGACCCCTGAGACGGTTGGACTCCAAAATCGAGTCTGTAACCGCCCAAGCCTACCCATTCCTTCCAGAAGGACCAGCGACATGCGCTTACCCTGGGACACTCCAGGTGGTAGGAAGGTCTGACCTGCGGTGGGTGTGTTGGATGACCTAAAATCAGACTGGATCGAGGATGCTGAACATCTGCTTCAGCCTGTTACCATGAGATCCCTTGGCGATGGAGATACCGCCCCTGACATGGAGTCGAAAGCCTGAAAGGGCACGGAAAGATCTAAAGGAAAGACCGGTAAAGGTCCGTCTTGGAGCTGGGGCAGCAGTAGGTGAAAGAAGAGTGGACTTACCCCCAATGGTTCGAGAAATCATGCAGGAAGTTCCTTCCCCTGAACCAGCTGCCCCTTAGGATTCCATGATCACCTGTCACTGTCGCAGCCCCAGAGGTCGTCGGGTTAAGACAGCCCAAGCGAAAATGCAGGTTCCGAGTATACAGACGTGGAGATCTCAAAAGAATATAAAGCAGAATCATGACTCTGATCTGTCCCAAAGCATCAGTTGATCCTGATGCAAATCATCCTGTAACCTAGAGGACAATTGTTCCACAACCTACCTGCTCCGGACAAGATCGAAACCCTGCTGTCGCCTATGTCTCTCAGATGGATCCCACAGCAAGGTTGCCCCAGGAAAACGGCAGCCTGTTGGACTGGCGATACATTGAGGGGTATACCCTGGAGAGGTCTGATATCGTTTCCTGCTATCTGCGGGAAAAGGATAGGCAAACAAACATTGTTCGATACCTGAAATTGTGAATTTGGATGTCTCCCGGCCGCCTACCGGAGCATGCTCAGCTCATTCGAAACTGAACAAGTCGCTGTCATTTCTTCCTTGGCGTCAAACCCCGAGGGACCTGAAGTGTCCGACCTCTTTACCTGCAGCACCAGACGAACTGCTGTACAATACGCCTCAATATCCTGAGATACTGGTTCAGACTCCACCGAAACATAATCAGTATCTCGTGTAACATGGAGGTTAGCAAGATCCCTTTAGAAACCTGAAAACGTGCAGTCGGATGTCTCCAGGACCCAGACACCCTGGTTCGGACTCCATCGAAAACAGACATCCTCAGTATCCCGGACATCTATTGCCTCCTTCCAGAGAGGTCTCTCATCCGCAGCGTCGTGTAACACTGAGGTTAGCAACCTCCTTTTAGAAACCTGGGAAGAAGAAATGACGGACGGGGTCTCTGGTAACGGTGACCTTACCTGCATAAGCTGAGCTGTTCAAACAGGAACGTCCTGCAGCTGCATTGAGGGCTAAGCAGATGGCTCCACCGCACAATCTACACATAACAGGGAATTCTCTGTCCTGGGTGTTACGTAACTTACGTTTAGTTAAACGAAAAGAGAAAAAATAGAATTACCGGTGAGTAAATTCTTATTTCTCATAGTCCGTAGTGGATGCTGGGAACTCCGTAAGGACCATGGGGAATAGACGGGCTCCGCAGAAGACTGGGCACTCTAAAAGAAAGATTAGGTACTATCTGGTGTGCACTGGCTCCTCCCTCTATGCCCCTCCTCCAGACCTCAGTTAAGGAAACTGTGCCTGGAAGAGCTGACACAACAAGGAAAGGATTTGGAATCCAGGGTAAGACTCATACCTGCCACACCAATCACACCGTACAACTTGTGATAACCATACCCAGTTAACAGTATGAACAACAACTGAGCCTCAGTAAAAGATGGCTCATAACAATAACCCTTTAGTTAAGCAATAACTATATACATGTATTGCAGAGAGTCCGCACTTGGGACGGGCGCCCAGCATCCACTACGGACTACGAGAAATAGAATTACCGGTGAGTAAATTCTTATTTTCTCTGACGTCCTAGTGGATGCTGGGAACTCCGTAAGGACCATGGGGATTATACCAAAGCTCCCAAACGGGCGGGAGAATGCGGATGACTCTGCAGCACCGAATGAGCAAAGGCAAGGTCCTCCTCAGCCAGGGTATCAAACTTGTAGAACTTAGCAAATGTGTTTGAACCCGACCAAGTAGCAGCTCGGCAAAGCTGTAAAGCCGAGACCCCTCGGGCAGCCGCCCAAGAAGACCCCACCTTCCTTGTGGAATGGGCTTTTACTGATTTAGGATGCGGCAATCCTGCCGCAGAATGAGCTTGCTGAATCGTGTTACAGATCCAGCGCGCAATAGTTTGCTTTGAAGCAGGAGCACCCAGCTTGTTGGGTGCATGCAGGATAAACAGCGAGTCAGTTTTCCTGACTCCAGCCGTCCTGGCTACATAGATTTTCAAAGCCCTGACTACATCTAGTAACTTGGAGTCCTCCAAGTCCCGAGTTGCCGCAGGCACCACAATAGGTTGGTTCAAATGAAACGCTAATACCACCTTAGGGAGAAATTGGGGACGAGTCCTCAATTCTGCCCTGTCCATATGGAAGATCAGATAAGGGCTTTTACATGACAAAGCCGCCAATTCTGACACACGCCTAGCCGAAGCTAAGGCCAATAGCATGACCACTTTCCATGTGAGATATTTTAGCTCCACGGTCTTAAGTGGCTCAAACCAGTGGGATTTCAGGAAATCCAACACAACGTTAAGATCCCAAGGTGCCACTGGAGGCACAAAAGGGGGCTGAATATGCAGCACTCCCTTAACAAACGTCTGAACTTCAGGCAGTGAAGCCAGTTCTTTTTGAAAGAAAATAGATAGGGCCGAAATCTGGATCTTTATGGATCCTAATTTTAGGCCCATAGTCACTCCTGACTGTAGGAAGTGCAGGAATCGACCCAGCTGGAATTCCTCTGTAGGGGCCTTCCTGGCCTCACACCAAGCAACATATTTTCGCCATATACGGTGACATACCTCCCAACATGACCCTCTCCAGGAGGGACACAATGCTCTGCTCCTGGACTTTTCACATCATTTCCGATTACTAGCACCTGTGTTGAACAGGTTAATAGATAAGAAAGGTGTTTCAGCACAGGTGCTGGCAATCATACATTAAGAGGGAAGTCCAGGAGCAGAGCATTCTGTCCCTCCTGGAGAGGGTCATGTTGGGAGGTATGCGGTGATAATGTTGTGCTGTCACGTCTTTCCTAGCCTTTATCAGCGTAGGAATCACTTCATCTGGAATGCCCTTTTCCGTTAGGATCCGGC